>NC_056500.1:67593-71941 GCF_014905685.2 Nematolebias whitei
AAAAAAAAAAAAAAAACAAAAAAAAAAACAGTAGTATGAGTTTTTATAACTGCTTATTGTTGTTGCTGTTGTCCATTGTTGTCATCTTTCTTTGTTGAAATCAGGTCTCTCTTGTAAATGAGTCCTCGAGGCTCAATGGGATTTACCTGTATAAATAAAGGTTGATTGATTTATTCTTTACTGTTATGTTGTTCAAACCCCGGTAATCAATACAGGGGCAGAGAGTTTTATCCTTCTTTGTGACAAAAAAAACCCCTGCCCCCACAGGAGAGGTGGACGGGCGAATGATCCCGGAGTCGAGAGACTCCTCAATGTATTTTTTCATGGAGTCCCTCTCTGGGCCTGAGAGATTATAGAGTCGACTGGAGGGTAGGGGGGCTCCAGGAACGAGGTCAATGGAGCAGTCGTACGGACGGTGTGGAGGTAGAGATGAGGCTTTCTGCTTGCTGAATACTTGCGCTAAATCATGGTAGTTAGAGGGAATGGCAGACAAATCAATCTCCTCTTTGGTCATGTCAAAACTAGAGGAGTTGGAGATACCTGAGCGAAGACAGTGTTTTAGACACTTGTTGTTCCATCTCTCCACCCTCCCCAATTCCCAATTAATATGTGGATTATGATCTTTTAACCAGGGGTATCCTAAAATTAACTGAGTGTTGGGTGAGTCAAATACAAAGAAATTAATGTTTTCATGATGATTTCCAGACGTTATTAAATGCAGAGCCTCAGTCTTAAAGCGGATCTGGGCCAGGGTCTCACCGGTGACTCCAGCTATGTAAACTGGTTGAATTTCTTGAATGGGTAAAGAAAATTTTTGGACTAGATTAAAGCTTAATAAATTTTGCTCTGCGCCCGAGTCAATTAAAGCAAGGACTGAAAAACGATTCTGATTAACTTGAATAACAGTGGGTAATGATAGTCTCTGTAGAGAAGAAAAAGAGGAAGTGCCCACCAATATTTCTCTTTTTATTGGCGGGCGCCTTTGTTTCCCCGAAACGGGCAAGCAGCAATATAATGTCCATCCCTCCCACAGTAAATACACAAGTTGGCCTCTCTACGTTTTTGTTTTTCATCGGGAGTCAATCGGGTGCGTCCCACCCGCATGGGTTCAGGTTCTGGTAACGCAGGCACAGTTGTCGGAGTGGAGACTGGGAAACTCTGGGATTTGTAGTTTTCAAAATTGAGTTTGTAGTTACGGGACCCACCTGATGACGGAGAGGAACCGGAAGTTGTGGATCTCTGGGAGTTGTAGTCCCGTTCCTTTCTGCGCTCCCGTAGGCGTTCGTCAAGGGATATGGCTAAGTTTATTAATGCGTCGAAACTTGGTGGCTCGTCTCGTGCGGCAATCTGGTCCTTAATGTAATCAGACAAGGAGTTTAAAAAGGTACCTTGTAGTGCTCTCTCGTTCCACCCGGTCTGAGCGGCGAGAATGCGGAACTCGAGGGCGTGTTCAGATACAGGTCGCCGGCCCTGACGTAAACCCAGAAGTCGCTTCTCCGCATTGGGTTCCTGCAATGGCCGGTCGAAAATCCTGCAGAACTCGGTGAGCAAAATATCAAAAGAAACTGTATCCAGGTTGTGATGATGTAGGAAAGAAGTTGCCCACCGGAGAGCGTTACCTTTAAGCTGACTGATGAAATACGTAATTTTCGCGGTGTCTGTGGCGTAGAGTTGAGGAGCTCCTTTGAAGGCGAGTCTGCATTGAAGGAGAAAGCCCTCACAGAGATCAGGGTCCCCGGAGAACAGCTCAGATGGTTTTACGAGTACTTGTTGGTTTGTATGGTTGGTAACGGGGCAAGTACAGACTGGGCTCGGCTCCGGTGGAACAGCTGAAGCTGTGGTGGAAGAAGGCGAAAGTCGTTGATTAATAGAGAAGACCATACCTCCGAGCTCCTGAAGGTTGGACTGGGTCTTTTGTTGCTGGGTCAAGACTTGTTTCAGCATCTCCTCCAGTTGGTTGATTTGTTCTGTTTGAGAAGGGGAGGAAGCTTGCTCGCTCCTGGTCTCGTTCTGGGTCTGGTTTGGCTGGAGCATTTCTGTCATAAGCTCAGGATACCCAGATAGTACGAGACCCGGAAACGACGCAAGACTCAGATAAAAAGAAAATGAATTTATTTACAGTGATGTTTATATACATATATACAGTTGGTAGCCTGGAATCCCTGGAGAGGAAGGACAAAGGTCAGGAGGTTCTTGTAACGAGGGTGGTTGTGACAATGTTTTGTTTGTTTGTTTCCTCTTACAGGTTGAAGGAGGCAGTGAGGCTCAGCTGTGATTCAAGGGTTTCCAAGGATGGTTTCTGTAGGCAAGCAGGGCAAGACAGGCAAGTGGCTGGAGGGCGAGGCACCAAGGAAAAGATGGACCAGGACCGGAACCAAACGACAGGTCAACTGTAGGCAGAAGAAACAAGGTAAATATCTCAAAGACTCTGAACAAGCACTGGTTAGAAGCATAAATACCAAAACGGAATCAATGCTCCAGCAAAGAGTAGAACTTGGCTGCAGCCTTAAGTAGAGCTGGAACTCATCAGGCAGATGGCCAACAGCTGGTGGTGATTGGCGGCCATCTTGGGGCTGCAGCAAGAACTACTCTTACAACCGGAGCACCCGGAGAAAACCCACGCTTGCACGGAGAGAACATGCAAACTCCACCCAGAAAGGCCCATGGACCGGGGTTTGAACCAGGGACCTGCTCGCTGAGAGGCAGCAGCTCTACCAGTTGCACCACCGTGCTGCCCCTTTTGACACCAATGAACATAAATTTATATTTCACGTCCTAGAAAAGTTTGGTTTTGGTTCATATTTTAGCAGTACTATCAAAACAATGTATACAAATGGAAATTGCTCAATCAGATTGCATGCTGGGACTTCTCCTCGATTCTTCCTTAAATATGGGGTCAGGCAAGGATGCCCCATATCGCCTTATCTTTTTCTGCTCTGCACTCAGTTACTCACTGATTCTATAAAACTGAGCCCACTAAAAGGTATCTCTGTAGCGGACAACAAAATTATCATCAACCAACTGGCTGATGATGAGGCATTTCAGCTGCTGCTGCTGTGTTTTTTTTTCTCCCTGATTGGTTGGCAGCACTAATCATACTCACCTGCTACAGATGACTCATCTGCTCACTGGCTTTATAAGGATTCACTGTGGATCAGGACTTCGCTGAAAAATGGCAGAAACAATGGGAAGAAGAACGAAAAGGAAGATGGTTTTATAAAATACAAAGGAAGGTAGGAGAAATTAGAAGTGGGAGGAAAAACAGGAGAGAAGATATAATAATATCAAGACTCAGAACTAGACACACTGGGTTGAACAGCACACTGTTTAAAATGGGGAAAATAATACAGGAAATTGTGGCTTTTGTGGCCAGGAAGAAACAGTAGAGCATGTTATGTTAAACTGTAATAAATATAATAAGGAACGATATATTCTTACCCGAAATCTTGAAGAGATTCAAACAAGATATAGATTATCAGAAGTGTTGAGGGAAGAGAAATGTTATCCATTGCTATTGCAGTTTCTTCGAAATACTGGTTTATTTGGAAGGATTTAATTAACGAATGAACTTAGTCTTGGTTATCTGTGCCTGTTAATGTTTGTTTGTTTATTTACCTGCCTCCAGAGTGGAACTCCCTGAGCCTCCTGAGAAACACTCCCCTGAGATCTGAGAGCTACTCACCTGAGACCATCTGCACGCTGCCTGTCTGCCTCCTCCACAAACCTGTAACCTTGTGTCTTCTTCTGGATGAAGCTCGTGAGACAAGGGACAGACAATCATTAGTTGGAGGCAGTGATTTTTCTTTTTCTACATTTTTCACTTCTTACTTTTCCTATTAAACAATTTTTTTCTTAAGTGGTGTCCTTGAACATTAAATTTCCTAAACATATTTTACAATGTTAAGTTCATATAGTGTTTGTTTAAATTCATACTGGAAGTTGAGAAGAATTTCCAATTGCATTTGATCTTAATGAATCCTAAGAAAAGATTACCAGAATCTGCTCAACTGTTATTATGTTATAAATGTTTTGTTCTAGGATGAAGTGAGACAAAAACAGTCAAAAATTCAGAAAAGGCAGTTATCACTTATCAGTTATCATTTAGCAGTTATGGTTTATCGGCCGTACAACTGTGGCCCGAGAGATTCAGCTGAAAGTCCTGGTGCACCTTTTATTTGAACCTGCAGAGATTTGAACAGCTGATCTGAAGCAAACAGGCAGGAGTTCAACTGAACTGACCCCTCCTGCTGTGTTTGATGCTCTCCTCCTTCACCGTCCGTCCGTCCATCCATCCATCCATCCATCCATCCATCCATCCATCCATCCATCCATCCATCCATCCATTATC
>NC_056500.1:72041-76308 GCF_014905685.2 Nematolebias whitei
TCCATCCATCCATCCATCCATCCATCCATCCATCCATCCATCCATCCATCCATCCATCCATCATCTTCTACTTCAGGGTTGTGGGGGCAGCATCTTCACCAGGGAGGCACAGACATCAACAGCCTCCTCTTCAACTCTTCTAGGACCCCATGGTGTTCACAGACCAACTGACTATTTATTAATTAATATCCTGATGCTGCTCAATAATCCAGGTAGAAAAATCTAAAAAGTTAAGTCTGGTCCTCTGGACATTCACAAAACAAACAATACAGTTTCTAATAAATAAACAATAAATGTTTTTGTTTTTTGAATGTCCAGAGGACCAGACTTAACTTTTTTACATTAATAAGTAATAAATTTATGTTTTTAAATTTAATGAAAGACAAATCTTTAAAATTTAAGGACAAAATTTTACCTAATAGTTTTCAAGTCTGTATCTTATTGTAAAAGCAGTTTCAAAGATTACAGCACAGTGTGATGTTTTGCAATTTTAACATGAACCTTGTGCATATCTGCAAATCATCATCCTATTTGTTAAAAAAAAAAAAAAAAAAACTGTAGTATGAGTTTTTATAACTGCTTATTGTTGTTGCTGTTGTCCATTGTTGTCATCTTTCTTTGTTGAAATCAGGTCTCTCTTGTAAATGAGTCCTCGAGGCTCAATGGGATTTACCTGTATAAATAAAGGTTGATTGATAATAAAAGTGAAGATATATTTAATACATCTTTATTGTAAAAATATATACTAAAATGAAAAACACATGGGTTTAAAGCAGCAGGAAGGCAGTAAGGTAGGATTATGAATCAGGTTTAAAAGTTACAGCTCATGAGGTACTCCATTAGAGCATGACATCTCTTCCACAACATCCTGTGACAAAACCTTCAGGGTGTTCTTCTTCTAATACGTTTAGTGGTGGCTAGTAAGTAGCTTAAGGGAGCACTACTGCCACCAGGTGGTAAGACGAGTTGGATTCTAGTCTCTGCCTACAGAGCTGGTCCAGAAATGTATATGGAAACGCAACAGACCCGAGCCGATCTGAACCGACCCGAACTGATCTGATCCGCACTGTGACAGTGGAAAAGGGGCATAAGTAGAGAGGCCCAGACTTCCCTCTCCCCAGCCACTTGGGCCAGCTCTTCCGGGGGAATCCTGAGGCGTTCCCAGGCCAGCCGAGAAACATAGTCCCTCCAGCGTGTCCTGGGTCTTCCTCTGGGCCTCCTTCCGGTGGGACGTGTCCGGAACACCTCACCAGGGAGGCGTCCAGAAGGCATCCTAAACAGATGCCCAAGCCACCTCAACTGGCTCCTCTCGACGTGGAGAAGCAGCGACTCTACTCTGAGTCACTCTCGGATGATCGAGCTTCTCACCCTGTCTCTAAGGGAGAGCCCAGACACCCTGCGGAGAAAACTCATTTCGGCCACTTGTATCCGAGATCTCATTCTTTCGGTCACAACCCAAAGCTCATGACCATAGATGAGGGTGGGAACGTAGATCGATCGGTAAATTGAGAGCTTCACCTTTTGACTCAGCTCTCTCTTCACCACGACAGCCCTGTACAGCGCCTGCTTCACTGCAGACACTGCACCTATCCGCCTATTGATCTCACGCTCCATTTTTCCCTCATTCGTGAACAAGACCCCGAGATACTTGAACTCCTCCACTTGGGGCAGGACCTCCTCCCTGACCCGGAGAGGGCACTCTACCCTTTTCGGCTCAAGACCATGACCTCGGATTTGGAGGAACTGATCTTCATCCCGGCCGCGTCGCATTCGGCTGCGAACCGCTCCAGCGAAAGCTGTAGATCACGATCTGATGAAGCCAATAAGACCACATCATCTGCAAAAAGCAGAGACGCAATCCTAAGGCCACCAAAACGGATCCCCTCAACACCTTGGCTGCACCTAGAAATTCTGTCCATAAAAGTTATGAACAGAATTGGTGACAAAGGGCAACCTTGGCGGAGTTCAACTCTCACAGGGAACAAGCCTGACTTACTGCCGGCGATGCGGACCAGGCTCTGACACCGGTCATACAGGGACCTAACAGCCCGTATCAAAGGGCCCGGTACCCCATACTCCCAGAGTACCCCCCACAGGGCCCCCCGAGGGACGCGGTCGAACTTCTTCTCCAAGTCCACAAAGCACATGTAGACTGGTTGGGCAAACTCCCACGCACCCTCCAGGACCCTGCTGAGAGTGTAGAGCTGGTCCAGTGTTCCACGACCAGGACGGAAACCGCACTGCTCCTCCTACCAAACTTTATTTTCTCTAAATTAGGAAGCCTAAATTTCTTTCTATTTTGCAATTATAATGCTGAAAAAGTTCCCTCAAAACTATCGATTTTTCATAAACAGATGCTTCTCTCTTGGTCATTGATTTACAAACATCATTTCTCTCCACACCGATATTATATTTGGAACAATAGAGACATTTTGCATAAAAACAAATCCTTATTTTACCCTAGTTGGTTTATTCACAACATAGTTTTAGTTCATCAGTTGCTCAACATTAGTGGATAATTAATGTCACATCAAGAATTTGTCATAAAATATAACATTATGATCCCTATTAACAAATTTAATATTGTAATAAAAGCAATCTCCACTCGAGTAATTATTTTACATAGAAGTACAGCAGGACAGAATTCAACACTATTACCCTTTGACCAACCAAACTTGAAATTGGTCAAATCTGCTTCTCCTCAACCCGTAACAGCAATCGTCGTATACGTTCACTATTTCAGAAATGTTGTCAACTCCATATGTGGTACCTTATTGGAACACCTTTATTAATAACCTTAACTGGAAAAGGATTTGGACTTTACCAACCAGATACATGATAAATAATAAAGTAAGAGTATCATTCAAAATTATTCATAGATTTTACCCATCCAAAGTTTATTTACAACGGTTTAACAAAGATATAAATATAATTTGCTCTTTTTGTGATGAAAACCCAGAAGATGTCTTTCATTTATTTTGGTCTTGCCCCTTCTCGACTCAATTTTGGAAAAGTATTTGTATTTTGATTTCTACTTTTATAAAACCAGATCTCTCACTTTGCTTTGAACATTTGGCTTCACTGACTACCCAACAGCTAAAGAAAAACAGTTCTATATTATTAATCTTATTATATACCTAGCCAAATGGCATATTCATAAATGTCGATACACTAACGAAAAACCTCTTATCTCCATTTTTGAAAATGAGATCAAGCAATACATCCATCCATCCATCCATCCATTATCTTTACCGCTTTTTTCATTTTGGGTCACTGGGGTCACCGGTGCCCATGTCCAGCAATCACTGTGCGAGGGGCGGGGGACACCCTGGACGAGCCACAAGTCCATCACAGGGACACATAGAGACAAACGAGACAAACAACCATTCACTCTCTCACTCACACCTAGGGACAATTTAGAGTTACCAATCAGCCTAACAAGCATGTTTTTGGACTGTGGGAGGAAACCGGAGTACCCGGAGAAAACCCACGCACGCACGGAGAGAACATGCAAACTCCACCCAGAAAGGCCCCTGGACCGGGGTTTGAACCAGGGACCTGCTCGCTGAGAGGCAGCAGCTCTACCAGTTGCGCCACCGTGCTGCCAAGCAATACATCAAAACTATTAAATATTCCACCAACATGAAGGCCATAAAAACTTACACCTTATATGTTCTCTTCAATATATTTATGTAATATGTTATTGTAAATCATTGTCTCAGTGTTTGTAACCCCCTGGCGTCTGTTATATCATTACTGTATACTGCATTTTAATGTATTGTTTTGTACTTTTTCAATAAAGATAAAAATTAAAAAGAAAAATCTGGACTTTTCTTTTTTTTGTGCTGAATTGTTTCACCTTCCATCTGGAAGGCTTCATCAGGTTTCCTTGACTGATGAAGCCTTCCGGATGGAAGGTGAAATGTTTCAGCACAAAAAAAAAAAAAAAAAAAAAACTGTCCAGATGACTTGACTTAAAATTGTTGGATTGTAAACGTGGATTATTGAGCATGGACTTTGTTGGTGAAACTACACCAGTTTTTTTCCTTCCTAAATTAGAATTCAAAATTGAATAAAGTTTTTTTAAATATAATTTGGACCAGTGGCGATTTAAACCTCTTTTGAGGTGCTTAAGCACTCCTACATTTTAACGCAGTACACCTGAAAAATAAAGTAAAAGAAAAAATAAATAAAAAAATAAAAAAAACTATATAAATGTATCCAAAAAAGTTCAATCTGGTCCTCTGGACATTCAAAAAAAAAAAAA
>NC_056500.1:76408-81977 GCF_014905685.2 Nematolebias whitei
GTTTAATTTTATAAATATATTTGATTGAAATTTATTTTATATTTTACAAAAAATAGTACTTCATAAAGTGTACCAAAATAAATTTTATAACAATGTACTTGAAGTATATTTAGATAAATCTATTTATTTTACATTTTTAATGTAATCCTTATAAGTACATTTACTTGAGAACATATTTTAATGTATTTCTTGAAAATTAAACCTACTTAAAATATACTTAAGTACATTAAATTTTCTCTAGGGTACCTGGATTATTGAGCATGCATCAGGATATGTCTCTAGGGTACTTTCATTTGGCCCATAACATAAACAGGTTTTATTTTGAAGGCGTGTCTGTTAATTAAACCGGAACTGTAAAGTGACGCATTTTCCGGTTAATGTTTAGAAAAAATCTAGGGCTCGGAAAAAATAGCTACACTCGTCGACGTCACCGTGCAATTACAGTTTGTGTCAGCTGTTAGTTTTTGCTTCAGTCGGCTTTCTGTGTTGGTTTGGCAGAGGAAGGTTTTCCTGCTGTTTTTATTTTTCTAAAGCGGCAGTTAACGGAGCTAAGCCGTGTCGCTCACAGGAGCTCCGGTTTCCGCTCCTGCCCACAGAAAGAATTCTCATGGTGCTCTCAGGTCGATGGGGAACTGTCTGTTTTCACAAAGTGCGGATGACCTTTCGCTGCTGAACGACTCCGAGGGGGGTAGTATGCCCGGAGAGCCGCCGCCGCCCTACCAGGTGAGTAGCCGTGGTCTAAATCCAGCCCGGGGATTCGAGGCCCTGCTGCAGTTATTAGCCTGTTTCGTTGGTGTTTTGGCGTTTTTTTTAGTGTTTTCGAGTGTAGGAACATTTGCACAACTATAAATTACTAAACTGTTAAAGGGTAACACTTAAGTAACCCTAACTTCAAGATAACTTCCTTGTTTCTTTTAATTGACAAGTTTGAAGCAGTTATCAAGAGAAAACCTTTATTTTACATGTGTTGGGACATTACATCTGTTTTACAAAATCATCCTGTCCAAGACTTTAACACAGCCACAATGCACAAAATACATTAAAATGAACTATTAAAAATCTTACAATATTAGACACAAGTCTCCTCTTTTAATTACTTTATAAAGGTGAAGTGATCCTGAAGACTCATACTTAAGCAGCATGTATTTTACTAAGTTTTATTATTTTTGTTCTAAAACTTTAAATACCAACATCGTAACTTCGAAATCAAAATATAATATTTCATATATTGAGTTACGTTCTAATAGGTTTTGGGGTGTTTTGTTATTTTAGTCCTAAGATCTATTTAACTTACACAGATAAATAAGACATCTTTGCTATTTCCACTACTAAAATGTGTTTGAAGCCATATGTGTGTGTATATATGTATATATATGTGTATATATATGTGTATATATGTATCAGGACTCCTCAAATGTGTCCTTTTTGCAGATGACACCACATTTTTCTGTTTGGGTAAAGATGTAAAACGGATGTTGGAATTGATGAAGACAGAATTTGATAAAATACAAACTTGGTTTAAACTTAATAAATTATCATTAAATTTAGATAAAACTAAATACATGATATTTAGTAACAAAAAGAGAACTGTTGATGATCCATTTAAAATTGAGGGTGTTGAGATTTGTAGAGTTAATGAGATGAAATTTTTGGGTGTAATCATTGATGAACAGCTAACATGGAAAAATCACATCAATTCTGTAAGAACAAAAATATCTAAATCTATTGCAGTACTATACAAAGTCAGGGAATTATTCAATGATAAAGCTCTGTACATGTTGTATAACACAATCATTGTTCCACATTTAATCTATTGCATTGATGTTTGGGGGAAAGCGTGTAAAACATTTACAAAACCTATTTTTATTTGACAGAAAAGAGCTGTAAGAATTATCACCAGAAAGCATTACAGTCACCCATCAAGCACATTATTTTATCAACTGAACTTATTGAAGTTCCATGATTTGGTAGATTATAGTATTTTATCAGTTATGTACAGGGCTCAAAATAACACATTACCATTAAAAATCCAAAGAAATGTTGTTAAAAGACAAAGTTGTTATAATCTTAAGGGGATAGAGATATTTGTCAAACCAAAATTCAGAACTAGTCTGAAGGGAAGGTCTACCTCAATCCAAGGAGTTGGATTGTGGAATGTTCTAGAGAGTGATGTGAAAAATGTCAAGTCAATGTGTACATTTAAGAAAAAGATCAAAGCTGAATTGTTAAAAAAGTATATATGAAGTAGCTTAGTGTGTGTTTTGTATTAGAATTAGAAAAATTAGAAAGTTATTCATTTTGTTCTGTTACTTGAAAATTATTATGATTGAAATAATTGTTTGGAAAAAGGGACAGATATAATAAGATTTTTTATTCTTTCTGCTGCCTTTCATTTTAAATCTTTAGTATCTTTTTTTATGTTGTTATGGAATTGGGCTGCCACCTTACCGTGGTGGAGGGGTTTGAGTGTCCCAATGATCCTAGGAGCTATGCTGTCAGGGGCTTTATGCCCCTAGTAGGGTCACCCATGGCAGACAGGTCCTAGGTGAGGGACCAGACAAAGTGCAGCCCAAAGACCCCGATGATGACACAAATAAATGGACCTAGTGTTCCCTTGCCCGGACGTGGGTCACCGGGGCCCCACTCTGGAGCCAGGCCTGGAGGTGGGGCACGTGGGCGAGCACCTGGTGGCCGGGCTTTTACCCATGGAGCTCGGCCGGGCACAGCCCGAAGAGGAGACGTGGGTCCCCCTTCCCATGGGCTCACCACCTGTGGGAGGGGCCAAAGGGGTTGGGTGCAATGTGGGATGGGTGGTGGCCAAGGGCGGGGACCCTGGCGGTCTGATCCTCGGCTACAGAAGCTGGCTATTGGGACGTGGAATGTCACCTCACTGGTGGGGAAGGAGCCTGAGCTGGTGTGTGAGGCTGAGAGGTTCCGGCTAGAAATAGTCGGACTCACCTCTACGCATGGCTCGGGCTCTGGAACCAGTTTCCTTGAGAGGGGCTGGACACTCTTCCACTCTGGAGTTGCCCCTGGTGAGAGGCGCCGAGCAGGCGTGGGCGTACTTATTGCCCCCCAACTTGGTGCCTGTGTATTGGGGTTCACCCCAGTGAATGAGAGGGTGGCCTCCCTCCGCCTACGTGTGGGGGGATGGGTTCTGACTGTCGTTTGTGCTTATGCACCAAACGGCAGTTCAGATTATCCAACCTTTCTGGAGTCCTTGGAGGGGGTACTGGAAAGTGCACCTTCTGGGGACTCCCTTGTTCTGCTGGGGGACTTCAATGCTCATGTGGGCAATGACAGTGAGACCTGGATGGGTGTGGTTGGGAGGAATGGCCCCTCTGATCTAAACCAGAGTGGTGTTCTGTTGTTGGACTTCTATGCTCGTCATGGATTGTCAATAACGAACACCTTGTTCAAGCATAAGTGTGTCCATATGTGCTCTTGGCACCAGGACACCCTAGGCCGCAGTTCGATGATCGACTTTGTCATCGTCTCATCTGATCTGCGGCCACATGTCTTGGACACTCGTGTGAAGAGAGGGGCAGAGGTGTCAACTGATCCCTACCTGGTGGTGAGTTGGCTCCGATGGTGGGAGAGGATGCCTGTCAGACCTGGCAGACCCAAACGTATTGTGAGGGTTTGCTGGGAACATCTGGCAGAGTCTCCTGTGAGACGGAGTTTCAACTCTCACCTCCCAGAGAACTTCGAACATGTTCCGAGGGAGGTGGGGGACATTGAGTCTATTGTTGAGGCGGCTTACCAGAGCTGCGGCCGCAAGGTTGTTGGTGCCTGTCGTGGCGGCAACACTCGAACCCGATGGTGGACACCGGCGGTGAGGGATGCTGTCAGGCTGAAGAAGGAGTCCTATCGGGCCTTTTTGCCCTGTGGGACCTCGGAAGCAGCTGATGGGTACCGGCAGTCCAAGCGACATGTGGCTTGGGTGGTTGCTGAGGCAAAAACTCTGGCATGGGAGGAGTTCATAGAGGCCATGGAGAACGACTTCCACACGGCTTCGAGACGATTCTGGTCCACCATCCAGCGTCTCAGGGAGGGAAAGTGGTACGCCACCAACACTGTTTATAGTGGGAGTGGTGTGCTGCTGACCTCAACTCGGGATGTTGTGGGTCGGTGGGCGGAGTACTTTGAAGACCTCCTCAATCCCACCGGCACGTCTTCCACTGAGGAAGCGGAGCCTGGGGACTCTGGGTCGGGCCCTCCAATCTCTGGTGCTGAGGTCACCGAGGTGGTTAAAAAGCTCCTCGGTGGCAGGGCCCCAGGGGTGAATGAGATTCGCCCAGAGTTCCTTAAGGCTCTGGATGTTGTAGGATTGTGTTGGCTTACGCGACTCTGCAATATTGCGTGGACATCGGGGGAAGTTCCCCCGGATTGGCAGACCGGGGTGATGGTCCCCCTATTCAAAAAGGGGGACCACAGAGTGTGTTCCAACTACAGGGGAATCACGCTCTTAAGCCTCCCTGGTAAGGTCTATTCGGGGGTTCTGGAGAGAAGGGTCCATCGGATAGTCGAACCTCGGATTCAGGAGGAGCAGTGCGGTTTTCGTCCTGGCCGTGGAACACTGGACCAGCTCTACACTCTCAGCAGGGTCCTGGAGGGTGCGTGTGAGTTTGCCCAACCAGTCTACATGTGCTTTGTGGACTTGGAGAAGGCGTTCGACCGCGTCCCTTGGGGGGCCCTGTGGGGGGTACTCTGGGAGTATGGAGTACCGGGCCCTTTGATACGGGCTGTTAGGTCCCTGTATGACCGGTGTCAGAGCCTGGTCCGCATCGCCGGCAGTAAGTCGGGCTTGTTCCCTGTGAGAGTTGGACTCCACCAAGGTTGCCCTTTGTCACCGATTCTGTTCATAACTTTTATGGACAGAATTTCTAGGCGCAGCCAAGGTGTTGAGGGGATCCGTTTTGGTGGCCTTAGGATTGTGTCTCTGCTTTTTGCAGATGATGTGGTCTTATTGGCTTCATCAGATTGTGATCTACAGCTTTCGCTGGAGCGGTTCGCAGCCGAATGCGACGCGGCTGGGATGAAGATAAGTTCCTCCTAATCCGAGGCCATGGTCTTGAGCCGGAAAAGGGTAGAGTGCCCTCTCTGGGTCAGGGAGGAGGTCCTACCCCAAGTGGAGGAGTTCAAGTATCTTGGGGTCTTGTTCACGAATGAGGGAAAAATGGAGCGTGAGATCGATAGGCGGATAGGTGCAGCGTCTGCAGTGATGCGGGCGCTGTACAGGGCTGTCGTGGTGAAGAGAGAGCTGAGTCAAAAGGCGAAGCTTTCAATTTACCGATCGATCTACGTTCCCACCCTCATCTATGGTCACGAGCTTTGGGTTGTGACCGAAAGAATGAGATCTCGGATACAAGTGGCCGAAATGAGTTTTCTCCGCAGGGTGTCTGGGCTCTCCCTTAGAGACAGGGTGAGAAGCTCGATCATCCGAGAGTGACTCAGAGTAGAGTCGCTGCTTCTCCACGTCGAGAGGAGCCAGTTGAGGTGGCTTGGGCATCTGTTTAGGATGCCTTCTGGACGCCTCCCTGGTGAGGTGTTCCGGACACGTCCCACC
>NC_056500.1:82077-82865 GCF_014905685.2 Nematolebias whitei
GCCTTGATACAGCACTCTGGGAACAGCCTATTCGTTCAGCAATTTCTTTCTGTGTCTTACTCTCTTGCTTGAGGGTGTCAATGATGGCCTTCTGGACAGCAGTCAGGTCGGCAGTCTTACCCATGATTGCGGTTTTGAGTAATGAAGAAGGCTGGGAGTTTTTAAAAGCCTCAGGAATCTTTTGCAGGTGTTTAGAGTTACGTCGTTGAATCAGATGGTTACGTTAATAGCTTGTTTAGAGAACCTTTTCATGATATGCTAATTTTTTGGGACAGGTATTTTGGGTTTTCATGAGCTGCATGCCATAATCATCAGTATTAAAACAATTAAAGACCTGAAATATTTCAGTTGGTGTGCAATGAATCTGAAATATATGAAAGTTTATTTTCTGTCATTATATTATGGAAAATAATGACCTTTATCACAATATGCTAATTTTTTGAGAAGGACCTGTATAAATATGTGTATATATATATGCATATATATGTGTATATATGCATATATATGTGTATATAAAAATAATAATAATAATGTGGGGAGTGGTGGCGCAGAGGTTAGAGGTGGGCTTGTGATCCGAAGATCGCCGGTTCACGCCCCGGCCCAGACAACATCAAAATTGTGGGTGGGGTAGGTGAAACACCCAAACTTGCCCCAACCCTCATTCTCCCCACTCTGGGCCCATGAGCAAGGCCCTTAACCCCACCATGTGCTCCCTAAACAGGTCTCTCTTGAAAATGAGTTCTCGTGGCTCAATGATACTAACCTGGATAAATAAAGGCTAAATGAAA
>NC_056500.1:82965-83710 GCF_014905685.2 Nematolebias whitei
GGAATCTTTTGCAGGTGTTTAGAGTTACGTTGTTGATTCAGATGGTTAGGTTAATAGCTTGTTTAGAGAACCTGTTCATGATATGCTAATTTTTTGAGACAGGCATTTTGGGTTTTCATGAGCTGTATGCCATAATCATCAGTATTAAAACAATTAAAGACCTGAAATATTTCAGTTGGTGTGCAATGAATCTGAAATATATGAAAGTTTCATTTTTATCATTACATTATGGAAAATAATGATCTTTATCACAATATGCTAATTTTTTGAGAAGGACCTGTATTTGCTGCAGTTCTTCCTGAACATGAGTCCAACATGTGGACTTTTAAATGTCTCCATGTTTGTTTTGATAATTGGACTTTCTCATCAGGAACGAGCATTGGAAACAAAAACAATTCTTTCTTTTATTTCGTTTTTGTTAGAAATACAAAAGATTTATTTGAAATATTAGAGCTTCAAAAATAATAAACAGCTATTTAAGATGATTTTATTTTGTTGTAATGTTGGGAGAATAATAAAGCAATCAAATCTGTGACAATAAAAACTAATTAATGATCAGTTTTTATCTGTTTTAAACCAGACGTCGTCATCAAGAGTTCATCAAAGATCATCACTAAATGTCAGTGTGAGGAGAAAGTAGTTTAAACTCTGTTCAGAGACATCCATTGGCTGTGATAAATGAACTCTGAGCAACATGCGTCGTTTTCCACAAACAATAAAAGAATGTGTCTCAGAGTTCATTTAT
>NC_056500.1:83810-92131 GCF_014905685.2 Nematolebias whitei
TTTTTTTTGAATGTCCAGAGGACCAGATTGAACTTTTTTGGATTTTTCTACCTGGATTATTGAGCATGCATCAGGATATATAAATTTATATAGTTTTTTTTTAAATTGTCCAAATTTTGGACAATTTCAGCGGGCCAATTAAAAGCCCAACAGGCCGTATACGGTCTGAAGGCCGGGGTTTGTCCATGCCTGAACTAGGGCAATATCATCAGCATACTTAATTAATGTGAAATCTTTACTGTTATGTCACAACTCATTTGTGTATATAGAGAATAAAAGAGGCGATAGCATGCAACCTTGTGGAACATCAGTGTTCAAGACCCCACGGTCAGATAGAGTGTTATTAACACAGACTTGTTGGGGTCTTCCTCTTAAAAAAATTGCTAATCCACAACACAAGATGGCTGCTGACATTTAAATCACATATGTGTTTTAAAAGTATATGTGGCTGAACCGTATTAAAAGCTGATGAAAAGTCCATGAATAATACGCAGACATATGTCTTCAGGTTGTCCAAGACATTATGAACCTTGCTGAGGACGGAGAGAGTGGCATCCTCCACCCCTCGGTTAGTCCTATAAGCAATCTGCAAGGGGTCCATATGCTCAGGTGTAACAGACATAAGTTTCCTGCTCACTAAGCACTCCATACATTTGCATAATACAGAAGTGAAGGCAATTGGTTAGTGGGAGAGATCATCTCTCTCCAGTTTTAGCTTCTCTCCATTGGCTCCCTGTCAAGTTCAGAATTTAATTCAAAATCTTACTTCTAACCTACAAAGCTCTCAACAACCTAGCTCCATCTTATATTACAGATCTTATTGTTCCATATTTTCCTAACAGAGCTCTTCACTCTCAGACTGCAGGTTTACTTGTGGTTCCTAGAATTTACAAAAACAGAATGGGAGGAAGATCTTTCAGTTCTCAGGCTCCTCTTTTGTGGAACCAACTTCCAGTTTCTGTCCATGAGGCTGACACATTGTCCAGTTTAAAACTGGGATTAAGACTTTCCTTTTTGATAAATCCTATAGTTAGGGTTGGCTTGTTATGCTGCTATAGACTTAGACTACTAGAGGACAAACTGACCTCATTTCCTTAAATTGTTAAAATTTAATAGTTTTCATTTGATACTATTTCTATCTTAACATGTGATTCTTGACCTGCCATTGTGTATCTGTTCCTACCTAACCCAGCCGGTCGAAGCAGATGGTCCTCTTGTCCTGATCCTGGTTCTGCTAAAGGTTTCTTCATCATGAGGGAGTTTTTCTTTCCACTGTCGCCTTCATGCTTGTTCAACATGAGAGTTAAACTCAAAGCTGCTCCTCAGATAAATAATGTTCAATTATTATTTTATACATGAATGTTTCTGTTAAATTATTATTTTTATATATGAAAGTTTCTGTTCGGTGTCTGAGATGACTTCTGTTGCGACTTGGAGCTTTAGAAATAAACTGAACAAAATTTTAGCTTTGTTTGCAACATTTAGCTTTTGACTTTTTTCAGCTATCATTTAGAAAAGGTTTTAGCTAGTGTTCAGCTTCTTTTAGCTTTAATTACCCAGTTTCAGCTTTTTCCTCAAATTCCACCTGGCAAGTGCCCGCAACATGTGTTCAATTCAATTCAAAAATACTTTATTAATCCCAGAGGGAAATTATTTGTTGTAACTCGTTATCCTCATTTCATTAAGAGATGTTATAGATGCTGATGCTGTAGACAGGAAGAATCTCTTGTAAAGATCCATCCCACAGTGGATCCTAAGAAACTGGCTGCAGACGTCGTCCGATTCGTCCACCCAGACTCGGCTGGCCTCTCGGTTCCCCTGGACTGTAGGACCGCCTGAATGCTGGGCAGAACTCCTCCCAGAGTGATGGCCACTCCTCCCAGCAGTCTGCCGAGCTCCTCGTAGCTGCGGACATCCAACTGTAGGTACTGAGGGACGATCCTGTCCTTCTGCTGTCATGAGCCATGTTTCTTGCTAGTTCCAGGATCTCAGTGGTCAGGCACTCGAGCACAGCTGGCAGGTAGATGAGAATGCATCCACAGAACATCGTTTCAACTCACTTGTAATTTAGGGCTGTAGTTGAGATATTATTTGAGCTTTTGAGATGTTAATCAGCTGCTGTTGTTGTAGAAAACTGCCTTGTTGCCATGGTTACGCATCATAACAAAATGTCCAAAACTAAAAAAAGTCTCAGTAAAAATCCTTCCAGCTGCACAGCATCTGATACCAGAGGAAACAATCATCCTAAAAATGTGATTTACATCCAGAAAAAGAGGAAATAAAGTTTCCAAAAGCAAAATCTCAGAATGAAAGTAACAGAGCTGCTCCAACATGCAGCCACCTTGAGCGGCGCAGTTCTAGAACAAGCTGATTCACGCTGCAGATGTAATTTCTCTCAGTAGTTTATTTAACTCGTAAGCATTCAACACGTTTATCCTGAGCACCATCAGCTGGAGAACCATCGTCAGAGAATAAAGTCTGGAAACAGATTAATTTTTCATGATGCTCTTCTTTTTTTCTCATTTCTATCACAATCTGAAAAATGCTTGTGTTTTTCATTGTGTGATTATTGAACATATTTTTATACATCAGTAAAAACCAACACAGTGGGCAGGGGGTACAGTCAAGAACATCCTTTTATTCAAGTGGGTGCTGCTCTTCTCAAACTGTTTTTCTTCTTATGGAAAAGAAACTGTAATTAACACATGCATTTCACCAAGAGCTCTGGGGGTGTTCAGCTTCAACAGAGGTGTAGAAAGAGTCATGGTGGGGGTGGAGGGCTGGGGTGCTGCCTCTCATCAATAACCACACACATGTAGGAAGAAATCAAAAAGACCAAAAACAACAGAACAAAGAGTCGGAGCAGTCCGGCATGAGGTCAGAGGGGGAAAAGTTGGAGGGACTTCTCTGATAACTGAGTTCAGGGTTCTGCTGGCGTTAGCCGCCTGGTCTTACTGGTTAAAACTGCTGAAGTTTCCACTGCGTGGAACCCACAATACTTTGAACAAAACGGTGGTTTGAGCTGATTTTAAAGGTTCTCATCCCCCTCCTTCAGCCTCGTGCAGGATGAGTCCGGTTATAAGGTGCTTGTAGCTTTTGTTTTATAGTCCAAAGCATCCTCAAAGACGACATACCCTGATAGCAAATGTATAAAAAATTCAAAATGAAAAGAAACAAAATGGGGAAAGCCAAAATATAAATAGCTAAAAACAAAAGAGCTAACTTCTATCCTAGTCTGAGCAGCCCCAACATTTCCAGCCCCTCGTCCCCTCTGAACAAACCCCCCCACCCGCCCTGAGGGCACCCCCAAAAGCTCACCAGCATCATTTGTTGACTTACATTAGCTGCTGCATGGAGAAGCTGAAGATGGGAATACAACGTGAAGAGTACAGACAGGAATAACGTGAGCTAACTGCATTCTGCTCAGACACAACGTTCTGCAAAGATTTTTTTTCCACCCCCTCCCATCAGCAGAAAGGATGAGAGGGGGAGACGACTCCAGTGTCCAAGAGAAGACAGGAGACGGACGAGAGGAAAAATAAAGCCAGAGATGAACATGTTTTTTTGCCTTTTCAAAAAAGTTGTTTTCATCATCAGTAAAAAGAATTCACACCAGTTTCCTTTTTGTACTTTACAAAGGTGCATATCTATAATATCTATATCTATAGAATATAAACATATAGATACACAGCTTTGAAAACAAAGGATGGGAGGGGGGGGGGGGGGAGCCAGAGGGACAAGTTGCTCCTAAATTCAACACTCAGAGGCAACCTGTTTCCTTCAGGTGCTTCAAATAAAAATAAAATGGGGGGGGGGGGGGGGGGGGGGGGGGGGTGTCTGATTTACAAAATGAGTTGTGAACAAAAGGCACTTTCAAGGGACGACCTTTACTTCTGGGGACTATCCGCTACGGCACAAGCACAAGAGTCATTTACGGTGGTGGTGGTGGTGTGGTGGTGGGGTGGGGGTGCAAACCTCCACCTGATGTCTGTTCCTGAAAGTCCTTGCTGCACCTCCACATCTCCAGCTCTGGATCCACCAGGACAATGTTCTGGGTGTGAAGTAACCCCCCAGGAGGCAGGAAGGAACTCGCTGTGATGTTAAAAATAAATGAAATAAACTGGGGGGGTTGATTTGTTTTCACGTTTTCTTGCTGGTGAGTTTCAGGCAGTGAAAGGCTAAAGTTTTGAAGCAAAATGTTTTTGTGCTGCAACCTTCAGGAACAGACCCCCCACCCCTCCACCCCCGGTACGATACAAAGAGAAGAATACAAAGAGAGGAATACTGCTGCTTCCTAAACGCTCCGTTAGGTTTTATGGACTTATGGTGTTAAAGCACCACGTTTCTTTTTTTTAAATCAACAAATTACACATTAAACATAAAAAGAGACAAAACGAAGTAAAAACACCCCCAACTTACAAAGACTAGGATTTTTTTTTTTTCATGGCCCTCTAGTTTAGAGTCCTGGAGCTTACAGACTTGAAACAAATACAATTTTTTCTCTTTTCAACCTTGAACAGACACATTGCACGTGCACGTGGCTCAGTCCACACAAAGTCTTCAATAATACTTTCCATGAAAACAAACACTGTTCTTCAAACCTGCTGCCCAGTCCTCGTTTTTGCAAATGGCGTGTCTGCTCTGTAACAGGAAGGTGGCGTTACTGAAACGTGTGTGTGTGTGTGTGTGTGTGGCGGGGGTGAGAGTTCACAAAATAACTAGACTGCCAACCAGCTGGGGGAGGAAAAGTTCAAAAGGAGTACATCTCATAAATATATTTATTTCTCTGTCTTTACAAGAAGAAAATGTTGCAGTCCTCTATAAACGTGTCCAGGGCAGACGTTTCCACGTGCACGGACACCTGCGCCCCCTTACGTGCAGCGCACACGAGAAGAAACCTGAAGGTTCTCATCAACTGTATGAAGGGAGTACGACAATGTACACGAGTCCCTCAGGAAGAGATTCAAGTTCAAACTTCAAGAATGGAGTGAAGCTGCTCTGCTCCGATCGGCAATGGTTTCACCAAACGTTGGCTCATTGCAATAAAAACATTTTGGCACACGTGGAGTTGAAAACAACCTGGAAATCACTTCTACTCTACATAAATCATTCTTGTCACACGCCTCAGATGATCTGAGAGCTGCTGCGAATGTCCAAACTAGCTTAATATTTTCTGCCACGTCATGTTTTAGAACTCGTGCACTGTGGATCATCTGAAGTGCATTTTTTATCTCTTAACCAGGAAAAAGAGCCGAATGTTTGCACGGTGGGGCAGCACTTAAAAACTGTCCAGCAGCCGGCTCAGTCTGCGGCGCTTGTCCTTTGTGGATTCAACTTCCAGCTTCTGCTCCTGTGTCTAGTTATAACACTCAATATATCCAGTATGTTGAAAGACTCTTATTGTGAAGGAATGAAGGAAGTTCAGTCAGTGAACCGCATGGACTAGTTCATTTTATGATTTTTTTTGTTTACCCCATAATAATAATAATAATAATAATTAAAAAAAAAGTTTGGTTTGGGAACACAAAGGGTTCTGTTGGGTTTAGTTCCTAACTTTATTTTCAATACTCTGACTTTAACTCTACGATCGAACAACTTCCTGCTTCTTTTTATATTTCTGTCTCGAGTGACCCTCATATGTTGCCGTAGAATAGGAGGCTCTTCCATAGTTCGTTGTCTTAATGTACGGAAAACTACCGAGGCCCGTCTCAGCCCTCTCTCACTACAGAACCGGCAGTCAGGCAGTCCAGTTATTTTGTTGGGTTGTGTCACGATGCAAAATAAAAAGAAACTTAAAATTTATATGTGAACATAAAAATATATTTCAAACTAAAAATGACAACTCTTGAATGAAAAACCATCAACAAAGGCAGACTGGAGAACCAAATTTAAAGGTTTCCCTTATTTATTCTGTATCAGGTTGTGTTAATATGCTGTGTGTGTGTGAGAGTGTATGTAAGGGGTTTATGGGGCACAGCATGAAGCAGTGCGAGGGTGTTACGAGCGCCAGTTACTGTGCTGTCCGTTTGTGAGAAATGTGAAACTGAAATATGAACTTTTTTTTTACCCTTTATTTATCCAGGTTAGTCTCATTGAGTCACGAGAACTCATTTTCAACAGAGACCTGTTTATAGGAAAAGATGGTGGGGGTTAAGGGCCTTGCTCAAGGGCCCAGAGTGGGGCAAATGAGGGCGGAGGCAGGTGTGGGTGCTTCACCTGTTCCACCCACATTTTGATGTTGTCGGTCCGGGGAGTTGAACCTGCAACTTTCTGATCACAGGCCATCTTCTCTAACCTCTGCGCCACCACTCCCCACTTAATGAAAGCGTGTGTTGAACAGAGGACGATGTTCAAACCTAACCCTAACCAAGTCTGGAAAAGAAGAAGCAGTCTCAAGAAATTAAATTAAAGCTAATAATCTGAAGCTGATGCTGTGTGTGCATTATTTGTGTTTGTGCGGGACTGTTCTAAAGTTGATGCTCTGCCAAATGTGTGTGCATGTGTGTATGTGTTACATATTTCAGGGCCAAAACCTGAATGTTACCGCAGCTTCATCTGTGCAGAGGCAGCTGACCTCCGCTCGCTAGTCTGACCACTGCTGTGCACAGCTTGCATCCCTGGTTTGATTGTTAATAGTGCATAGGTGGGGGGATGAAGGGGCATGTGCAGCGTATGGGTTGGCTTTCTGCACCCGCCTCGTGGCCATCACTTCTCCAACACTGATTCTGCGAGAGGTAAACGGAGAGCAGTCACTTAGTGCATATACGTCACACCATTGGATGGTGTAACCATGATTGGCCAATTGGAAATGGAGGACGATCGGGGTGGGGGGCGGAGCCAACGGAGCAGCGCAGACGCTCGGCTGTGGTTATGGTTTTGGCCCCAAGCAACGTTGAGCTCCAAGTGAGATGGGATGAGGGTGGTGATCATGGAGGACAGATGTGTGAGCTGCACATCTGTCCTCCCCTTTGCTTACCAATACTTGTTGTTTGTTTGGATCTCCCAGCCAATGGAGTTTCATTGTGGAGACAACAAAATGAAATAAAAAATTATATGTCTTTAAATATATGTATATGTGTATATAAAAGAAAAACAAATGCTTAATTGGTCATTTGTCAGGTTTCTACATCGTCTTTTCTTTCTGACAGTTTCAAAGTGTTTGTGAAACAGTTCATCATCATCCTCCTCTTCCTCATCCATGTCCTCTCATCCTCACAACACCTCCTGCATCAAGAGGGATAAATGTTCCTATCTGAATGGAGTCAAAGTGGGGGTGGGGATCCTGCGGGTGAGGGAGGGGGGAGCTCAGGTTCTGAAGTAGGACTTCCAATAGTGTTTGGCAAGAAGGACCTTTAGTGTCAGCATTTAGTTCTTTATCAGCGGCGACGTGTTTGTTTTTCAATTTTCCAATTTTCATGACAGCTGTCGATTCAGAGAGGCGTGTCAGAGGAACCAGGACTGTAATGAGAAAAAAACAAAATGTTTTATTAGCACATCAGGACATTTATGCAGAAAATAAGTTATCTCAATTCAGTGGGGTTTTTTTTTGCAGCATGCAAAAAATAATACAGAAAGCATGACAGAGTATGACGAGTTGTGAACACAGAACAGAATCTTTCATCTCCACAAGCTTTAAACATGTCACTAATTAAATCATTCAATTTAACATACTTGGTATATTCAGTTTGTCTTACCAAAAGACAAACTGAATATCTCCTTGCATCTCTGTCGACAACACTAGTTTATTGTTGAGCTAACACAGTTGCCAAGGTTTTACAGCTTCTCCAGTCTGTATTTGACATCATTCAGTCAGACTTGTTCCATCTCAAGCTGGTGCTAAATGCTGACAAAACCAAAGGGATGTTGTTTTCCAACAGAAAGTCTGTGCCAACAACTCTTCCTCCTCTCTCATCCATGCATGATGTTCCTATTGAGTTTGTAGATTCTTTCAAATACTTGGGAATTTTAGTTGATGCACAGCTCTCTTTTAAACCACATGTCAAAAACTTGATAAAGAAACTGAAATAAAAACTGGGTTTCTTTTTCAGAAATAGATCTTGCTTAATTCAGAATGCTACAAAACACCTTGTAACCGCTACCTTCCTACTGGCCATTGACTATGGTGACACTATTCACATAAATGCCCCTGCCAGCTCCTTGCAGATGCATACTTTAACCTGCCCATAAACCAAAACTCCATTCCAGATGCTTGGAAAACAGCCTTTGTTCTTCCTTTGCTGAAGGGAGGAGACCCCACCTCACTGAACAACTATGGACCAATCTCTAAACTCTGCATTTTAGCCAAGGTTCTAGAAAAACTG
>NC_056500.1:92231-100380 GCF_014905685.2 Nematolebias whitei
AGGAAACAACACAGCACAACCACTGCTTCACTGAAGGTTCTTAATGATGTTGTTGAAGCACTGGATGCTAAGGATTATTGTGCTGCACTTTTCTTAGACCTGTCTAAAGATTCTGACACTGTGGATCAGAACATCTTGTGTCATAAGCTCTCAGAAATTGGTTTCTCAGATCATACCATTGGTTGGTTCTCCAACTATCTCTCAGACCGGAGGCAATGTGTTCAACATAATGGTACTTCCTCCAGTTATTTAACAGTAAACAATGGTGTACCACAAGGCTCAGTCTTAGGACACACCCTCTTTACAATCTACATATGTAATGTAGGTCAGAGCATCCCTGATTCAGTTCAGTTTATTTATATAGCACCAAGTCACAACAGAAGTCATCTCAGGGTACTGAACAGAATTGCTTTGAATTTAACTCCATAACAGAACTCTCATCTTGAACAATCATGAATGCAACAGTGGAAAGGAAAAACTCCCTCAAGAGGAAGAAACCTTTAGCAGAACCAGGCTTAGGACAAGCGGCCATCTGCCTCTACCGACTGGGTTTGGTAGGAACAGATACACAATGGCAGGTCAAGAATCACATGTTAAGATAGAAATATTATCAAATCAAGGTCCCTCCTGGGGTCTTGGGCTCTGGTCCCCCCTTTTTCGTCTACCTGTGGTCTTGGGGGTCGGGTCTCTGCTGCTTCACAGTTACTATTAAATGTTCTATTAGAGAAGCCTTATACACTTATGCATGCTCACAACCACACACAAATAGAAGCAGGGATGCTTATGTAGGCTTTATATGTAGATATATAGATATATAGATATGTATGTGAATGTATATACATGTGTATGTATGTATGTATGTATGTATATAGGCGTAGGTATGGGTATATATATTTATGGAAACTTACTGCAAAGCCATGAATATTTTAAGTTCTTTATACATATGTATTTTGTTGCTGTGTTTTGTCATGTTCTTTGCAGGTGAACAGACAGTGGCCGGGTGTTTTGCCGTGTGCTCTCTTTGTGTATATTTCTTATATTTTGGAGTCTTACTTTGTCTTTTCTTTCTTTCTATCCTATTAAAAAAAAAAAAACCTACACTAGATAGTCACTAGAATAAATATTTCATAATAATGGTGTGGAGAGGATGGCTGTAAGGGGAGAAGGGAGGCCATCAAAAAAAAAAAAAAAAAAGAAATATTATCAAATAGGAATTTTTTGCTTCCATTTCTTACATGTGTCCAGTTTCACTATTTTTTGTCTGTCTAAGCAGATCTCACTTGTAAATGAGTCTTTAAGGTTCAGTGTGATTTATCAGTCTAAATAAAGAATAAAGGTTGAATGAAAATGAAAATTATTCCATTTTAACAATTTATTTAAGCAAATGAGGTCAATTTGTCCTCTAGTAGTCTAAGCTTAAGGCAGCATAACAAGCCAACCCTAACCATAGTATTTATCAAAAAGGAAAGTCTTAATCCCAGTCTTAAAACTGGATAATGTGTCAGCCTCACGGACAGAAACTGGAAGTTGGTTCCACAAGAGAGGAGCCTGATAACTGAAAGATCTTCCTCCCATTCTGCTTTTGGAAACTCTAGGAACCACGAGTAAACCTGCAGTCTGACAATGAAGTGCTCTGTTGGAAAAATATGGAACAATAGGATCTCAAATATAAGATGGAGCGAGGTTGTTGAGAGCTTTGTAGGTTAGAAGTAAGATTTTGAATTCTATTCTGGATTTGACAGGGAGCCAATGGAGAGAAACTAAAACTGGAGAGAGATGATCTCTCCCAGTAACTCCAGTTAAGACTCTGGCAGCAGCATTTTGGATCAACTGAAGACGTTTTAAAGAAGTATTTGGACACCCAGATAATAAACCATTGCAATAGTCCAGTCTAGACGTGACAAATGCATGGAGCAGTTTTTCTGCATCATCTTTAGATCAGATGTTTCTAATGTTAGTGATATTACGCAGGTGGAAGAAGGAGGTTCTAGTAACGTTTTTAATGTGGGGGATAAAAGACATGTCCTGATCAAAAATAACACCAAGATTTTTAACATTAGAGCTGGAGGACAGATTAATGTTATCTAAGGAGGAAGAAAGACTGAAACATTCATTCCTACGGTGCTCAGGTCCAAAAACTAAAACCTCAGTCTTGTCTGTATTCAATAGCAAAAAATTAAGGGTCATCCAGGTTTTTATGTCTTTAAGACATGCTTGTAGTCTAAGTAGCTGATTGGATTCATTGGGTTTAATGGACAAATATAATTGTGTGTCATCAGCATAACAATGAAAATCTATCCCATGCTGTTTAATAACTTTACCTAATGGAAGCATATATAAGGTAAAGAGTATTGTTCCACGCACTGAACCATGAGGAACTCCATGACTAACTCTGGTGTATGATGAAGATTCATTATTTACATTTACAAATTGCAATCTATCAGATAGATATGATTTAAACAATTTTAGAACCGTTCCTGTAATTCCAATATCATATTCAAGTCTCTGTAGTAAAATATTATGATCAACTGTATCAAATGCAGCACTGAGGTCTAACAGGACCAGTAGAGACACAAGTCCATTGTCAAAGGCCATGAGAATATCATTAGTGACTTTCACCAGTACAGATTCAGTGTTGCTGTAAGTAGGGATGCACCGATTCACATTTTTTAACTTCTGATCAGATACCTACATCTGGATATCAGTCGATACCGATCCAGTTCCGATATCATGATCATCAATGATTTTATATGAGGCTGTAATCATCTCCTCTCAGGTACAATTTGTACAAATATATGCATGCATGTCAAAAAGGAAACTTGAGGTAAGTTTTATTAATGTTGGATAAGTTTTAAAGTTAGAATTAAATTCTGCTAACACAAAACATGTTTCTTTTATTCCTAGTATTAAAGTGGATATTAAAGTGATTAAGTGATTGTTTAAAGTTATTTTATATATTTTTTTAAATAAGGGGGAAATATAAGAATTTTTGTCTTCTTTCTGCACTCTTTTCACTCAATGTTTTCTTTTTGTCAATAACCCTGTGACGTGTGCTGATGACCACTTGACCAGGTCACCCTTGTGAAAGAGATCTCGATCTCAACGGGCTCTACCTGGTAAAATAAAGGTGATTGATTGATTGATTGATTGATTGGATTAATTTATTTTGTTTATTTTGTCTTAAATGAATGAATAAATGAATTAAATAAAATAAAGAATTAAATGGATTTAAACATCTGCTAAGTTCGTGGCATAAACTAACACAGACATGTTTTTTAGTATTTTACATCACTTTAGCTGTTATTGTTTAATTTTTTTAATATATAATTTTCTTGTAATTTTCAAATCATATGTTTTTTTATGATTGTCTACTGTTGTACTGATAAATATCTCCTGGAGGGTAAACTATTTATTGGCTGCAAGTATCAAGCTGTGAAATCCTTAATTTTCTACAACTGATAGTGGTTGGCCAATAATTATGATAAAGTTTAGCAACTTCTCTGTAAACATTTGAGCTCCGGGGCTTCAGGAGGTCTTCTTCTTGTTCAATCCGCAGCAGGCAGCCTGATTTCGGTCAGTCGCGCTCAGTCTGTCCCTTCTCAGAGACGGGCAGACTGAATGGGGCAGATTGGATGCAGCTGGCCGGGGTCGGGCTGCCTACTATGGGTTCAGCGAGAGGAGCAGACCGCTGAATCCCCAGAGCTCGAATGTCCAACGTAAAACTAACTTTACCGTGGTTTAATGTGGCGCTACGGCTCTGCAGACAGTGCACGTTGCTGTCTTGCTTTGTGGTGTTTCTAATGTAAAATACTTCCACCCAGCGGACATGTTTAGATGAAAAGTTTGTTAGCTGTTAGCCACAGTGCTGCTAACTCAGTCCTCACATCGTAGCTGGCTACAAACTATGAAATGGATTTCCTGAACGTGAGGCGGGTCTTATTACTCTGGGTTCATGAGACACGCCTCCATTCAGGAAATCCATTCCATAGTTTGAAGCCAACGTGCATCATGGATTGGAAATGTCTGCAGGTTGGATCGAAAAAATCCGATACATAAATTATGCTGGTATCGGAGGCCGACACCGATACTGGATTGGATCGGCCCCATCCCTAGTTGTAAGCTCTAAAACCTGACAGAAACTCTTTAAACCATTATTTCATTGCACATGATCACACAACTGACCAGCAACTATTTTCTCTAGAATTTTTTTAGATGAAAGTTAGATTAGATATAGGTCTATAATTGGCTAAGATTCCTGAGTCAAGGTTATGTTTCTCAAGTAAAGGTTTAATTATAGCAATCTTAAAGCTCTGTGGTACGTAACCGTTTATTAGAGACAAATTAAGCAGATCGAAGACGTGATTGTTAATTAAGGGAAATACATCTTTAAATAGCCTGGTTGGGATGGGATCTAGCAGACATGTGGATGGTTTGCATGAAGCTATTATTTTTGACAATTCAGAGAGCTCAACAGGACAAAAACAGTCCAAACATAAATCAGGTCAAGTGACATTTTTAATGTTGACACAGAACCAGAGGCAATACTGTACTAGGAATGTTGGTTAGAATTTTTTCCCTAATTGAAATAATTTTATTTATAAAGAATCTCATAAAGTCATTACTACTTATAGTTGTAGGGATACATGAATCATCAGAGATAGGATTTTTCATTAGACTAGCTATGGTACTGAAAAGGAACTTCGGGTTATTGTTATTCTCATCAATTAAAAATGGAAAATATAGCAGGCTATCTCTTCAGGATAAGTAAGATTCCGTAACGTTAGTGGAGCGGCACTTTCCTTCTAGCTTCCTAGATGTCTGTTTTAAAGTACGTAACTCAGAATTGAACCAAGGAGCTAATCTCCTCTGATTGATTACGTTCATTTTCAGCAGAGCAGCTTTATCGACTGGTTTGCAAAGTACCGGTAGTTGTAAAATTATCAAATAGATGATCTAAGTCTGATGCATCTTTACATTTCTATGCTGATGATAGTGGTTTATTGTTGAGCTAAAACAGTTGCCAAGGTTTTTCAACCTTTGAAAGCCACTTTTGATATCATCCAGTCAGATTTGTTCAGCCTCAAGCTTATCCTAAACACAGACAAAACCAAAAGGATGAGGTTTTCAAATGGGAAGTCGGTCTTAGCAGTTTTCCCTTTGATTTTATCCTCGAATGGTGTCCCTATTGAGTTTGGTGATTCCTACAAATATTTGGGTATCTTGGTCGATTCACATCTATCGCTTTTTTAAGCTCCACGAGGAAAACTTGGGAACGAAACTGAAAGGTAAACTGGGTTTCTATTTCAGAAATAGATCCTGTCTAACTCTGAATGTTAGGAAACACCTCGTAACTGCGACTTTCCTTCCCTCCATTGACTACGGTGACTTAATTTACATGAATGCTCCAACAAGCACCCTGCAGATTCATTCAACCTTTATTTAGACAGGTAAATCCCACTGAGCCCCAAAGACTCATTTACAAGAGAGACCTGATTTCAACAAAGAATGATGACAACAATGGACAACAGCTACAACAAATAGACAGTTATAAAAAGGCATACAGATTTTTTTTTTTTTTTTTACAAATAAGATGGCAAAAAAAAGTAACACAAAACAGCTAGAATATAATGTGAATGTAGAAAACTAAAAACAGGAACATGTCTGCATTGGTCCCTGCCAGGAGTCCAACAGATTTTTAAAGCCACTTATGCCTCTTTTCCATTAGTACCGGTACGGGCCGACTGGACCCTATTTGGCCCGGTTCTGAGGCTTTTCCATTAGTACTGGGACTTAGTACATGTTACTATTTTCAGTACCCTTGGCTATGTGGTTCTAACCCAAACGAAGAGGTACTAAAACGTGATGTCAGAACACTGTCGGTCACTGATTGGTCGGGGGCGGAGTCACTGGATCCTTCAGAAACTTTTCAAAACAATAATCTGCCATTTGCAATTTCTCGGACTGGAGCAGCAGCTGGACTTATTTTAAAGATTTTAAAAACAATACTGACAACATCTTGGTCTAATGCTGATGTGCTAGCATTTTTTGTGCTTGATGGCTGACAACATAATTCAGAGCAAGCTGGATGGAGCTCTGCTGGTCTACCCCGATCCTCCCTCCGGAGCCTCCGAGCGCCAGACCGGGCAGGGCGTCATCTCCCCGGCTCCAATTTCAGCTGGTCACCGCGGAAGATCCTTCGATGTGCCGACTCGGAGGCTCGGGTTCCGGATACCAGCCTTGTGTGCTCAGAGCTCCGCTGGTCACTGCGAAGCTGGAGATGGGGACTCGCAGAAGGCCGTTGCCAGACCCCGGCCGCGCGTAATCATGAAGGCTGAATCTCGATCCCACCCGGCAGTCAGGCGGACTGGACAGTCTGGGATGGACGGTGGAAGCGATTTTTAAATAAAATAATATTTTGTTTTTATGCAAGAAATGTTTTAAAAAATTGCTGAAGCGATTTAAAAATGATTATTATGTTTTTACACGTAAAATGTTTTTTAAAATCGCTTTCACCGTTCGTCGCAGACCCGTCTCTGTCCGCCTGTCTGCGCGGGTCGGGCCTTCATGATTACGCACGGCTGGGGTCTTGGAACGGCCTCTGCGAGTCACCAGCTGAGCTCGGAGCTGGGAGGATGAGCCTGCCCGTCCTGGCTCCGGAGGAGAGGATCGTGTGAGACCAGCAGAGCTGGTCATAAAAAAATAATATATCAATCAACCTTTATTTATACAGGTAAATCCCATTGAGCCTCGAGGACTCATTTACAAGAGAGACCTGATTTCAACAAAGAAAGATGACAACAATGGACAACAGCAACAACAATAAGCAGTTATAAAAACTCATACTACAGTTTTTTTTAATTTTTTTAACAAATAGGATGGCTAAAAGGAAAAAGGTAACAAAACCAAAAAAACTGCTAGATTCCGAGACAAATGTATAAAACTAAAAACAGGAACATGTCTGCATTGGTCCCTGCCAGGAGTCCAACAGATTCTTAAAGCCACTTAGAGAGGTCAAGGTCGAGAGCTTCAAATCTTTTTGTAAGATATTCCAGGAAACAGGAGCGGAGTAGGAGAAGGCCCTTTTGCCTAGTTCAGTCCTCACTGAGGGAACACTGCAGGTAATAATGTCCTGAGAGCGCACTCCGTAGCTGCACTCACGCAGAGACATGTAGGAGGAGATGTATGAAGGCAGCAGACCAAGAAGTGATTTAAAGATGAAAATGTACCAGTGAAAGAGTCTACGTGAAGTTAATGATGTCCAGTTAACCAATGAATACAGGGTGCAGTGGTGGGTACGATAATCACAGCCAGTTATGAATCTTAGTGCACCATGATAGACAGCATCCAACATCTGCAGGGTTCTTGTAGGAGCGTTCATGTAAATAATATCACCAAAATCAATTGAGGGAAGGAAAGTCACAGATACAAGGCGTTTTCTAGCATTCAGGGTTAGACAGGATCTGTTTCTGAAAAAGAAACCCAGTTTAATTTTCAGTTTCTTTACCAAGTTTTCCACATGGAGCTTAAAAGAAAGATGTGAGTCGACCAAGATACCCAAATATTTATAGGAATCAACAAACTCAATGGGGACACCATTTGAGGATAAAATCGGAGGAAGAACTGCTGGGACCAACTTCCTATTTGAAAAAAGCATCCCTTTGGTTTTTTCGGCATTTAGGACAAGTTTGAGGTGAAACAAATCAGTCTGGATGTAGTTAAATGCAGATTTCAGAAGCTGGAAAGCCTTAGCAACTGTTTTAGCTCGACAATAAACAACTGTGTCATCAGCATAGAAATGTATGGATGCATTAGGGATGTTTTTACCTACATTATGTATGTAGATTGTAAAGAGGGTGGGTCCTAAGACTGAGCCTTGTGGTACACCATTGTTGACTGTTAAATAACTGGAGGAAGTACCATTATGTTGAACACATTGCCTCCGGTCTGAAAGATAGTTAGAGAACCAACCAATGGTGTGATCTGAGAAACCGATTTCTGAGAGTTTATGACACAAGATGTTATGATCCACAGTGTCAAAAGCTTTAGACAGGTCTAAGAAAAGTGCAGCACAATAATCCTTAGCATCCAGTGCTTCAACAACGTCATTAAGAACCTTCAGTGAAGCAGTGGTTGTGCTGTGTTGTTTCCT
>NC_056500.1:100480-103505 GCF_014905685.2 Nematolebias whitei
CAGTTTTTCTAGAACCTTGGCTAAAATGCAGAGTTTAGAGATTGGTCGATAGTTGTTCAGTGATGTGGGGTCACCTCCCTTCAGCAAAGGAAGAACAAAGGCTGTTTTCCAAGTGTCTGGGATGGAGTTTTGTCTTATGGAGAGATTGAAGATGTGGGTCACAGGGACTGTGATGATATGAGCAGCCAGCCTTAAGAAATAAGGTGGAAGTTCATCTGGACCTGCAGATTTTTTAGGATCAAGATCTTTTAACAGTTTATTGACCTCACTGACTGAGAATGGAGAAAAAGAGAAGCTGTGATTAACTGAGGATTGACTTGTAGGAGGGATTTGATTTGTAGAAGTTTGGTTATTAAGTGAAGTGGCTGATTTTCCATTAGTTACTGTGTCAAATAAAGAACCAGAAGCAACAAAATGTTTGTTGAGACAGTTCAGGATCTCGTGCTTACAGGAGCAGAGTTAACGAGAAGTTGTGATGGGAGGTCAGATGATTGGGGGGTGCCTGAGAGAGATTTAATTGTTTTCCAGAATCTGTTAGGGTCATTTAGATTTTTGGAAGTCTGAGATAAGAAATAGTTTCGTTTTGCTGCTTTGACAGCAGTTGTACATTTATTCCTCATCTGTCGAAAACTCAACCAATCAGTGTCTGAGTCAGATTTTCTCGCTGCGGCCCAAAGATGATCTCTCCTGTGCAGGAGGTCAGCTAGCTCTGGAGTAAACCAGGGGCTGTCTCGTCCCTTTATTCTGAACTGACGAAAAGGAGCATGTAAGTTCAGGAAATAAATGAAATTATTATGGAAATAGTTCCAAGCAGAGTTCACGTCATCAGTTAACAGAATACGATGCCAGTCAAAGTGAGACAGATCCCAGAGGAATGACTGTTCACAGAAATGTTTCAGATCCCTTTTTTTAATTAATCTGGGCTTAGAAGGTGGAAGTTTACTATTTCTTAAAGCCGCTGTCACACAATGATCACTCAAAAGATCAGCGAATACACCTGTACCAGGGAATTTGTGAGGCATATTAGTTAGAAACAGGTCTAAGATGGAGGAATTGTCAGGATGGCTTTTATTTAATCTGGTGGGGGAGTCGATCAGTTGGGTTAAATTAAAAGACAAGCAACATTCCTTGAATTTGTCACAGAGGGGGGTCGACTTACACCAATCAATGTTGAGATCTCCAGCTAAAAAGATCTCTGTGAATTTTAAATTACCAAGGAATTCCTTAATGGCATTTAATGCTTCAGGTGAAGCTGTGGGGGGGCGGTAGCAGCAGACTACAGTTAAAACCTGGCCTCCATTCAAGGTGATGTTTACAGATAAGGCTTCAAACTGGTTTGGAATTGTTTTGAAAGTCACAAGACTTGAAACCAGGGTATCTCTAATGTAAATAATGACTCCACCCCCCCTTTTTTGACGATCACAGCGGTAGATGTTAAATCCATTGATTGCCACGTCATTATTCATTACAGATTTGTTGAGCCAGGACTCAGAAATAAAGATAACATCTGCCCCAGAAGAACTGACCAGGATTTTCACAGCATCAAGTTTTTTCAGAAGGCTACGTGCGTTTACATGCAGAAAATGGAGCCCAGAGGCGTTTTTAAAGTCATTTGGTGTGCTGTAATTAGTGGGGGGTCCAGGATTGGGTTGAATTCCTGAGAGCAATAACAACATTATTATCAGACATTTTCTTGAGTTTTTTGTGACTGATGTGTAATTACAGCAGTTAACAGTGTGACAATTAGCCCCCATAATCGAACCATGAGAAACATTAATGAAGACGCGATCATTCAGAACCCAAAAACAGTGAAAGTTGCAGTGATGGACAGATTCAGGTGTATTAACAAGATTCAGTGACTCCAGATAATCTGAGAACTGAAAATAGTGACAGTAATATGAATGATGCAGAAAAGATTCAGACCATAAAATGTCACAGTTCAAATGGGCAAACAAACCCGACGAGGTGGCCCAACTGCAGTTTGAGTCAGGCTGAGGGGGGCTCCGGCCCCCCTGTGAAGAAGGATGGATGGATGGATGGATGCTCCCATGAGAAACAGAAGCTGGGTCCAGAATCAACAGGCCGAAACAGAAACTGAAAATTCGCAGCAAATAGCAGAGCGAGCTGCCAGAAAATCCTCCTGAAGTGAAAGGCATGGTCCAAGTTCGTTTCAGGTCAACAGGGGCCAACAACGTGATCCGGAATAAAATTAATTATTATCCAGGTGAGTTTGGATGGAGGCCTGCAGCAGCTCCGATACAAACTCCGAACTTCTCTCGAGCACCACGCAGCCCTGCTCCTCCACGCTGCTCCTCCACGCTGCTCCTCCGCTTCTCAGCACCCGACAGCACGGGGCACCCCCGGTGAAAAGCGAGACTGACCGGAGAGGCTGAGGCTGAAGTCGGCAACTGGTCCGGTCCGGTTCTGCTCCAGTTCGGCTCCGGCGCTCCAAGCACGAGAGACGAAGAGGCTGAAGATATCCCTGGCCCGGTTTTGCTCCGGTCCGGCGGCCCAGTCTAGCAGCGCGGTTCTGCTCCGGTCCGGCGGCCCAGTCCGGCGGCGCGGTTCTGCTCCGGTCCGGCAGCCCGGCGGCGCGGTTCTGGTCCGGTCCGGCGGCGCTTCAAAGCACCGGAGCGTCTCCTCCAGGTGAACACAACGACTCCACGGAGGTGGATCGTCTTTCAGTAAAAGTAACGGGCTGCTCACTGAAGCTGAGACCGGCTCTGTAGAAGACGAATTTCCCCACAGCCACCTCGATTCGGTTCTGGTCCAATTCGAGGGTCACAGGTACACTTCCCCCACACCTATGGAAACACCACGAGGGCCAGTCCAGCTGAAAACCAGCGAAATACCACCCGGCGATATTTGTCGGAACCAGGTAGAACCACAAAGGTCCAGATAAGAGTTCGTTGAGGTCCAGGGAGAGAGAGAAAAAACACCGGACCTTCGTGCGTCGACTCCCCAGCTCGAGGGGTCACCTGGCCGGCAGGGTGCGCTCAGAGTGACCGATGGGGGGGGGGGAGCG
>NC_056500.1:103605-107496 GCF_014905685.2 Nematolebias whitei
TATATATATATATATATATATATATACATAATTGTGTGTATATACATATATGTGTGATATATATATATATATATATATCACATATATCACATATGATATATATATGATATATATATGATATATTTGTGTGTGTGTGTATATATATATTTATACACATGTACATACACACATACATGCATACATACATACACACAACTTCAAAATAACAAATTCTCAACCTATACTGAAAACAGTTTCTGCGTTTGAGCGCCACCAGCTGGTGAGAGGTGGTGACGTCAATTTGAACCCCGCCCACTGGAACCGGTACTGAAAGCATAATGGAAACACAACCTGTACCGTACCGAGTAGAGTAGAGCCGTGCTGTACCGGTACTACAGGTACTAATGGAAAAGGGGCATTAGAGAGGTCAAGGTTGAGAGCTTCAAATCTTTTTGTAAGAAATTCCAGTAAACAGGAGCGGAGTAGGAGAAGGCCCTTTTGCCTAGTTCAGTCCTCAATGAGGGAACACTGCAGGTAATAATGTCCTGAGAGTGTATGCTGTAGCTGCACTCACGCAGAGACATGTAGGAGGAGATGTATGAAGGCAGCAGACCAAGAAGTGATTTAAAAATGAAAATGTACCAGTGAGAGAGTCTGTGTGAAGTTAATGGTGTCCAGTTAACCAGTGAATACAGGGTGCAGTGGTGGGTACGATAATCATAGCCAGTTATGAATCTTAGTGCACCATGATAGACAGCATCCAACATCTGCAGCATCCAACATCTGCAGGGTGCTTGTAGGAGCGTTCATGTAAATAATGTCACCGTAATCAATGGAGGGAAGGAAAGTCACAGATACAAGTCTAAAAAAGTTAAATCTGGTCCTCTGGACATTAAAAAAAAACCCAAAACAAAGCAAAACAACAAAAAATGTAGAAACGTTTCGTCTCTCGTCCGAGAGACTTCTTCAGTCTGAGGTGCTGTTTTCAGCTCAGTCTCTTAAATAGCTCTGCGGTCTACACTCATCTCCAGGCCAGCGGTCACTCTTTCAGGGATGAAGATGTGCACATCCTGGATAGAGAGGAACGATGGTTTGAGAGAGGAGTAAAGGAGGCCATCTTTGTGAAAAGAAACCGTCCATCATTAAACAGGGGTGGAGGCCTACGTGTTCAATTGTCCCCCTCTTACAATGCTGTGATTGCTAGTATCACTCAGCCCTCTGTGAATAGTACACAGCCATCAGTGTGCTAATGATCCATTGTTAGGCTGATGGTCCTTCTTGAGCATGTGATCAGCTGGTTCTGGTTGTCAGCAGCAAAACTGGTTGATCCACTCTGAGAAGGTGCTATTTAAGAGACTGAGCTGAAAACAGCACCTCAGACTGAAGAAGTCTCTCGGACGAGAGACAAAACGTTTCTACATTTTTTGTTGTTTTGCTTTGTTTTGGTTTTTTTTTGAATGTCCAGAGGACCAGATTTAACTTTTTTAGATTTTTCTACCTGGATTATTGAGCATGCATCAGGATATCACAGATACAAGGCATTTCCTAGCATTCGGAGTTAGACAGGATCTGTTTCTGAAAAAGAAACCCAGTTTAACTTTCGGTTTCTTTACCAAGTTTTCCACATGAAGCTTAAAAGAGAGATGCGAGTCGACCAAGATACCCAAATATTTATAGGAATCAACAAACTCATTTGAGACATCATTTGAGGATAAAATCTGAGGAAGAACTGCTGGGACCAACTTCCTATTTGAAAAAAGCATCCCTTTGGTTTTTTCGGCATTTAGGACAAGTTTGAGGTGGAACAAATCTGTCAGGATGATGTTAAATGCAGATTTCAAAAGCTGGAAACCTTATCAACTGTTTTAGCTCAACAATAAACAACTGTCATCAGAATAGAAATGTATGGATACATCAGGGATGTTTTTACCTACATTATGTATGTAGATTGTAAAGAGGACTAAGACTGAGCCTTGTGGTACACCATTGTTGACTGTTAAATAACCGGAGGAAGTACCATTATGTTGAACAAATTGCCTATGGTCTGAGAGAAAAATGAGAGCCAGTCTGCTGTACTTATATTACAGGATTGTCCTAGGAATGTCCAGGCATGGCTGAGAGCAAATTTTCTGAACCTGAATAAGGAAAAAAACAGAGATTCTGGTATATTTGGTCAATGCAACCCCCTGCTTGGTGTGGTTGGTCCTTTGTACTCCTTCTGTCGTCCTTTGTAAAACATCTGGGCATGATGGTTGATCCTGTTTAAATTTGATAAGCATATTAGCACTGGTTGGTTCACTTAAGGAGTTTACTGCTCGGTGGGGAAACAGTTTACTGGAACTCCTCTTACTGATGAAGCTCTCCGGATAGAGGGCGAACAGTTTCTATAAAAGAGAAACTGTCCAGATGACCCGGCTGAGAATTATTGGATTTGGTATCTGGATGATTGGTCATAAACTTTGTTGCCATATTAGCACTGTTATCAAAGCCAGTTTCTTCCAGCTGAGGACCCTTGCAAATATAAAACCTTACTTTCCTCAGCCTAATCTAGAGATGGACCAGAGCTCCCTACAGCGATTGCAGAGCATCCAAAATGCTGCAGCCCATCTGTTGACAAACACAAAGAGGCATGAATCTATTAACCCTGTTTTACACTCCCTTCACCAGCTCCCTGTTGCTTTTCGGGTGAAATTTAAAGTTTTATTGATTATTTTGAAGTGTTTAAACTCTATGGGCCCATCTTACCTAAGCGAGCTGCTGCAGCCCCACACTTCATCCAGAGCCCTGAGGTCAGCCAAACAGCTCTTGTTGGCTGTCCCTAAAGCTAGGATGAAGACTAGAGGTGACAGAGCCTTCTCTGTGGCAGCACCCAGACTGTGGAACAGCCTCCCTCTGTCTGTGAAGCTGTCTCTGTCAGTAGATCAGTTAAAGTCCAGACTGAAAACACATCTGTTCTCCCTGGCCTTCACTCAAATTAGTACTTGATTGACTCGAGTTTTGGGGAATTTGCAGCAAATATGCAATAGCTGTCTTGGTTTTTATTAGTATTATTGTTTTATTGGTATTTTACTGCAAATTTTATCATACTTTTATTTTTATTAACCTCAATTTTATTTCGTTTATCATATTTTATCATATTTTATCATATTTTATCTACAGTGTATCACAAAAGTGAGTACACCCCTAACATTCCTGCAGATATTTAAGTATATCTTTTCATGGGACATCATCTTTACCCTCAGCCTCTTCAATAAAGCAGTGGTCATCTTAGAGGTGTGTTTGGGGTCATTATCATGCTGGAACACAGCCCTAAGACCCAGTTTCCGGAGGGAAGGGATCATGCTCTGCTTCAGTATTTCACAGTACATATTGGAGTTCATGTGTCTTTCAATGAAATATAACTCTCCAACACCTGCTGCACTCATGCAGCCCCGGACCATGGCATTCCCACCAACATGCTTGACTGCCACCATCATCCCAGTCCCAAAAAGCTCTACAGTGACTGGTCTGAATGACTATCGGCCAGTGGCCCTCACCTCGATAGTCACTAAATGCTTCAAAAAACTGGTCATGACTCACATCAAAACAACCATCAACATCAACGAGGACCCTCATCAGTATGCATACCGTGAGAACCGATCAAAAGAGGATACCATCTCCTCTGTGTTCCACACTGCGCTCAACCACCTGGAGCAGAAGAACTCTTATGTCCATATGCTCTTTGTGGACTTCACATCTGCCTTCAACACCTAGATCCCCCAAACCCTGATGGACAAACTATTCACACTAGGACTAAGCCCCTCCATTTGCAACTGGGCACAAGACTTCCTAACAAACAGACCACAGTTAGTGAGGATCCACAACTTCTCCTCCTCCACCATAACCCTCAGCACTGGCTCTCCTCAGGGATGT
>NC_056500.1:107596-126313 GCF_014905685.2 Nematolebias whitei
GGAAGCTCAGTCCTCACCTCCTTCTACAGGTGTGCAGTGGAGAGCATCCTGTGCTCCAGCATCAACGTGTGGCATGGAGGCTGCACAGCTGCAGAAAGAAAAGCTTTGCAGAGAGTGGTGAAGGCTGCACAGAAGATGTAGGAGTCAGTCTCCCCACCATCACAGACATCTACACCTCCAGATACAGGAAGAAGACCACCTGCATCATGAAGGACCCCACTCACCCAGCACACACACGTTTTGTCCCACTCCCCTCAGGAAGGAGGTTGAGGAGCATTAAGTGTAGAACCACTAGACTGAGGAACAGCTTCTACCCTGCGGCTGTTAGACTCATGAATCTCTAACAAGTATAATCACTGTGAAAAAAAAATCACATCATGTTTCTGCTGATCTGTTTCATGTTGCTGCTGATCTGTTTCATGTTGCTGCTGATCTGTTTCAATGTTGATGTGTTCATGCGTGCTCATCTGCTCACACAGACTCATGTTCATGTTTGTGCTGATGTTCAATGTTTTTATGCTATTAGTGCTTGGTGTATATTTAGTTGATGTTTTTCTTAGTTCATATCTTAGATGTTATTACCGTTTTTCTTTTACATTTTATTGTTGGATGTAACTGGGACCCTGTGAACATACAAGTAAATTCGCTCCACCACATGTACCACACGAGGTGCGAATGACAATAAAGAAACTCTGACTCTGACTGACTGTAGGCATCACACACTTATTTATGTACTCCTCACCTAATTGCTGCCACACATGTTTGAGACCATCTGAACTAAACAAAGTAATCTAAAAAAGTTAAATCTGGTCCTCTGGACATTCAAAAAACAAAACAAAACAAAAAATGTAGAAACGTTTCGTCTTTCATCCGAAAGACTTCCTCAGTCTGAGGTTCTCTATTCCACTTTTATGATATTGCACCTTATACGATATTACGATAAGGTGCAGTCTTATAAATAGCACCTTCTCAAAGTGGATCAACCAGTTTGCTGCTGACAACCAAAACCAGCTGCTCACATGGTCAAGAAGGACCATCAGCCTAACAATGGATCATTAGCACCTGATGGCTGTTTACTGTTCACAGAGGGCTGAGTGATACTAGCAATCACAGCATTGTAAGAGGGGGACAGTTGAACCTGGAGGCTCCACCCCTGTTTAATGATGGACGGTTTCTTTTCACAAAGATGGCCTCCTTTACTCCTCTCTCAAACCATCGTTCCTCTCTATCCAGGATGTGAACATCTTCATCCCTGAAAGAGTGACCTCTGACCTGGAGATGAGTGTAGACTGCAGAGTCCTGGCCTGATGATGTTGATCTTCTGTGAAAACAAACAAAGTAATCTTGGTCTCATCAGACCATAGGACATGGTTCCAGTAATTCTTCAGCAAACTGTTTGCAGGCTTTCTTGTGTACAGACTTCAGAAGAGGCTTCCTTCTGGGATGATGGCCATGCAGACCAGTTTGATGTAGTGTTCGGCATATGGTATGAGCACTGACAGGCTGACCCCCCACCTCTTCAATCTATGCAGCAATGCTGACAACACTCCTGCACCTTTCTTTCAAAGACAGCATTTGTATGTGATGCTGAGAACGTGCACTCAGCTTCTTTGGACAACCAACGCAAGGTCTGTTCTGAGTGAACCCTGCTCTTTTAAAACGCTGGATGATCTTGGCCACTGTGCTGCAGCTCAGTTTCAGGGTGTTGGCAATCCTCTTGTAGCCTTGGCCATCTTCATGTAATGCAACAATTCGTCTTTTAAGATCCTCAGAGAGTTCTTTGCCATGAGGTGCCATGTTGGAACTTTCAGTGACCAGTATGAGAGAGTGCGAGAGCTGTACTACAAAATTGAACACACCTGCTCCCTATGCACACCTGAGACCTAGTAACACTAACGAGTCACATGCCATTTTGGAGGGAAAATGAAAAGCAGAGCTATATCCTGATGCATGCTCAATAATCCAGGTAGAAAAATCCGTGAAAAGCAGTGCTATAGTTCAGCACCTAAGCATTTGTAAATGAAATTCACATTTCCAACATGAAAATATTTTCGTTGACCTTTGATGACCTCTGGAAACATTTTTATTAATATATTTAAAATGATAGTGGCACAAACAAAAGTTTTTGCTGCACAGATGTTTGACACCAATTTCATTAGATTTGAAGAAGGTGTGTGTGTGTGTGTGTGTGTGTGTGTGGGGGGGGGGGGGGCAACTTCACTCAGGCGCTCTCAGGCCATCATTACCCGCAGCGTCCCCTCAGTGCAGACTGAACATATCAAAAAGGCCTTTTCCTGCTCTGTTCCTGCAACCTGGAAGAACTGAAGCCGCCCTCCTTAATTTCTTTAGGGGGGTTTAAACATTTGATAATGTCAATAGAAACATAAAAGCAAATATGTTCGTTTTTAGCATTTTACCTTGTTTATTATGGCACCTTGATTTTGTTTTATAACACTATTTTAATAGCATTTTATTGTAGTTAATATGCTGTCTGTCTAAAACAGGTCTCTCTTGTAAATGAATCCCTGTCGCTCAATGAGACTAACCTGTATAAATAAATGTTGAATAGAAAAAAAAAGAAAATACACACACACAAAACTATATACTTCTGAGCTACTTTAAAACAAGGTTTTTTTTAAAAGATTTTTATTTTAAGCATTTCTGTATTTGAGTCTTTCTTTTCTATAAAGTATCTCCACTTGAGATGTACAAAAATATTGTAAAAGGTGCTTGAATATATAAATATGTTTTTGTCTGCAGCCTTATGCGTTCATGTATAGTGTTTTAAATTTATTTAGTGAGGAGTTATGTGAAGCCTCCCTTGTCCGCCACTAGAGGGCTCCCCGGCTTCTTGTTTACAGACGAGTTGCTGCGCTCAGCTGTCCTATAAAAGTCAGAAAAGTTACAGCTTCAGCTTCATTGGATATAAAGTGATCCTCCTGATGTGCCGGCTATGCAAGCCATCTCAGACTAAGACATTCAGCTGCAGAGAGCAGCTACTGCAGGGATCAGGTTGTTCAGTTTGATAAGAGGGTAGCAGTGCAGGCTTTGGCGTGGTGTCAGCGGTTCTGGACACACTTCAGCTGCTCACAAACACCTTGACAGGAAACTGATGTTTGCCCCTTCACTCAAACAAACCCCAAAACTTTCTGCTTTAACTTCTCAACATCTAACTTTTATCAGTTTGTTGATAATATCACCTCCTTCAGTCGGCTCCAACTTCGTTTACACTCCTTCCCTTTTATTCTTTCTGTTAGCCCAGCTCTCCCAGCGTAATCCTTGGCAGTGGACATGGTCCCCCCACCACCACCACCACCACCCTAACCTCCCTTCAAGTCCCATTTCAACTGTGACATCATGTCTGGTTGCTGCTGGCAACCAGACAGCGGGGCTGTGACTGTGGAGTGCAGCGAGCTTCAACTCACTCAGTCTGTTCTTCTGTCCTCCACTTTTCTAAGTTTCTGATATTTCCTGTAAACACGCTCGTCTATTTTCTCCACTTGCTGCTCGCAGAGCTGAGTCCTCCTCAGCAGAGAGCTCCTCAAACCAGCTTTTCTCGGCTCTGACACGAGCGAGGAAGCGCTTGGCTCATTGGCTGGTGGGCTGTAAGGCGAGCTGGCAGGGTCTGCACCTCGCCGTATGCCAGAGAACAGCAGGACAGGCTCGGCTGTCGCTGACCCACTAGGCTCAGCTAACAGAGAGCTGGTGCTGCTAAAGTGCACGTTTTTGATTTAGCTCAGCAACAGCAGGACGTATGCAAGAAGCATTATGAGCAGGTGGAAGCTGCTGTAAAAGCCCCTTTGTTTGGAGGACAGGAGAACGTGGGGACACGAGTTTTGGATCACAGTTGAAGTGTATGTGCATGTATGCTGACACACATTTGGACCATAGTCCAATGTCCCCCCAGTGCCAGAGCTGCATCTGGGGGAGAGCGATGCAGGTGGAGAGCTCGAGGAGCAGCAGGAGATGGAAAGAGGGGAACGTGGGTTGCTGATGAACTGGAGCAGAGGAGGGGCGGGGGGAGCTTAGCAGAGCTGTGCCGATGAGGAATGCAGATTGTTTCCGTGTGTGTGTTTGGGGGGGGGGGGGGGGGGGAAGCTGGGCTGGCTGCAGGCTGGTGCGGTTAGCCCCTAATGATAAAAATTGTGCTCGTGATGGAGGAGGCCCAAGACGCTGCACTAATGCACACCATGGGGCCTCGTGGAGCTGAAACTGGACTGATTACATTCACTGTGATATGAGGACTGTAAACCAAAGGCCTGACACACTCTGCTTCAGGGCAGCTGAGGAAGTTTAAATCATTTTAAAATGGGCTCAAAGCTAATTTTTAGTATAAAGACAATCACCAATAAAGCTAAACAGCTTTCAGCAGCTGATAAAAATGCACAAGTTGGAAAAAACTCATACCAAAGCCCAAATTTCAGCTAACCAATGCAAGTTAAGGCCTCATCCAGCCAACGGTCTCTGATGGCTGGAGAGTCTGAGCCGTGATCGGAGCGCTGCCTCGGTATCGCAGCCTTCTCTTTGAACAACATGCTTCTTCATCCCGACCCACACGCCTGAAAAGCTGCAGCCACAAACAGCCGTGTGCCGAGTCGGACTTGCAGAGGGTGACGAGCAGAGCAGGGGAGGAAAAGACAGCAAACAGAAAAGGAGGGATGGAGGGAGAGGTGGACATGTTGATGTTACAGTGATGGAGGGAGGCTGGCAGGGTACCTGAGTCTGCTGGGGGACATTCAGAAAGTTGTCCTGTGTTCCGATGCCGACAAACCGGTTGGGAGCTGTGGAGCCTGGCGTGGAGTATGCTACAAACAGAGAGATACAAGTGTGTACATGCTTTTACACACACACACACACACACACACACACACACACACAGCCTATAGTAGAGTTTGCTGTCCTCACTATCCTTCTTTTTCCACTTTAATAAAAATAACGGTTCAGTAATGGATAAGACGATGAGTTTCTGTCAGATGGGTTTGTTGGGAAAGAAATGAGGAAAGTTGATTCGTTATTGGACACAGTGATTGATCTCCACTGGTGGAGGGTTGCTCTAGTTTTCTTTAAGATGACGCTTCATCTTTCATGTAAGAGATAGTTCAGACATTTACAGTGTGGTTTCTGTGTAAACGTTAGGAACACTTATCTTTCAGTCTGAGCAGGGCCAAGCCTAAACCCAAGCAGATCTTACTGCTGCTGTCTTAACTCGAGTCTTCTAAATTTCACATGGTTATCATAAAAGGCATTAATTAAACATCTTCAGTGCTGCCACTTCCTTATTGCACTTGTTTTGGCAGAAATATTGTGATGTTCCGGTGGGAAATGGCCCAGGTGGCACTGAAAATGTTAATGGTGGCTTTAGCAAAATAAGCACAGACTTCTGGTAATAAGTGCGAGGTAAGATGGATGGAAGAGTTAAAGTCTAGGAAACAACAAACCGCTTTAACATTTTTAAAATGAGAGTTTTAGGATGGCAGCGATCTGAGTTGGTCTGGGCCCTGCTCAGACTAGCCGTTAGATCATCAGTTAGGTCAAAATTCCCCAAACTGAGGTTCTTCAAAGATGCATCTAGAACTTACATAACCTTTACACAGAACACTCAGTCAGATTGGTCAGAATATCCCTTTAAAAGGAGCACAGTCTATAAATGTGAGCTAACATGGAGAAGGTTTTGCACTCTGACGAGGCTGCACTGTTGGTCACAGTCGCTCCTCAGCAGCCCCTGGCCTCCATATTTACCCTCTTATTTTGAAAACCACTGAGGATTCCCCATGGGGGTAGCCACGGTGGTGCGGGGGTGGAAGTTTGTTTATTACCAGCCATTTCACAGGTAGAGGCACTGCTCAGTGATGGAGCAGGATCAAATTTAGGGCAGTTGTGCTGACAGGACTCAGCTGAGCAGAACCTTAGCTGCTTGAAGTGGGTCAGTTGGGGGGGGGGGGGGGGAGGACATGACTGTGTCAGATGCATTTATCTGTGTGGAGGATGTCTTCAAAATCACAGACAACACTGGAGTAAAGCACAGCGGAAACATTTAGATGAAAAAGGAAGAAAAAATAAATTTCAGATTTATTTCTCTTGATATAAATAAACAGGAGTGACAGAGGAGAGGAAGGAAAGGTGAAAGGAAGGGAAGGAACACAAGCCCCAGTTGCTCATTCCGGTTGCCCCCATCTTGTGCCTCTCCCATGACCCGACTCTTGTGGCGCACCTGTCCAGGTGTAACGGACCGAAGCTCTGCCTCTATCAGATCATGCACCTCCTTCAGCGCTAATTAATTAGTTTCCTGTTCATGTTCAGAGACGTACGGTTTCTTTGTGCCGAGGTTTGTTGTTGTTCTCCATTTTTAATTGTTGGGAGGAATGTGTGGAAGTGGCAAGGGGATTGCGTGGGTAAAGTGGGGCATGAAGTCGTTTTTGGAGTCCACGCCAACTGCCCTAATTTTGTTCCCTTAAAGAGGAAAAAAGGAGAGAACTAAATAAAACAAAGAAAAGAGGATATAAACATATATCAAAGAAAGAAAAGAAGAAATGAAGAGAGAAATTGGGTGAGTTGTGTTGCAGCTGTCAGAGAGACATGCAAAGTTTACTTTGATCAAAGGAAACAGAGACATAAACACTTCCCAAAGAATGGAGAGATGTTCAGAAAGAGAAAAGATGGAGGAAGATGAGTGGCAAATGCATGGAGGGAAAACAGGAAGCTGAACTTCAAAGAATGACATGGTGCACCTTTGCAGACTTGAATGTGATGTGAACTCGGCAGTCATGTCTGAGAGCTCCTCGCTCGTTCACATAAAACCTTTCACAGCTGAACCGTTGCCGGCCTTCAGCTGTGGCTCTAAGAACACGATGGATCCAGCTGCCATTTTTATCTTTTCAGGTTTAAACATTACGTGTAAAAATTTCTCTTGCTCGTAGAAACTAAAATACTTAGTGCCAACCTCATGAGTAAGATGCTAAAAGATCTTTCTTTTTATATAATTCGTATAATTTTAGTTATTTGACATGCGGGCACGCAGAGTTATGATCAACATGTGAAGACTCAGATTCTAGAACAGGGGTCTGCAACCTGTGGCTCAGGAGCCACATGTGGTTTTTTGGTCCCTCTGCAGCGGCTCTTTCAATCTTTGACCAAAACTGACATCAAACTGAATTTTATTGGTTGTTATAACAACAACTAAAAGGGCTAGTTTTTCGCAGTTTTACCGTAATTTATTTTGCAAATATATGAATACTAGAAGGGCAGCACGGTGGCGCAACTGGTAGAGCTGCTGCCTCTCAGCGAGCAGGTCCCTGGTTCAAACCCCGGTCCAGGGGCCTTTCTGGGTGGAGTTTGCATGTTCTCTCCGTGCATGCGTGGGTTTTCTCCGGGTACTCCGGTTTCCTCCCACAGACCAAAAACATGCATGTTAGGCTGATTGGTAACTCTAAATTGTCCCTAGGTGTGAGAGAGTGAATGGTTGTTTGTCTCGTTTGTCTCTATGTGGCCCTGTGATGGACTTGCGACCCGTCCAGGGTGTACCCCGCCCCTCGCACAGTGATTGCTGGACATGGGCACCAGCGACCCCCGTGACCCAAAATGGAATAAACGGGTAAAAGATAATGGATGGATGGATGGATGAATACTAGAAACATTACAAGGAGTGAAACATACTCAGTTTCACTTTATGCTTTATTTCTTCAAAGTAGGACACATAATTTTTCTACAATAAAAAAAAATCACATAAGAATGCATAGTTTATGTTTGTTCGTGCTGATGTTCGACGTAATGTTTTTATGCTATTAGTGCTTAGTGTATTTTTAGTTGATGTTTTCCTTAGTTCATATCTTAGATCTTATTACTGTTTTTCTTTTACATTTTATTGTTGGATGTAACTGGGACCCTGTGTACATAATTACGTCCCACGTTATTGTCGTTCCCACTACATGTGGTACATGTGGTGGGAACGACAATAAAGAATCTCTGACTCTGACTTATTGTTTTAGTTTTTAGAAACTGGGCAAAAACTATATTGTTTGTTCCTTCTTTACAAGAATCTTGTCTTTTATTTTATCTAAGAGTATAAAAATATCAATAGATGTTAAAAATAATTAGATGTTTTTAGTTTTATAAAATCACCCCTACCATCCAGAAAAGTGCCCCTACAACAAACCTATGCCACTTTTGCACCGCCCCAACTCTGCTCAGATCAGCCTGATTTGCACCGCACTTCAGGACCGGTTCTGGAGGTGTGTCCAGAATCCAAAATCCTGCTAATGAACTTTTAATTTGTAGGATTTATTTATTTTTTTCCCTCCCAGGCTCTCATCGAGGTGGCAGCTTCTGTTTCTCCTCCCCGTTTTCCTTCTTCCTGCTCTGCTCTCTGTCTGTCTGAAGCGCCTGGGTCTCATCTCCCGAACATAAATTAAGAAGATTATGGATTTGGTATCATGGGCGTTCAACTCTATTGATAAGATTTTTTCATCAAAGCGAAAAGGTCCTGGAGAACCGGCGTGTCCAGCTGAGACTCACGCTGTGGGGTACGTCATAGATTCGTAGGGAGTGTGGCAGCTGATGTGCCTCTCAGTTCTGTCTCAGGAGGATGTTGAAGACGTTTATATATTTGGATTTATGATAGCAGGGACTCTGCTTTTTGGCATCGGCAGGGCTCTGTTTCATCGACTTTTGAAGAAGACAGCGGGAGCAGTTTCGGCCATGGGAAAGCTTCCGAGTCAGTGTGAAGGTCTGGTCCTCGCTGTGGGAACTTTGAATTGTCTGGTTTACGAGCTTAACCGTAAGGTGGAGGCGATTGAGAATCGCAGGCCACCTGCGGCTTCTGGGACTCGTCAGCGTGGTGGGTTCGACCTTGAAGGAGACTCATAGCATGGATCAGTGGAATGGAATCCCACAATTAGGCATTTTGGAACCAGAACGCCCAGATGGACTCAAGGCTGGGAAAAAGTAATCTGTCTGCCTGAAGAAAAACAAGAATCAAGTTGATCTAAATCTGACTCCCGACGGCCTCGGAGACAGGCCGACTATCAAATTTCTCCTGGGACATGAGTACCCAAGGACAAAAGCTTCATCTATCGCAACCCAATCTGATAAGGATAAAATGGCCGCGCTTTCTACAGTTGCAGCTTCATGCACTCCGCCCATCTTTTGGATGACTGTACGTACATATTCGTGTTGTACCTCGGTGCAATTCCAATAAAGTTTATTCTGATTCTGATTTAATGTACTTTAGTTCACTGAGTGAGAGTTCTGCGATGAGTTCAACTCAAAGCAGTCTGCTCCTTAGATAAATAATGCCAAATTACTATTTTTATATATGAATGATTCTGTTCAGTGCCCTAAGACAACTGCTGTTGTGACTTGGAGCTGTAGAAATAAACTGAATGAAATCTGATGAACCAGATCCTACAAAAACATTTATATTTAAAATTCCATATTTTTATTTGTCATTTGATATATTTACACTAATTTTGATATATGGTTTTGTTTCTTGTATACAGATTATTTTATTTTAGTGATTTAATGTGTAATGCTTGTTTTTTGATTTGTACATGTGTGGGTTAGAATAAAGTTGAACTAAAGGCTGTTTCTCTTCTTTAAACATGTTTGAGGGAAATATTCCTGAGATCCAATAATTTTGTCTTTTTATGATTTTTCAGCTGAGTTAACTTTAATTAACAGATTATTTAATAAAGTCAAAGTGAAAAGTGGATTTCATGATAAAGCCAGCAGCATCATTTTCCTTTTTGATAAATTCTATAGTTAGGGTAGGCTTAGGTTTCCTGAGCTGTCCCTTAGTCCTGCTGCTATAGGCTTAGACTGCTGGAGGACAAACTGACCACACTTTTCACTCTGCTACTGTCTTTACTTACTCTGCTCAACCTGTTTTGTATTTGTAATTATTTTTTCTATTATTAATATGTGTTGTTTTTTTTTTTTTTTTGGCCTTCAGGTTCACCTGGGTAGCAGCACGGTGGTGCAACTGGTAGAGCTGCTGCCTCTCAGCGAACAGGTCCCTAGTTCAAATCCCGGTCCGGGGGTCTTTCTGGGTGGAGTTTGCATGTTCTCTCCGTGCTGCGTGGGTTTTTACCGGTTACATAAGTTTCCTCCCGCAGACCAAAAACATGCATGTTAGGCTAATTGATAACTCTAAATTGTCCCTAGGTGTGAGTGAGAGAGTGAATGGTTGTTTGTCTCGTTTGTCTCTATGTGGCCCTGTGATGGACTGGAGATCTGTCAAGGGTGTACCCCGCCCCTCGCACAGTGATTGCTGGACATGGGCACCGGCGATCCCCATGACCCAAAATGGAAGAAACGGGTAAAAGATAATGGATGGATGGAGGTACACCTGGACCTATATCTGGACCTGGACCTATATCTGGACCTACCATTCTATGTTCGTCTGTCTCTCCTTCCTGTCCTCTCAACCAGCCGGTCAAAGCAGATGGCCGCTTGTCCTGAGCCTGGTTCTGCTGGAGGTTTCTTCCTGTTAAAGGGAGTTTTTCTTTCCACTGTTGCCACTGTGCTTGCTCAGGATGGGAGACTGCAACGAAGCCAAGATTCAACTTGTCTGCTGGATTCCTTAGATAGAGAACTTTACTAATTGGCTTTTATGTGAATGTTCCTGTAAAGTCCCTGAGACAACTTTGTTGTGATTTGGAGCTATAGAAATAAACTGAATTGAATTGTTTATCTATATTTATTCTTCACTGAAAAAAAACAAAACATAAAATGTTTAAATAAAAACTTTCCACCCTCCGTCCCGGTCCTCTCGCCTGCAAGGGCTTGGAATCCGGCCTTTATGACCATGCGAACCCGGGGCTCGGGGTCTAGCCTCGCATGCTTAAACGGGTCGGCAGCTCATATGATCCTCTGCGGTGACTCCACTTGTTCGAATTTTGTCGTCGTCACCAAACACAAAAAACGCCTGGACTTCAGCATTCAACACGGCATTGTCATTATTGTTTCTAAAATCTTAAAAATAAATCCAGCCTCTGCTTCGTGTTCAGAGAATTTGCAAATGGAGGATCAGTGAAAAGTTTCTGAGATGTAGTGACTCCTCCCCCTGACCAATCAGTGTCCCGTATTCACGTCTTGGTCCTGACTCAGCTTGCAAGGTCCCACTAGAGAAGCAGGAACCAAACAAGGTCCTGAATCAGCCTCAAATCAGCTAAAAAGTACTGTGGAATAGCGATTTTTCCATGGAGGGCTGAGTCGAGTCCGGGACTGAGTAGGAGCAGTGCAAATGGGGCATTAAAGTGGTCCGTGGGCCAACAGTTGAGAATCCCAGTTGTAGAAGGTATTGTGGCTTTGCACACGTTTAATTTAGTGAGCAAAGGGGCAGAAATGGCTCCTTAGGTCGTAAAGGTTGCAGACCCCTGCTCTAGAAGGACTCTGGTGTTATATCTGATCTTAACCGGGTCTCACACTGCATGCCACGATCACGTGCATGTATTTATTTAATGCATATAACAATGTGGAAAAAATAAAAATAGAATAGAACCGTACATGACTGACTGAACGCTGCCTTTTTAATCGATTAATGATCGTCTGGAAAGAGCCACAGAGGAAAAGAGGCTTGGCAGAGGAATGGTTTCTGCCACGACAGGACCTCTTGTTGCTGGTAGTGTTCAGTCAATGGGGGGGCAGGAGTAGAGCTCCTGGGGCTGCTGAGTTGTTTGAGCAGACTACAACCTTATTGACAACAGTCAGCTAAACCATGAAGTTCAGAACTTTCAGACAGATAAAACTGGAAGTCCACCAGCCATGTTCACCTAATAATCAGGGTTCAGATAAAGAATCAGCTGCCGATCAGATCACATCAGAACTTTATTGATAGTATCTCAAGCTGGTCTCTGTACAGGTTTTGGGGAGACTGGGCATGTGGGTTTGTAGGGGGATGACTTACACGGAAATGTGGGTGAGCTGAGTCCGCCGTCAGTGGGCGTGCTGATGGTTTTAGAGTCGGGCATAGGGAGGGGCACAGGGCGTGCCACTGGGGGTGGCGGGGGCAGCAGGAAGGAGCCCGGCATTTTGCTCTGGCCACCTCCATTAGGCTGCAGACGGACCATACAGATTGGGTGAGAAAGACACACCCGACAATACAAAGTAAAAAGGGAGCCACGCACACACAGACAAATCTGAGAAAGTAGAACGTACGTTCATGCTGACACACTCCTCTTAAAGAAATAAAACAACACATTACTTTAAAGTAGTGAGAAAGAAAATTAAACAAGAAGAAACGTACAAATCTCATCACACAAAGGGAAAAGAAACATGTTGTCCATGTACAGGTCCTTCTCAAAAAATTAGCATATTGTGATAAAGGTCATTATTTTCCATAATGTAATGATAAAAATTAAACTTTCATATATTTCAGATTCATTGCACACCAACTGAAATATTTCAGGTCTTTAATTGTTTTAATACTGATGATTATGGCATACAGCTCATGAAAACCCAAAATGCCTGTCCCAAAAAATTAGCATATTTCATCCCACCAATGAAAGACAAGTGTTTTTAATATAAAAAACACCAACCTTCAAATAATCATGTTCAGTTATGCACTCAATACTTGGTCGGGAATCCTTTTGCATGAATGACTGCTTCAATGCGGCGTGGCATGGAGACAATCAGCCTGTGGCACTGCTGAGGTGTTATGGAGGCCCAGGATTGCTTCGATAGCGGCCTTAAGCTCATCCAGAGTGTTGGGTCTTGCGTCTCTCAACTTTCTCTTCACAATATCCCACAGGTTCTCTATGGGGTTCAGGTCAGGAGAGTTGGCAGGCCAATTGAGCACAGTAATACCATGGTCAGTAAACCATTTACCAGTGGTTTTGGCACTGTGAGCAGGTGCCAGGTCGTGCTGAAAAATGAAATCTTCATCTCCATAAAGCTTTTCAGCAGATGGAAGCATGAAGTGCTCCAAAATCTCCTGATAGCTAGCTGCATTGACCCTGCCCTTGATAAAACACAGTGCACCAACACCAGCAGCTGACATGGCACCCCAGACCATCACTGACTGTGGGTGCTTCACACTGGACTTCTGGCATTTTGGCATTTCCTTCTCCCCAGTCTTCCTCCAGACTCTGGCTCCTTGATTTCTGAATGACATGCAAAATTTGTTTTCATCCAAAAAAAGTACTTTGGACCACTGAGCAACAGTCCAGTGCTGCTTCTCTGTAGCCCAGGTCAGGCGCTTCTGCCGCTGTTTCTGGTTCAAAAGTGGCTTGACCTGGGGAATGCGGCACCTGTAGCCCATTTCCTGCACAGGCCTGTGCATGGTGGCTCTGGATGTTTCTACTCCAGACTCAGTCCACTGCTTCCGCAGGTCCCCCAAATCTGGAATCGGCCCTTCTCCACAATCCTCCTCAGGGTCCGGTCACCTCTTCTCGTTGTGCAGCGTTTTCTGCCACACTTTTCCCTTCCCACAGACTTCCCACTGAGGTGCCTTGATACAGCACTCTGGGAACAGCCTATTGTTCAGCAATTTCTTTCTGTGTCTTACCCTCTTGCTTGAGGGTGTCAATGATGGCCTTCTGGACAGCAGTCAGGCCGGCAGTCTTACCCATGATTGTGGTTTTGAGTAATGAAGAAGGCTGGGAGTTTTTAAAAGCCTCAGGAATCTTTTGCAGGTGTTTAGAGTTACGTCGTTGATTCAGATGGTTAGGTTAATAGCTTGTTTAGAGAACCTTTTCATGATATGCAATTTTTTTGGGACAGGCATTTTGGGTTTTCATGAGCTGTATGCCATAATCATCAGTATTAAAACAATTAAATACCTGAAATATTTCAGTTGGTGTGCAATGAATCTGAAATATATGAAAGTTTCATTTTTATCATTACATTATGGAAAATAATGCCCTTTATCACAATATGCTCATTTTTTGAGAAGGACCTGTAGATGAGAAGTTTCAAAGAAATTATTGTGAAATGTAAGAAATTCAAACATTGCAAGTGCGTGAATGTGTTTGTAATTTAAAACAATAAAGCTCAGTTTAACGTGTTAAGCAGTGAAAAGAAAGGATAATCACAGATGATGAAGGGGCTGGGTGAGTTGCTCAAAGGTTTACAGCTCTGCTCCTCAGTGAACGTGGATCAGTCATAGCCACTTCAGTCAGCTGGATAATGCTTAACTGTCTTTCAGCAAAGATACGTGCGCGATGCGCATGTAGCTGATGCTGCCAGCTGATTTAGTCTAAATTGGGCCTTCTCAGCCAGACTCTCACACCACTGCCACAAGCTTTCAGCTCCAAACCAACACAACCTGAACGTGGCTGGTTCACTAAATGCTCCTCAGTTTCACATTTTGTTGCAGCGGGAAGCTCTTGGGTAGACAGCAACGTATTACTCTGTCCCATTTACTCAACCAATCTCACGTCATGCCTCGAGCAACAAACTACAGATTCTGAAGGTGCCTCATGACAAAACGTTGTCGAAAGTCCAATGGCAGGTGGGATCATTCCTGGAGTGCACATGAAGCTATGAACATCTTCTTTGGGTTTATTCCACGGATTTTAAATTCTACAAACAGCACAAATCGTTATGTGCCTGCAACCCGTCAGCTGGCTCGCCCCCGTTAGCAGTGTTGTCTCTGCAGGGCTGGCTAGATGCCAGCTGACAGGCCACATGAACCAGGTTCTACCTTTATTGTCATGAGTGAAAAGCTCGATCCTTCCTGGCTCAGCTGTAAAACCCAACGTTGAGGAGTTTGATGAATCAAAGGTGCTTTGGCTCCCTCTCTTAATCTTTTCTCCAGCTGAATTAAAGCCTAGCTGCCTGCCTCCTCATGTGGATGCATATGCCCTAAAACCTTCCGTGATGATCTGGTTTCATTGAATAAAAATGGCTCTTTGCTCAGGGTTGGGCTCACCTGACGCTGCTGTTCCTGCACAAGTAACGATATGAGACATGAAATGATCAAGTGAGTCTTTTCAGATTCTGCAGCGTTTTATCTTTTTGTTTTCCATTACAAAACATCTTTTCACAAAAAAATGTGATTTCTAATCAACATCAATCTTCTTTAGAGTCACTTCTGACCACAAACTACACTTCTGCATGACACAGCATCCCACGGACTCCCCTCTTTCTGTGTAGGACCCACAAATCACTTACCTGTGCACTGGGCTGCCCTGTGCCGTCGGTGCACACAAACTGCACAAAGTCCTTGAGCGGGTCCTGGTGATGGTAGCGTATGGTGGGGTGGGTGAAGTACGGGCTGGACTGCTGAATGATGGAGGAGGAAGGAAAGTGCAGAGCTGAGGCTGGGGCACGAGGACTCCCTGAGAAACAGATGAGACACAACAAGGTAAAGGAAGGAGGAGGCCAAAGTAAACACACATACATGCACAAAGGAGGTGTAACACCTGGAGAGCTGGTGCAAAGAAAATAACCTTCACACCAATGTGAAGAAGACAAAGGAGATGATTGTGGACTTCAGAAGGAACAAACACACCTACACAACACCCTGAACATAAGAGGATCTGCAGTGGAAGTGGTCTCCAGCTACAAGTACTTGGGTGTGCACCTGAACAACAACCTCAGCTGGAGCAACAACACCACCAGCCTGATCAAGAAAGCTCATCAGAGACTCTACTTCCTCAGGCGGCTGAGAAGCCATCTGGGAAGCTCAGTCCTCACCTCCTTCTACAGGTGTGCAGTGGAGAGCATCCTGTGCTCCAGCATCAACGTGTGGCATGGAGGCTGCACAGCTGCAGAAAGAAAAGCTTTGCAGAGAGTGGTGAAGGCTGCACAGAAGATGTTGGAGTCAGCCTCCCCACCATCACAGACATCTACACCTCCAGATGCAGGAAGAGGACCACCTGCATCATGAAGGACCACACTCACCCAGCACACACACTTTTTGCCCCACTCCCCTCAGGAAGGAGGTTGAGGAGCATTAAGTGTAGAACCACTAGACTGAGGAACAGCTTCTACCCAGAGGCTGTTATGAATCTCTAACCAGAATAATCACTGTGAAAAATCACATCATGTTGCTGCTGATATGTTTCATGTTGCTGCTTTGCTGCTGATCTGTTTCATGTTGCTACTGATCTGTTTCATGTTGATGTGTTCATGCATGCTCATCTGCTCACACAGCTCATGTTTGTGCTGCTGTTTCTTTGTAATGTTTTTATGCTATTAGTGCTTAGTGTATTTTTAGTTGATGTTTTTCTTAGTTCATATCTTAGATCTTATTACGGCTTTTCTTTTACATTTTATTGTTGGATGTAACTGGGACACTGTGTACATAATTTCGCTCCGCCACATGTACCACATGTGGTGTGAATGACAATAAAGAATCTCCAACTCTCTGACTATTAGTATTAATACAGTAACATTACAGTAACGGGGGAGTTGTGGCACAGAGGTTAGAAGGTGGGCCTGTGATTGGAAAGTCGCAGTTCACCTCCCGGTACTGTCAACATCAAAATATGGGTGGAAAAGGTGAAACATCCACACCTGCCTCCACCCTCATTGGCCCCACTCTGGGCCCATGAGAAAGGCCCTTAACCCCCACCATCTGCTCCCTAAACATGTCTCTCTTGAAAATGAGTTCTCGTGGCTCAATGAGACAACCTGTATAAATAAAGGGTAAATGGAAAAAAAAAGAAAGAAAGAAAAACATGCACACTGTCACAGGATAAGACATTCAGAATGTTTTAAACAGCTGGCAGGTGAAGACCAAGCTGCCATTAAGGATATTTTTGTGCTACAAAGAAAATGACCGAGCCATTCTCTTTGGGTTGACTGTTTGTAAATTATCCCTGGCTGTCAGACAACATCTGCTGCTGGACAACATCTGCTGCCAGACTACATCTGCTGCAGGACAACATCTGTTGCCGGACAACATCTGCCGCCAGAAAACATCTGCAGCTGGACAAAATCTGCTGCCGAACAACATCAGAATCAGAATAAGCTTTATTATCATTGCACCGAGATACAAAAAGAACATGTACGTACAGTCGTCCAAAAGATGGACGTAGTGCACAAAGCTGCTGCTAAAAGCATGGCCTTCTTAGTCTTATTCAGAATAATACTTTTAGATAAGAAAAAGGGAAGAGCCATGAGGATAGATAGTGGTATTACAAAAAAATATATTTTTACATCTTGTCTATCAGGACACGGTTGGACATAAAAAAAAATTCTACCTTCAACATGATTACATATGCATATGAAATCAGGTCTCTCTTGTAAATGAGTCCTCGAGGCTCAATGGGATTTACCTGTCTAAATAAAGGTTGATTGATATGCATTTGATGTCAAGGTGTTAAAATTTGTCCATGAGTGTTTTTCAGATTGGCCACAGTTCTGATGATGTTGTTTTCTTTTTTTTTTTTTTCCCTTGTCCTGTCCGGCATTGTGACACTTAGAATTATTGTCTGAGTGTCAAAGTGATTCCCAACAGATTTACTTTCACAAGCAGAGCATCACGGCTGGCCTTAATGCTCCACTTGATATATAAATTAAATTTTATTAGAATTTGCTTTGGGTTTGTTCCAGATGTAATGGACATGGGGACGGAAAACAAAGAAGATAAAGCAGAAAAGTGAGAGAAGAGTTAAAATGTAAAGAAGGAGATATGAATAGAGGAAAGAGAGAGGGATAAAGAGAACACAAATCAACATCATTGAAGTCTGACTCTAGATCTGTGGAAAGAGAAAACAAAAACAAAAAAAAAAAAGACAAAACCAAGAAACCACAACAACAAACAACTTATATAATGATAGTTATAACATCATTAGAAAGTATTTTATACATTACATGGTAATATAATATATATTTGATGGCCACCACAACCCAACTGAGTGTGTATCTGATAAACACCTGAATCTAAACACCTGTGTGAGCATGCTTATCACTATAAGGTTTCTCATAAAAATGTTCAATAGTGGATGTGGGGACCCATAAACCTGTCCCCACAGGACACGAAGGTAACACAGGGAAGCCCGGAACGACAGACACACAGCGGCCCCATGCCCGGAACTACGGTAGTCCCCCAACAGGGACACCCGTACCCCCCAGTGAGAGAAGCAAAGGGAAGCCCCGGGTGATCCCCAGCAACCACAATGCAGAAACCCCTAGGAGGCCGTAGCAACGAGTCAACAGGCCCCGCCGACAACCCGCCCCTCCAGAGTGGATCCGGCCATGGACACCAAGCCCCGAGTCCCGAGGTCATACCACCCCCCAAACAGAGGCCCGACAGAGCCAGGGCACCCAGACCCCTGCAGGCAGCCACCAGGGCGGGCCTGCACACACCCCACCACCCAGCCCCAGCTGCTGAGAGCCGCCAATGCACCGGCGGCAGGGGGGCCCACCACCGGGGGGGAGCAAGACCCACCAAATGGGGGGATGATGTTGTTTTCAGCCAGCAGTTCTGATAAGCTTGCAATGGGGTTGGGGGGGGGGGGGGGGGTTGCGAAAGATCCATCCATCCATTTTCTTCCGCTTATCCGAGGTCGGGTCGCGGGGGTAGGAGGTAAGTAGGGAGGCCCGGACTTCCATTTCCCCAGCCACTTAGGCCAGCTCCTCTGGGGGAATCCTGAATATATGTATGTATGTGAGTATGTGTGTATTTGTGTGTGTATGTATGTATTTGTGCATGTATGTATGTATGTATGTGCGTATGTATGCATGTATGTATGTATGTGTTTATGTGTATTCGTGTATGTATGTATGTGTTTATATGTGTATTTGTGTATGTATGTATGTATGTATGTATGT
>NC_056500.1:131313-134942 GCF_014905685.2 Nematolebias whitei
TGTATGTATGTATGTATGTATGTATGTATGTATGTATGTATACATGTATGTATGTGTGTTTGTATGTATGTGTGTATGTGGGTATGTATGTATGTGTGTATGTATGCTTGTATGTGTGTGTGTGTGTGTGTGTATATGTGTGTGTATGTATGTGTCTGTGTATGTGTGTCTGTCACCTTCCATCTATTGTGCATATCATATCCACAGAACAAGCTCATCACTGGTTTTGATTGTTTTGTGTCTGGGTTGGTTCTGTGTTCTGTGATTTTTATTTTCTCAGCGATGTTTGTGTATTTTATGTCTGTCTGTCCTCGATTCCATGTGTTTTTTGTGTCTACTAGTGTGTAATTGCTGTCAAAATGGCTGACTCTCCAAGCTCAGGCAACAGTAAGCCTGGCAGCTCTCCACATGAGTCTTGAGCCAAAAACAGGACGCAAAGCATCCGGTCCGAACCCCAGCACAGCCACACTTCCCAGACCTACACGGCAACAACTAACAGCTACAGTCTGTCCAGGATATGCCGTAAAGCCTCGTTAAACCGTTCCTCTCCCTCGTCTCCTACCCATCGTCCGAGGGACATTTGATTTGGATGGCTGCCATCAGACAGTCTACAAGAATTTAAATTTACACACGCATGCATGGGTGCACAAAAGCACTCAGACACATCTTTAACAATTTTAACTTTTTAACTATTTTTACTTTAACATCTTGAACTGCAATGTATCGGTTACGTGGAACCACTTCACACATTTTGGAGTGTTTGAAGTTAGTCAGGGACCAAAGAAAGGCGACATCAACCCAAACACGTTTTCAATCAGAAAAACACACTTTAGCTCAAAAAATGTAACTGACTTTTGGATTCACTAGAGGACCAGAGTATGCTCTGTGCAGATAAACAACACGGCTTAATTGTGCAAATCCAGACAAGAATACATTTTCTAAATTTACTGTGGGGACGAGCAACATTTTATACAGTTCAATGTGGAGCGCTCTGAGCCCAAGTGACCTTTACAGGGAGCTCTGCACCAATCACCCTCGCAGGGATGAGTGGGGAGGACAGATTCATTTCTTTGAAAGGTGACACCACCCCAATGGGGCTTTTTCGAAAACTGGAGATGCTGCAGACTGTGGGGATTTCCTTCCTGTAAACAGAAGAGTGGTTATCCTATCTGACAGAGATGCTTGTGAGGTCAGTTTGTCCTCAGAACCACCGACTGAAGCAAGAGTTTGGAAACGCCACAGACATCAAATGCTGCTGTCACTCAAAGACTGCCTTCATCTGCATTATTTTCTGACATTTTTCAAGTCTTTGCTTCAAAAACACAACTTTTAGCCAAATATGTGTCTGCACTGTAAGAACAACAAATGCTCACAAAACGTTTGACCTTGTTCCTGATTCATGAAAAAAGTTTGATTCAAATAAAAATAGTTCAGCTTTTCAAGTAGGCTAATATTATAAAGACAATCATTATTTTACCTGTTGTAGAGATGTCTTTGATCAACTCTGTTTGGAGTTTAAAGTCCGATCCACATGGTAATAGCATTTTCACCAGACTCTCTCATTGGTACATTTTCATCTTTAAATCACTTCTTGGTCTGCTGCCTTCATACATCTCCTCCTACATGTCTCTGTGTGAGTGCAGCAACAGCGTCCGCTCTCAGAACATTATTACCTGCAGTGTTCCTTCAGTGAGAACTGAACTAGGCAAAAGGGCCTTCTACTACTCCGCACCTGTTTCCTGGAATTTCTTGTAAAAAGATCTGAAGCTCTCGACCTTGACCTCTCTAAGTGGCTTCAAACATCTGTTAAGTTCCTGAGAACAACCAACGCAGACATGTTCCCGTTTTTAATTTTCTACATCGTCTTATAATCTAGCTGTATTTTATTTTATTTTTTGCTACTTTTTCTTTTGACTGTCCTTTTGGTTGCTATTTTGTTTTGATTTAAAAGAATGAAATAGAAATTTAAATCGGTATGCCTCTCTTTGTGATCGTCTAATATTGTCGTTGTTGTCCACTGTTGTCATCACTCTTTGTTAAAATTCAGGTCTCTCTTAGCCCTCGAGGCTCAGTGGGATTAACCTGTCTGAATAAAGGCTGAATGAATGAATTTTGTAAAAACACACATTTCATTCTTTGTTTCAGTCTTGCAGCCACTCAAAGACGTCCAGATTCCAGAGTGAACAAATTTGTGAACCTCGAGTCTTTTTGGTAGACAGCCAACAAGATTTGGACACACCAACAAGAAAAACCACAGTTTACTAGTTTGTGTTTGGGCTGCAGACTGGAGGAGCTGAGCTACAACACATTCATTTAGAGTCAAACTCTAAGAAAAACACGAGGCTGATGGGCATCACCAAAACCCCGAGAACAACTTTATGAAACTCACCAGGAACAATGCAAACACTGCCAGAAGATTAACATTAAAACATTTGTTGTGATGGAGGTTTGGAGAGTCTGCTCCACACGTTCTCTCAGACCTTCTCTCAGGTCTTCTCTCCTGACCTTCTCTCCACACCTTCCCTCCAGACCTATCTTCCACATCTTCTCTCCAGACCTTTCTTCAATCAATCAGAAAATTGCCTCTTTCTGCCCAGTAGCCAAATCAAAAGTAAAACATTTAGGAGTCCCATTTGACTCATCATTAGGCTTTGAGTCTCACATTAAAGATATTTCCCGTTCTTGTTTTTTTCATTTAAGAAACATTTCTAAAATACGACCTCTGGTCTCCAGAATTGACCTTGAGAAAATTATTCAAGCTTTTGTGTCATGGCGTCTGGACGACTGCAATGTCCTTTTTACCTGCCTGGACAAGTCTTCTGTTTCACGTGCACAAGTGATACAGAACGCAGCTGCCAGACTTCTCACCAAATCCAGCAAATACTGTCACATCACCCTAGTTCTATATTCACTACACTGGCTCCCAGTCGAGTTTAGAATCAGTTTTAAAGTTCTTTTGCTGACATACAGAGCTTTAAATGGCTCCTGTGCATCTTTGTCAGCTTTTAACCAAACACTCTGCTGCTCGTGGCCTTAGCTCCCAGTCACAGAACCTCTTGGATGTTCCACGTACGCAGCTGAAAACTAAAGGGGACAGGACCTTTCAGTCAGTGGCTCGAAGACTGTGGAACAGTTTGCCCCTGCAACTTCGTTCTGCTGACTCTGTTGAGGTTTTTAAAAAGCAACTGAAAACACTTTTATTCTCCCAGGCTTTTATGTCATGATTTACTGTGCTTCTTGTAGTTCTTAGGCTTGCTTTATTCTTTGTATATTTTAGCGTTGATTTTTATTGTACAGCGCTTTGTGATTTTATGTCTGTGATAAGCGCTTTATAAATAAACTTTACTTACTTACTTCTTCCACATCTTCTCTCCAGACATTCTCTTCACTCCTTCTCTCAGATGTTCTCTCCTGACCTTCCCTCCACACCATCTCTCAGACCTTCTCTCCTGACTTTCCCTCCACACTTTCTCTCCAGACCTTCTCTCCTCACCTTCTCTCCAGACCTTCTCTCCTCATCTTCTCTCAGGCCTTCTCTCCAGACCTACTCTCCACACCTTCTCTCCTCACCTTCTCTCAGGTCTTCTCTCCACACCTTCTCTCATCATCTTCTCTTAGGCCTTCTCTCC
>NC_056500.1:134952-169121 GCF_014905685.2 Nematolebias whitei
TTCTCTCCACACATTCTCTCCAGAACTTCTCTCCTCACCTTCTCTCGGTTCTTCTCTCCACATATTCTCTCCAGACCTTATCTCCACACCTTTTCTCCACACCTTTTCTCCTCACTTTCTCTCCACACGTCTCTCTGCACCTTCTCGCCACACATTCTCTCCGGACTTTCTCCCCACACCTTCTCTCCTCACCTTCTCTCAGACCTCATCTCCACACCTTCTCTCCTCACGTTCTCTCCACACCTTCTCTCAGGCCTTCTCTCAGAACTTCTCTCCTCACCTTCTCTCCACACCTTCTCTTGGGCCTTCTCTCCACACCTTCTCTGCTGACCTTCTCTCCACACCTTCTCTCAGACCTTCCCAATGTACCTTCTCTCCTGATCTTCTCTCCACACCTTCTCTCCAGACCTTCTCTCATGTTTCATTTCAGCACAGCACAGTTTCTACAATACTGGGAGTCTTTTTCTGTGTTTCTGTGTGGATTAAAACATTTCTAGAAATGGTCATATTTTACAGCAGTTGATACAAACTATTTTACAAATCGTGTACCGTTGCTGTTAATCTTTTTACATATACTTAGTTTAATTTGAAAGCCCAAATGGCAAACTGGAGCACTTCTGGTGTAACCCTGGGGCCCCTGGAGGCTCTTTCACAAAGGATTTTACACCATTTCTACCAGAACTGTGTTAATGTGTCAAACGTTTATAAAATACTTTCAAAGATAATATTTTGGGATTAAAGTTGTTTCAAGGTGGCAGCTTTGATCTTGAGCCCACTCGGACTAGCTGTTAGCTGTGGAACACTTGATCTGATCAATTAAAGATGTTGAGACGTTTAAATCTTTAAATCTTTCATTTTTCCTGGCGTTTGATCCAGGCAGAGTTTGAGGACCAGTCAAAGTTCATTTTTCTTCTTCTTGTGTATTTTATTAACTTGTGTTTCCTGAGTGACACAAGATGCATTTTCTTCTTCTTTTCTCGTTTTCATTTTAATTTGACTAAATTTCATTCAACCTTTATTTAGACAGATACATCACATTGAGCCTAGAAGACTCATGTACAAGTGAGATCTGTTTAGAAAGACAAAAAGTAGTGAAACTGGACACATGTAGGAATAATTGTTAAGCACTTTGGTTAACTTTTGTTTGTATGTGCTATATTAACAAATTGACATTGTTAACTTGTCACCCCGATCAAATTAAAGTCTTTACCCCTGCACTGAAACTGCTTTTTAAAACCCAACAATTGTCAGTCAGGTCATCTGGACAGTTTCTGTTTTTGTTGAAACGTTTCACCTTCCATCCGGAAGGCTTCATCAGTCAAGGACACACGCAACACAAAACTGATTCTTCTCCCAAACAGCTTACTCCAAAATGGAACAAACCAGTTATGTTGGTGCTAAAATGGTGTCTTTGGCTCATCCCCTCCTCCGATGCCAGCCCTCTTCCTCGTCGACAGTCATGTCAAACTGGTTCAAAACCAAAAAAGTCCATGCTCAATAATCCAGCTATACAATCCAACAATTTTCAGTCAGGTCACCTGGACAGTTTCTTTTTTTGCTGAAACTTTTCTGGACTTTTTTGGTTTTGAACAAGTTTGACATGACTGTCGACAAGGAAGAGGGCTGGCATCAGAGGAGGGGATGTGCCAAAGACACCATCTTAGCACCAACATAACTGGTTTGTTCCACTTTGGAGTAAGCTGTTTGGGGGAAGAATCAGTTTTGTGTTGCGTGTGTCCTTGACTGATGGAAGCCTTCCGGATGGAAGGTGAAACGTTTCAACAAAAAAGAAACTGTCCAGATGACCTGACTGAAAAATGTTGGCTTGTATACCTGGATTATTGAGCATGGACTTTTTTGCTTTTTAAAAGGTATTATCAACAGAAAAAAAAAATTGTCCAAAGAACCCAACATAACTTCAAAAAGTCTGAACTTGTATTTGGTGAGATTTTCCCCACATCTAGTTAAAATAACCTCTTAGGAATAAGAACTTTGTCAGTTTAAATGCATAAATTGTCCTCAAAGACCATCAGGACGAATGAACGAAGCTGTAAGGTGTACAGCAACAGAGGAACAAACGCAGCACGGGCTTCATGCAGACAGTTAATAACAAGCACAAAGATGGTGGTTGTAATGGATGGATGGAGAAAGGCTGAAAGAGAGAGAGAAGGGAATTTATGCCAAGCCGTGATGACAGCAGTAACACTGAACAGGTGAAACTCTGCAGGCATGTTGCTTCTCAGAAGTTGCAACTGTACAACTGGAAAGTTGTTTTTTTGACTTTCTCAGCAAAAAGGTTCATGATTTGCATTTTAAGGCAGACGACTGAAGAATTAATTTATCCAGAAGAGTTTGGGCGTGTAAATGTATCAATCTACGATCACATTCACCACTATCTTTCCTTCTCTCTCTTTTTCAGATTGTCAAAGGTGGGGGGTGGGGTTGATTGGTTTTATGGCAGCACTCTCACCTGGTCTCACTCCTGCCAGCACAGGCAGCGGGTGGTGCGTGAACGCCATGCGGGGGGATCTCGTCTGAGAAGTCAGGGCGTTGAAATCAAACTTCCCCGGCTTCTTAAGTGAACCAGGCGAGGACAGTCCTGACAGAAAAAAAATGGGGGTAAAAGGGAAAAAAAAGAGAGGTGGTTTTAATCAACAAGCGCTGCTCCTTTAGTTAACTACACTAAAAAATCTACTTGATTTCTACTGAAGGGGACTTGAACAGTTATTGTTGTTCATCGCTGGCTTCAGTCATACTCCTTTTGGCTGCTGGCCACAGACTCCTATTAGTATTAGTATTAGACTTCCGGTAAGATGGCCCCCGTGTACATGGCTTGCAATCCACCTCTGCTAATGGTGTTAGGATTATTTTTGTTTTTGCATTTCTCATCTGTGACATCAACTCTCTGCTGGTGTATGACAGACAACAACTTTTGAATCTTCGTTTTTCTGTCACTGAAGGCGCTTATTTGGAAAAATATGAGTGTACCTCTGGACCCCCCCTCCTCCCCCCCTGCTGGCAGACGTGCCAGCTTACCTTCGCAGAACTCCTCACCTCCCTGCCCGGAGATATCGCTTCAGACGCTGGGGAAAACGTGCTGGTCAGCTGGTGAAGCTGAAAGCTCTGCGTGCTGCATCTTCCTCTCCTGTGTGCCCGGACCAGGTAACCAGCGGGAGTTGTCAGCCGGTGCGCAGCTCGGACCGACCTGGAGGGGCTGTTATTGAAAACCTGCGGCCATTAGCGCGTGCTAACTCCACCGCTGCTAGCTCCACTTTGGACAGTATCTGGATGTGTTTGAACAACGCAAGATCTGTTACCAACAAAACTTTTATCCTCAGGGACTACTTTCAAGAGCACGATTTGGACTTTCTATGCATCACAGAGACTTGGAAGTCTCCGGGTGAGTCCAGCGCCTTGACGGAATTACTGCCACCGAACTGTCTGTGTTTTAACGCCCCGCGGCCATCAGGCCGGCGCGGTGGTGGATTATTAACAATATTCAAATCAACTTATGACTGTAAACAACTGCCCATCCTAGTTTCCCGCGACAGCTTTGAGCTGAGCGTCTTTGAACTCGGACATTCGCCTCCGACGTTATTTGCGCTTGTCTACCGCCCACCTCGGTCTAAGGATTTCATAAATGAGTTTTCTGACTTCTTGGCTGAAATCACACCAAAATATGAGCATCTTTTCATTATCGGGGACTTTAATTTGCACGTGTGCTGTCCTGAGAAGCCCTTGGTTAAGGACTTTTTAGATTTATTGGACTCAATTAATCTAACTCAGCATGTAAACGGTCCCACCCAAGAACGCAGACATACACTGGACCTTGTTTTAACTCATGATGTGACTGTTAATAATCTTGTTATTGGTGATAATGTTTTTTCAGACCACATGCCAGTCCAGTTTGAGTTCACCCTCCCCCATCTAACTCCTAAGTCGTGCATTTTTGCACGTAGGACCCGGGCAATTAACCACTTCACTGCCGCACGTTTCACAGATGTTTATAACTCTGAAATGATAATTCAGCCCCCAGTGTTTCTCACCACCACTGAGGAACTGACATCCCAGTTCAACTCTGTCTGCTTAAAGACTCTGGATCATGTTGCGCCTGTTAAAACTAGAAAATCAAAACTGAGGGCAGAACCTTGGCTGAGTGACGTCACCAAGGCCGTTAGGCAGCAATGTAGTAGGGCGGAGCAAAAGTGGAGGAAAGACAGGCTGCAGGTCTCTTTTCAAATACTCAAAGAGAGTTGGCACCGTTATCAGAAAACAGTGAAAGCTGCAAAATCCAAATGCTTCTCTGATATAATTACCTCAAACTCTCACAACCCACGTGTCCTCTTCTCCACCCTAAACTCTGTTCTCCACCTCACTGAACCATCACCTCTGGAAGCCTCAACTGAGCTGTGCGACAACTTCTTACATTTCTTTTTGGAAAAAATTGCGACCACCAGGGCTCTCATTTCCCCTCCAACTCATGACCCATCCATCCCACCTCAATCTGTAGCTCTATTTGACCATTTTGAACCCATCACTCTATCTTCTCTAGAGCAGGTCATGCGCAGCTTGAAACCTTCTGGTTCCCCCTTTGATGTGGTCCCCCCTCGACTACTAAAGGAGGTTTTTCCTACTCTAGGTCCGTCCATTCTTGATATAGTAAACAGTAGTTTATCCACTGGCGTGGTGCCAAAATCCTTTAAACATGCTGCCGTCCAGCCTCTCCTGAAAAAAACAAACCTTGACCCCTCAGTCGTTTACAACTTCAGGCCTGTCTCCAAACTCCCATTTGTTTCTAAAGTACTAGCGACAATAGTCGAGTCCCAGTTGAAGTGCTTCCTGGAGGATCACGCCATCTTAGAGCTTTTCCAATCTGGCTTTAAACCTCTCCACAGCACTGAAACTGCCCTGCTGAAGGTCTTTAACGACATCTTCAGATTCACAGATACCGGTGTTTCTGTGCTGCTTGTCCTGTTGGACCTCACAGCCGCCTTTGACACCATCGACCATGAGATCCTCATTGCTAGGTTGGAGCAGTGGGTTGGCGTCACAGGATCAGCCCTCAATTGGTTCAGATCTTACCTCGCTGACAGATCCTTTTGTGTCTCCATCAAGGATTTTAGTTCCGCAGAGGCAGAGCTTAAATGGGGGGTTCCGCAGGGGTCCATCCTGGGTCCCCTCCTATTCTCTTTATACCTGCTGCCGCTTGGTGCTATTTTCCGGAAACACAACATGCCCTTCCACTTCTATGCCGACGACTGTCAAATTTACTTCCCCCTAAGACACAATGGTACAAGCTCTATTCAACCTCTGCTCAACTGCCTGGCTGATATTAGGGACTGGATGGCTTTCAACTTCTTAAGTTTCAATGAAAAGAAGTCTGAAGTCATGTTGTTCCCTTCCAATGACACAATCACAAACCACTGCATCGACCTCTCCGCTCTAACCCTTTCAGAAAAACAAAGAGTCACTAATCTGGGAGTTATAATGGACCATTCCCTGAAACTTAACAATCATGTCCAACTGAGGCGACTGTCTAAACTGAAGCCCATATTGTCCAAAAATAACCTGGAGACAGTAATACATGCATTCATTACATCTAGGCTTGATTACTGCAATTCACTCCTGTTTGGTATCAGTCAGACCTCCATTGCACGACTACAACTGGTCTAGAATGCAGCAGCCCAATTTTTAACCAGTACAGGCAAAAGAGAGCACATTACACCAGTTTTGGCCTCACTGCACTGGTTACCAGTTCACCTTAAAATCCAGTTCAAAATACTCCTGTATGTCTACAAATCACTGAACAGTTTCGCCCCCTACCCCCATCTCTCTGATCTGCTACAACCGTATGCCCCACCGCGCTCCCTGAGGTCAGCGGACCAGTTGCTCCTCACAGTTCCAGGAACTCGTCTTAAGTGCAGAGGTGACAGGGCCTTCTCTGTAGCAGGACCAAGACTCAGGAACGAGTTACCTCTGCTTGTCAGACAGGCCCCCTCCCTCTCTGTTTTCAAGTCCCGCTTAAAAACCCACTACTATTCCGTAGCTTTCAACACCAGATGATCTGTGTTTTGATCCTGTATGCTCCACACTGGTTTGTCGTCATTGCATCATTTTTATGTCTATATTCTGATTTACCTCATTTTGTATTTTGCTTTGTGTGTTACCTGTTGTTTTGGCCGTATAGCACTTTGGTTGGCCCTGTAGCTGTTTTAAGTGCTTTATAAATAAAGTGGTATGGTATGGTATAATCTGGCCTGCATGTGATCAGACAATAAAATAAAACCATAAGGAAAGTACTGACAGCTGATCTTAGGGTAATAATTTATTGTTGCACGATAGATAAAGACTGTAGGATTTGTAAGGCCTTATAACACGGGCAGGGGACTGTTTAATAATAACCTAAAAGCACATCTTCAAAGGACCGAAACTAAGAATAACAGTTCAAACTGAATGTGGTCAATGTCTTGGTGCCAAACAACATCTGTAGCTGTAATAATCTCCACTGTGCCACTGTTAAGTTTTTCTGTCTAATCTTTTTGGGTGTCTCTCTTACAGGTGCCAACATTTGGCTTTCTTTGTGTATGAGCGTGGCCAGTGTACAGCCACAGTCGACTAGCTGTGGTCTGGCTTCAGGAAAGCTCATGGGCTGGGTGCACGAGGAGATAGCTTCATTCAGAAATAGCTCACACTGCACAGTATGGACACAGCAGCTGGTGAGTGCAAAAGACAAGCAGACGGACGGAGAGAGGAGACAGAGGGAGAGAGGCGAGAAGAATGTGGGAGACATGAAAATATGTGAGAGAGCGAGAGAGCAAAGCAGAATCTGTGAAAAATGCAGCAGTGTCTTTTTTTCCTTCATTGCTTTGCTGACAACATGTATGAAATTGGAATGCCATAAGATGTGAAATATGGTTATTATCTCTTGCGTACATGCACTCGTACACGTCTGAACACACTGTGAAGACAGTTTGACTGATGCAACAATAGACACAGTTCCTCCTCGGCAAGTTGTATTCTAATCTTCCTAATGAGTGAGCGGTGTGATGCTGCTTGCTTTTTAAAACTTTTTTTTGGGACTTTTGTTTTGTAGTCTATTTCCGTGGCCCCTCCACATCAAACACAGCACTAAATATGATTGCTCCTCAGTTCTCCAGCTGGCGATGTGTGAAAGTCTATGGGGGTGTGGGGGCGTGTAAAACCTTCCCTTGGTGTGTAAAAGAGTTAAGTCTCAAGCAGGTGGGAGTGAATTCACGTGAACCATTTATGTCTTTAACAGAGATGTATATAAATAGACTCCACATCTCTCCTTACCCCACTTTAGGGGAAGTCTGTGGGTTTATTGTATTGTCAGAGTGATTTCAAGCATGAAAACGACCCCAATCCCACTTCTGACACCATGATATGACAGTGTCACACTTAGAGGAGAAAGGTGGAAAGAGGAGCAGTAGGACTGAAACATGGAAAGTCACAAGAAGAGAACGTTGGGAAAGATTCAGATGGGAAGAAAAACTTACAGGTTGAACTATAAAGGTTGCAATTCAGTTATCATGTGCTTTTAATTACACATAAATAAAACTTTAGGGAGCCGGAAGAACACAACAGAAGGGAATCTGATGAACGCTGATATCTGTATTTATAAGAAGTTAAGACATTAAACTATCAAGAAACGTTACATTTCAGTACTACAGAGACTGTGCAGTGGTCTGATCTGAGATTGAGTTTATGTGCCAAAACTGCAGTTTCCTCTTCTGGCAAGCCCGAATATTTCCCTGGCAACTAATCAAGCATTCCCCTGATGACCCTTCTGTCTCTTTGCACTAACAGGCCTGCCACCAGATGCGCCTCTGAAGAACACACAGACAGAAACACACACACACAGTTTAAAAAAAAGCGTAAGTGATTTAAATAAGTAAAGGAAAGTTTGGGACTTTTTTCTTTAGTGGTTTAGTCACATATGTTCATCAGTGGAAAACCAGCCGTGCACCTCTAAGGGCATGTCATCATCACCACCGCTACGACTCCCTGGTGTCTTGAAAAGATTTCACAATCACTTGGAACTAATATGAAATCACGGTTGATTCGATTGCCTCCTCTAGCCTCCCCCCACCGCTCTTCACCCTTGTGGAGCAGCTGTCTCCAACATCCTCGTGGATCCCAAGGCTACTTGCACACAGAAACACCATCTGGGACAATGCTTCAGCTGTGTGTGTGTGCAGAAATTTATCAAGTCTATATATGAATCTGTTTAAGGAAATTATATGTAATAATGCATGTTTATGCATCTGCATGTATTACCGAATATGCGTTCTGTAAAGTTCCCTGAGACAACTTTGTTGTGATTTGGCGCTATATAAATAAACTGAATTGAATTGATGGTTATAGAGGATGTTGGTGGAGTGAGGGACATTATGGACGACATTAAAGTACACTTTTAGGTTCCTTTAGTTTGTTTGGTTGTTTATATTTCTATCACCTGAACAGAAATCCTCAGGTAAGACTAGCTAGAAACAGGTGGGCTAGTTTTGAAAACCATACACACACTACTGGCAAGTTTAATTTTTTATTTATTTGATCTCACTTGTATTGATTTACCTTGAGAGTGAACATGTTCTGACTACAATAAATGCATATTTTTCCCCAAGCAGACAGAAAGAGATGAGAATTAAAAAAAAAATTGTTTTTTAATTTAAAACTTGAATTTTACAGTTAAAGAATAGTTCAGATCTTACATGGGGTTCTGTGGGAAGGTTAAGAACAATTAATATGTTACCTGCTGCAGACTGTTTTTTGAAGAGCCTCAATTTGAAGAAAAAGAGTCAGAAAGGTTGGCTAGCTAACAGCTGGTCTGAACAGGGTCAAGACCAAAGTGGATTGCTGCCATCTTAAAACAACTCCAGTTTAAAAGAATTCAAAGTTATTCATGCAAATACTATTTTAAACAGTTTTACTCAGTTTTCTGGCAGAAATAATAAGATGTAACTGCACCTGCAGTGCTACAGCTAGCTGCTGCTGTGCCATTCAGCCGCTGACTTAATGCCAACGGACAGCAACGTCAAAGTTTATAACAAAGAGTTCACATGAACTGCTGTAATAAATGCTTTAATTTGTAATTTAAATGCTGTAAAATTTTGTTCTTGGCCCGACTCTAACCAGCTGTTAGCTCGACAATTTGGTGATAAACAAACTATTTCTTCAGACTGAGTTAAGTAATTATTTTTATAACCTTTCCTCAAATCCCACTTCAGAGACCTGACCTGTTGCTTCCAAAGGGTTAAAGTTGAGATTATAACTCCAATTTGCCTAAAAGGTGTCCTAGAGTGTTTGGATGGAGACTGGGAGGTGGTTCTGGTGTCCTACATTTACAGCTAAGTGGAGCAGAAGCTGACGAGCTGCAGAGAAACATTTCCAACACTCTTGGCTCCTCCACTTCCTCTAATTAACCTTCTCTCTGATCAGCTATCACCGTTTGACAACACCAAAGTTGTCTCCTCACCCGGCTCTTCCCCCTTGCATGCTTCACTTTTCTCAATCACCTAATTTCTAGCTCTTGCTCCGCCCTCTCTCTCCCCGACATGTTTCCTGCCTCAGCAGGGCCCTCCCCACTGTACGCCTTTTTCAATTAGACCGAGGGGAGTCGGGGAGATAAAAGGAGAGCTGAGGAGCAGGAGGATGGGCTTTACATGTCAGGGACAGCCACCTGAACACCTGCAGGGGTGGGGTGCATGATAAGGCCATGTGTTGCAATGTGTGACGGGGGGTGGGGTGTGTGAATATCTGTGCGCTTATTTACACATGTGCAGAGCCCATACTCATGTGTGGGCTCTGTATAAACAGCAGTTAGCCACGGTACAGGTGTGTACATGCGAGGGGATGCAGCAAGTTACCACCACAGTGTCAGTGTGCACAACAAAATAAAAGTAAAAACTTCTGTAGCTTAGTGTTTCACCCTGACTACATGTTTGGTCCATGAATATCAGTCATCAGAACCTGTTTCAGAACTACATGTAAGAAAATACAAGCATGTTTTTAGGCAGGTTATTCATCTACACAACACACACACAATACGCACATGTGAAACATGTACAGAGACAGACACACACACAGAGGAATGATTGTGTGTCATAAAGGCTCATAGGCAGAAAATAAGTGTTGTTCTAACCATGGTAAGGAAACTGCACGCCATCGTTTTCATGTTTTATCTTCCTCTCCTGCACACTCGCCAAATGGTGCTGCACTGAAAGTGAAGAAGGGTATTGTTAACGACACAGAAGACACAAGCGCAGAGGGTTGTGTAGTGGCTGATCACATGCACAACATTCAGTTAACTCCATGATGGCTTTCAGGTGAGGAAATATGAGCCCTACAAGGGCTGAGCTGAGTAAAGCCTTCAGTTACTGGTTGAGAAAAGACTGGGGGTGGGTGGGGTAGGGGGATAACTTGGCAAATGACTACAACACAAACGACCAAATCTAACATTTTATTTTCATAGTGGATAGATTTGATCATCTTATTACACAACATTTTCTGTGGCCATGGCAGTCATTTTAGTTCTGACCAAACAACATTAATTTAAAACTTGTTGATGCATTGTTACTAAATAATGACTAAAATAAAACTAGCACCAACCACCTGATGGCATTTGTTATAGACTGAGATGAATGTAAGAAAAGCACGTTATAAATTAATGCATTTAAGGCTTGTGCATATAACCAGGTCATACATATTCGGATACCACTTTTGTCCCTTTCTTTAGACTGAACTCATCTTCTGCTTGAGTGAACGCTCCAACACAAAGCCACGGTAAGATAAACATCTTAAAGCATCCACTGTGGATGACGGCTCCTTCTGGGGGTGAGGCTGTACCCCCCACATCCTTGGAGACTGGTCTAAAGGTGAAGGTGTGATGATGAAATTCATGTTCAAAGACTGGTGCCAAACATGACCCATAGAAAAAAGTGTACGTTAAACTTCAAACATCTGTTAAGTTCCTGGGAAAAACCAATGCAAACATGTTCCTGTTTTAGTTTTCTATATCACCTTACAACCTAGCTGTTTTTGTTGTTACATTTTCTTTTAAATTCCATTTTATTTTCACTTGTTATAAATAAAATAAAAATCTCAATTTGTACACATCCTTTATGATGTCCAATGCTGTCATCATTCTTTGTTAAATCTGGTCTCTGTTTTAAATGAGTCCCCGAGGCTCAATGGGATCATCCATCCATCCATCATCTTTTACCCGCTTCTTCCATTTTGGGTCACGGGGGTCGCCGGTGCCCATGTCCAGCAATCACTGTGCAAAGGGCGGGGTACACCCTGGACAGGTCTCCAGTCCATCACATGGACACATAGAGACAAACAACCATTCATTCTCTCGCTCTCTCTCACCTAGGGACAATTTAGAGTTACCAATCAGCCTAACATGCATGTTTTTGGTTTGTGGGAGGAAACTGGAGAACCCTGAGAAAACGCACACATGCACATGCAAACTCCACCCAGAAAGGCCTGCGGACCGAGATTTGAACTGGAGACCTGCTTGCTGAGAGGCAGCAACTCTACCAGTTGTGCCACCGTGCTGCCCTCAATGGGATTAAGCTGTCTAAATAAAGCTAGAATGAAAAAACTCCAAGCAAAGGAAGAAATAAACACGCTTGAAAATATAGAGCAAGACAAGTTAATTTCTATGTTTGAAACTAAAGCTGTGAATCCAAAAAAGTTCAATCTGGTCCTCTGGACATTCAAAAAAACAAAAAACAAAAGAAAGCAAAAAAATATAGAAACGTTTCGTCTCTCATCCAAGAGACTTCCTCAGTCTGAGGAGCTGTTTTCAGCTCAGTCTCTTAAATAGCACCTTCTCAGGGTGGATCAACCAGTTTGCTCCTGACAACCAAAACCAGCTGATCACATGATCAAGAAGGCCCATCAGCCTAACAATGGATCATTAGCACACTGATGGCTGTTTACTATTCACAGGGGGTTGAGTGTTACTGTGACTTAGTTAGTGTGTGTTTGTGTTAGTGTGACTGTTATTGCTAGTATCACTCAACCTCCTGTGAATAGTAAACAGCCATCAGGTGCTAATGATCCATTGTTAGGCTGATGGTCCTTCTTGATCATGTGATCAGCTGGTTTTGGTTGTCAGCAGCAAACTGGTTGATCCACTCTGAGACGGTGCTATTTAAGAGACTGAGCTGAAAACAGCACCTCAGACTGAGGAAGTCTCTCGGATGAGAGACGAAACGTTTCTATATTTTTTTTGCTTTGTTTTGTTTTTTGTTTTTTTGAATGTCCAGAGGACCAGATTGAACTTTTTTGGATTTTTCTACCTGGATTATTGAGCATGCATCAGGATAAAGTGGTGAATGTTTGTCTGCTGACAAACCGTTCATGAAGGTTATCACCCGACTGTTAAGCTTGGGTGAAACCTGTAGAACCTAGAGAGAATCACTCTGGTCTCTGACCTTAAAATAAAATGAACACAGGAGTGTGCATGTTGGCAGATTTCTAAAGGTTTGCACATGCAAAGAAGCACCAAGTCTCTTTTCCTCTGGCCCTTCAATATAAATCAATAAGTGGTCGACAGGTTCACTGTGAAATGGGACTCTACCTGTCTGTAAACAGACATGTCTAAAGATGCTGTGGAGCACGATGAGCTTATCTCTATACGTTTAAAAACAGGACAGTAATATATCTATATATTTGAAACCAGGACAATAATATATCCATATATTTAAAAACAGGACAATAATATATCTATAAAGTTAAAAACAGGACAATAATATATCTATAAATTTAAAAACAGGACAATAGTATGAAACAGAATCAAACATTAGTGATGTATTGACATTTGAAAAGTAAACACTACTTTTAATCTAGTTTTGTTTGTTGAGGAAGACTGATGGTCTAATAAATGATTGATTGGTCAGTGTGCAAACCGACTGTGACGGTGATTAGGTGGGTGGTTCTAAGAGCACACGGCCACAGTGAAGGGAAGTTGACTGACTTAAAAAGTGCGAATGATCAGCTTGGACTTTTTATTGTTGGCTGGAGTTCAAACAAGAGTTTCTCATGTGGGTAGAGTGACAAATATTGGATAGAATTTGGGGGGGGGGGGGTACCTGCATCCATGTCATTGGGCCAAGCACTGGACTGGGAAGAGCTGGCGGCGGATGAACGTCCATGATAAAAACCATCGTCTGTGGGGCTGTCCAGCTCACTGTCGTCTTCAGACTTCCTCTTGGTGGAGCTGAGGATATAGGAGGATGTTTTTTTTTTTTTTTTGGGGGGGGGGGGGGGACAAAAAGACAGGCAGGTTAGGTAAGATTTGTTTTGGTTTATAGCATATAGCACAAACATAAACTAATGGCAACGTCATACAAAAACTTTTAGTTCAACAAGTTTTATTTTTGCAACATTTTAGGGCAGCCCAAAATATAAAACAATAAGAATCAAAAAGATAAGAAAATTAGAGAGACATAGAGAACCTCTCTGTGTGTGTGTTGTGTGTGTGAGCATTTGTCATGAATTTAGATCTTTTAGATGTTTATAACTACCTCCGTGGAAGATTTGCATACAACTCCACCTCAGACCTAAAGTGATGACAGAAAGACAGAAAGACACAAAAGAAGAGCTGAGAGGCATCACACATTTAAAAAGAGGAAATCAGCTGCTAACAAACACACTCCCTCACTCGCACGCTTGCACGCACGCACGCACGCACGCACGCACGCACGCACACACACAAAGACTGAAAAGATAGTGATGTAGATTCACGTGATGGTTTTACAGATGTAGTATGACATATCCTGAGATATATTCATACTGTTAAAACGGGTTCTTTCATTTTTCTGGACTGTGTAACATACGTGCAGTGAATTTAATAAAATGTGGACGTGAGACGTTAATTATCTTTGACTCACCAAACGAGTGGGTCATTTATTAACAGAATCAAGTTTAACACATCACACATTTACATTAATTGGCAAGAATTGAAAAATAACGATATAATTAATCAGCTTTACAACCAGGAAAACCATACGGCCATGATTTTCCGTTGCTTCACCACAGACATTTCTGAAAACATCTGGATTAATTTGCTAGCAGATAGGAGAGTTTAAAGATGGAAAGATGAGGTTTATCTACAGAGAGATGTGTGAGGGAATTTGTCTGTTTTAACCAGAACCGACACGCTCCTCCTTTTCCAGCTTGGGCCAACGGTACGCTTAGTTGAGATCGACTCTTTTACCTTGCAGATGATAGCTTCAGCGTCGGTGTAGAGCTCTCCTTTCAACTCTTTCAGCGTCTCCGTGAGAACAGCTCGAACCTCGAGAGTCGTGTGAGGTTATCCAAACAGAAGTTATAATTCCCAAAATCGTCTCTGGTTCAGCTTGATTCTAATTCAGCAGCATCCTGAATTCCAGCGTTCTGCATTCTGGAACTCCCAAAACTCTCTGCTGAACTAGGAAGTGCCAACATTTAAATGGGCTCTACTTCCGGTTCATTTGAGAGCTTTTTGATTGGTCGGTGGACCAGAACAGAGGTGTGTTTTGTGATGTAAGGTGTTATTAAAAGTCAAGGAAAAGATTCAGATTGTTTAAGAACAAACAGAAAGATATCATGGAGAAAACCAGACTTCGTGGAGCCACCTCTCCCAGTATCTCGCTGTAAAAGTTAAACATGACATTTCTTTTCAGTAAACTTACGGTTGACCGAAACTTGAACTTCGACACACTTACAACTTTGCTTATTAAAGACAGAAAATCAAGAAATGCATATTAACCTGATTTCTTCTTTGAATGAGGAATAAAAATCATTATTACTGTTTTAAGTAAATAAAAATGAGTAGTTCACTTCAACATGTAAACATTGTTTGAACTAACACAATTTGATTATCAAAACATTTGTAAAATAGTAATGATCATAGAGAATTGTCTTTTTCCACTTGATTAATTCAAGAAAGAAAGTCTCAGGATGGGTCAACCTGTATTTCGGGATGCAAATCAATGAAATGACAGTTTCTGACCATATGATCCTAAGGTCAAGTTTTGACATCAGGTCAAGTTCACTACACAGTGTCACAGTTTACACTCTGTTTTTTCCTTTTACTCATCACTCTGTTCACTGTTTGACTTTTTCTTTTCTGCTCTCCTGGGGTTTTACCTCTACTGCTTCTACCAGCCTCTTTACATGCCACACCTCTCTCTCTAATTGCTACTGATGGTTTCCACCTGTTTCTGGGTGTATATATACTTCCTGCTTTCTCCACTAGGTTGCCAGATCAACTGCTTGCTTGCAGCCGCAGTTATCCAGCGTACTCTCCTTGTTCACAGCTATTTAATCTTGATCCACGCCTGTTTCCCTCGACCACGCTTTTTGCCTGTCCCTTTTGTGCCTCAGCCTTCTGACCTTGTTGATGACCCATGCCTGTTTTTGGATTTCGCCTTTGCCTCTCCCTATCGGTACTGTCTCCTCTTCGGATCCCGTGTATGAACCCTGCTCATCCTCAACTACGCCTCTAGACTTCCCTTGGTCTCTGCAGCTCTGCATCTCTTGCTGGAGCGCCCCCTTACATCAAGAAAGGTTAGTGTTTCACCAGACTGTCTGTATTCAGATAACTACTTGTTATTCTGCCAAACACTAACCTTTCCCCTCTGTATCATTTTAGATACAGTTCCTGCCCCTGGACCTGAGACACCAAAAACTGTTTATTTACTCAATAAAACGTTTAAAAAACCTTTCTGAATTTGTGTGTAGGATCCTCTGCCATCAGATCTCTGACATACAAGGCTTCCTATGCTTGGGAATTTTCATTTAGGAGTGCCAGTCAGGTCTCACTCCTGACAAGTACAATTTTATTGAGTTACTTCTTTTTTTTAAAACATTCGTTCAACCTTTATTTAAACAGGTTAGTTAACATATATATAACCCATCAACCCATTACTTAATTGTAGAAGCATCCATCCATCACACAAGGACCATACACTACAAGGTGCAGACCGTTTGGTACAGTGTCAAGTAATGTCACATTTGATGAAATCGTTCTCTGCCTACAGGCTGCAAGTGTCACAGATTTATACTGTATTCTGAGATTAGAATAGAGTGAACACTGCATGATGTGATTATAGAATCAGAATAAACTTTATTGGCTTTGCAACAACATACAACGAGAATATGTACGTACAGTCGTCTGAAAGATGGGTGGAGTGCACAAAATATTTAAACCCCTCTGGATAGATTGAGATGGTGCCCGAACAGGGATCATCTCAATCTACCCAGAGGGGTCACCACTAGGATTTATGGCTAACCCCTACTGCAGCCTCTCCTCCAAGGGGTATATCGAACTAATCTAGCACTTGAGTATTACCCAGAGTGACCTTAGGTTAGTTCTGTTTAAGGTTGTGTTGAAAGTGACTCACCCAGATTGTTAACGACCTTCATTTGCAAATCACACACTTATCTCACCCCATGACTCGCCCAACCTAGCAACCGGGGTTGAATTGTTGTCCATGGGGAAAACTTGCATTAACGGTCACCAACCTTCAGTTGTAGAAGCGCAATTGTTACCGATCTGGTATTTTTTAGAATCTAGGCATAAGATTCCAGGATGTTGTTTAATCAAAGCTGAGAAACCTTTAAAAACATATTTTTGTTAGAATTGAACCAAGCTTTCCAAATCCATGAGTACGAAGTGTAGAAGTGATAGTCCAGAGTTTTACGTGTTATGCTTTGCTTTAATTAATGATTTGCAGGGGTACAGCGTTATCAGCACACTATAATTGGTTACATTTAATTATTCAAAAAGATCAATGATAGAGAGTCCATGCCTTGTTCCAAGAAATGTTCTATTGGTCAGATGGGACATTCAGGATTTGGGGAGTCCACCAAGGTAAGGCTCTCCTAGCTCCGATGAGCTGTGTTAGGAAATCTTGAATCCTAGAGCATAGTTGGTCCACTACAGGGCAGCCTCCTCTTATATGAATGGACTGTTATGCATTTGGAGCCCCAAAGCATTTTAACTCCCCACAAACCCCTAACTGTCCCATGAGCCAATCAGATTTCTAACAAAAACTGTTACCACCAACCTTGACAGCACACAATTTATGTGATAACTTTTCGAGAGGGATGGAAGCAGGAAAACACTCTCTTAATCTAACCTTTCCCTCTCAATTATGGAAACAGTTATTTTGTATAAAATTTTGTAATTGGACAATATGCTAGGGGTCGCTCACCATTTCTGTCCGAAGATCTTTGGAAAATGGCAAGAGAAGTCTCTCCTCCAGAGCCCTGGAAGGAATCACCCTTAGCCCCCAAAAGCAGTCCTAATCTTGAGGGGTCTGGTCTGGCATCAGATCGGCTGAACAAGGGAGTATTCCTATCTTGATGAAACAAAAGTCCCTTCTGAGCTGTCCAAATCGCTCTGAGTGGCTCCTGGGGCGATAACTATATTGTCCTGTCTCGTCGACTCCACGGTCCGTTTAGCACTTCCCCATTGCTGTGCCTGGTTTATATAGACGGATTACTAGACAGAACCAGTTTCCATCATACCATTCTAGTGTCATGCTCTGATTGGTCTCAGCTCTTTAGAGCCGTTTGTTTCTCGGAACACAAAAAGACTGTCCCTTAACTGTGCCCTTTTAAGGTATGGAGTAGTTCTGCTTCTCAGCTCCTCAGTTACTAACACATGAGTCTTATTACAGCACTTTTCTTGGTGTTGGTTTTAATAATAACATCCACCTGTTTACTCAGCTCCCTTATTATTTATCCTGGAATGCTGTCAGGCATCCTGGAATGCTTTCAGGCTCTCTTTAAGTGGACAATCATAAATCAAGATAAGGTAATGCATTATCCTCCATCTCAGTCTCAACATGCAGTTTCCTCTGCTCTGAGTACTGACTATATTTTTAATCTAACATGATTTCAACATGCAGTGCTTACTTTTTCCCAATCACAGAATACAGGATAAATCTTATATAATCACATCATGCAGTGTTCACTCTATTCTAATCACAGAATACAGTATAAATCTGTCACACTTGCAGCCTATAGGCAGGGAACGATTTAATCAAATGTGACATTACTTGACAACAGAGAATGACAAGCATCTTTTTTCACACATAAGACCAACCACAAATAACATCTGCAGTTCTGTATTTTTTCTTTCAATGTCCACAAAATAACAGTTTCAGTTTTGTATTTTCAATGTCCATAAACAAATAGATTCAAATCCCTTCCCCTCAAAAAAGTGTCCATGACTGTTCCCCAGAGCTCACAAGGCAGGTAATGGCTTCCACACAAATTGCCCCACAGCATGAGAGGCCAAAATCTCTGAGGCAAAACCAGGGATCAGTCTTCTTCTTTGATGAGCAAACATTTGACTCAATGACATCAATAGCTTCCAGCACTTCCATGTTGACACGTCGGAGCAGCAGGAGCGGGCATATATTTATTATATTTTATTGGATTTTTATCAATCCCACAATAACATCTGCACCTAGGTACACCAAGAACATGAGGGTTCAAACGGCCTCAGATTTATTTTAATGTCTTCTGTATGCGTCTGTAGGATGGAAGGGCGGATGTGGCTGCTGCTCTCACAGTCCAGGAAAAAGTGTCATCTTTATAAACTGGACAGGAATCAATTTGAACAGCTGACAAATCAAGTGAGTCTATGAGAGACAGTTGTGTTCAGGACGTGTCTCAAGGTGAAAGGACAATAGGGGCTGAGGAAGAGAAAAAAAATAGTGCAGCCAGCTCTGTGCAACAAGGCCGCTGTCAAACACTAATGCCCCTTTTCCACTGTCACGGCGCGGGTCGGATATTTCCGGCTTGACGCGCGTTTGAGGTCTTTCCACTGTTCCTGTGACCGGCTCGCCTCGCTAAATTCTGGCCCGGCTTCTCAAGGGGTCCAAGCGAGCCGCGCCGGACGTCAGAAACACTGTCGGTCAGTGATTGGTCGGGGGGAGGAGTCTGTGGAGTCTTTCCAAACAACCCGATCCACCATTTTTCCTCTACCGCTTGCCATTAGCGATAACACGAGGAGCGTATCTTTTAGTATTTTGAAGCTATAAAAAAACAATGATATCAAAGCCGTGGTCAAATGCAGAAGTGCAGGTGTTGTTGTGCTTGGTGGCCGACGAAAAAAGTCAAAGCGAGCTAGATGGAGGATTGGAGGGCGGTTTGGACACGGCCACTGCTCTACTTGAATCATTTACAGAAGATGGTGAGTGTTTTCTAACTTTAAACATATTTTAAGTTACTCATCCCATCGGTTCTGAACATATTTTTAACTAACAAAAGAGGCTGACGCCATAATAGGACGACGTCGGTGCTACGATGCTAAGCTAATTTGCATAAATGCTAACTGTCCTCCGGTTCCGTTTCTCACTGTATTTTATCCAGAACATATTTCAGCGCATGACGGTTCATCTCTAAACTCCACAGTAAACCCTCCAAGCCTCCCGGCTCCTGCTCCATCAGCAGAGTCTGCACCTGACAGAGCTCCATCACAGCCCAGCTGCACCTCACAGAGCAGCACAACGCTTCAGCTTCTTTGCTCGGTAAGAACAGATGCAACATGTTCCACATCACTTTATTTGTGCCGATAAGGACTTGATTTTATTTTATTTTTAAAGTAAAAAAATAAAATGTTGAATAAATACTGAATTGGGATGAAATTATGTACTTTGTACACAGGGTCCCAATTACACACAACAAAATGTAAAATAAAAACAGTAACAAGATCTAAGATATGAACTAAGAAAAATATCAACAAAAAAACATCTACTAATAAAACACTAAGCACTAATAGCAGTAAACAAACAAAACAATACGTCAAACAGCAACATGAACTTGAGTTTGTGCAGCCTTATGAATATATAACACTGTGAAGAATCACATCATGTTGCTGCTGATCAGTTTCATGTTGCTGCTGATCAGTTTCATGTTGCTACTGATCAGTTTCATGTTTCTGCTGATCAGTTTCATGTTGCTGCTGATCAGTTTCATGTTGCTGCTGATCTGTTTCATGTTGCTGTGTTCATGCATGCTCGTCTGTTCACACAGACTCATGTCTGTGCTGCTGTTCGGCGTATTGTGTTTAATGTTTTTATGCTATTAGAGCTTATCATATTTTTAGTTGATGTTTTTCTTACTTCATATCTTAGATATTACTGTTTTTCTTTTATATTTTATTGTTGGATGTAACTGGGACCCTGTGAACATAATTTTGATCCACCACATGTACCACGTGGTGCGAATGACAAAGAATATCTGCATCTGTATAATACTTTCTGATTCATATATCCATTATTATCATTTTCATTATTTTTAAATCAATTTATTTTTCATTTTCTTATTTGATCAGTTTATTATCATTAATATATCCATTATAGCTGTTAGCAGCACCTTTCTTTGTTTTATGCATTTATTCAAAAACAGTATGTAGCTTGAATTAACCACCTGTTTCTTCTCTCTAGTGAAGAGAAAGAGAAAAGAGTCCAGTAAAGAAAAGTCTTATTTCATCACTGAATGAACATGAAGAACTGAAGCGGACACAGCAGGAACAACACTTGTGTCTTCTTCTGGATGAAGCCCGTGAGACAAGGGACACACAGATACACAATCATTAGTTGGACGCAGTACTTTTTATTTTTATACATTTTTCTCTTCTTACTTGTACTATTAAACAATTTTTTTCTTAAGTGGTGTCCTTGAACATTAAATTTCCTAAACATATTTTACAATGTTAAGTGCAGATAGCGTTTGTTTAAATTCATACCGGAAGTTGAGAAGAATTTCCAGTTGCATTTGATCTTTAATGGATCCTAAGAAAAGATTACCAGAATCTGCTCATCTGTTATTATGTTATAAATTTTTGGTTCTAGGATGAAGTGAGACATAAACAGTCCAAAATTCAGAAAAGACAGTTATCGTTTATCAGTTATCAGCTGTACAACTGTGGCCCGAGAGATTCAGCTGAAAGTCCTGGTGCACCTTTTATTTGAACCTGCAGAGATTTGAACAGCTGATCTGAAGCAAACAGGCAGGAGTTCACCTGAACTGACCACTCCTGCTGTTTGATGGTCTCCTCCTTCGCCACCCGTCCATCCATCCATCCATCCTCTTCTGCTTCAGGGTTGTGGGGGCAGCATCTTCACCAGGGAGGCACAGACATCAACAGCCTCCTCTTCAACTCTTCTAGGACCCCATGGTGTTCACAGACCAACTGACTATTTATTAATTAATATCCTGATGCTGCTCAATAATCCAGGTAGAAACATCTAAAAAGTTAAGTCTGGTCCTCTGGACATTCACAAAACAAACAATACAGTTTATAATAAATAAACTAAATGTTTTTTGTTTGTTTTGTTTTTTGAATGTCCAGAGGACCAGACTTTTTTAGATTAATAAGTAATACATTTATGTTTTAATTTAATGAAAGACAAATCTTTAAAATTCAAGGACAAAATTTAATCTAATTGTTTTCAAGTCTGTATCTTATTGTAAAAGCAGTTTCAAAGATTACAGCACAGTGTGATGTTTTGTAATTTTAACATGAACCTTGTGCATATCTGCAAATAATAAAAGTGAAGATATTTTTAATACATCTTTATTATAAAAATCTATACTAAAATGTAAAACACATGGGTTTAAAGCAGCAGGAAGGCAGTAAGGTAGGATTATGAATCAGGTTTAAAAGTTACAGCTCATGAGGTACTCCATTAGAGCATGACATCTCTTCCACAACATCGTGTGACAAAGTCTTCAGGATGTTCTTCTTCTAATACGTTTAGTGGTGGCTAGTAAGTAGCTTAAGGGAGCACTACTGCCACCAGGTGGTAAGACCAGTTGGATTCTAGTCCCCGCCTACAGAGCCGGTCCAGAAATGTACATGGAAACGCAACAGACCCGAGCCGATCTGAACCAACCCGAACTGATCTGATCCGCACTGTGACAGTGGAAAAGGGGCATAAGTGCTTGGGCAAACAAAGCTTGTCTTGATATTAAAATAAATTGTTAGAAAAGTCCAGATGTTGAATAATATAGTGCCTTGCGAAAGTATTCGGCCCCCTTGAACTTTTCAACCTTTTGCCACATTTCAGGCTTTAAACATAAAGATATAAAATGTAAATTTTTTGTGAAGAATCAACAACAAGTGGGACACAATCGTGAAAACTTTTTTAACAAATAAAAAACTGAAAAGTGGGGCGTGCAATATTATTGGGCCCCCTTGCGTTAATACTTTGTAGCTCCTCCTTTTGCTGCAGTTCCAGCTGCAAGTCTCTTGGGGTTTGTCTCCATCAGTTTTGAACATGGAGACACTGAAGTTCTGCCCATTCTTCCTGCAGAACAGCTGGAGCTCAGTGAGGTTGGATGGAGAGCGTTTGTGAACAGCAGTCTTCAGCTCTTTCCACAGATTCTCGATTGGATTCAGGTCTGGACTTTGACTTGTTCATTCCAACACCTGGATACGTTTATTTGTGAACCATTCCATTGTAGATGAGTCTTTATGTTTTGGATCATCGTCTTGTTGGAAGATAAATCTCCGTCCCAGTCTCAGGTCTCTTGCAGACTCAAACAGCTTTTCTTCCAGAATGGTCCTGTATTTAGCCCCATCCATCTTCCATCAATTCTGACCAGCTTCCCTGTCCCTGCTGACGAAAAGGAGGCCCAAACCATGATGCTGCCACCACCATGTTTGACAGTGGGGATGGTGTGTTCAGGGTGATGAGCTGTGTTGCTTTTACGCCAAACATATCGTTTTGCATTGTGGACAAACAGTTGGATTTTGGTTTCATGTGACCAGAGCACCTTCTTCCACATGTTTGGTGTCTCCCAGGTGCTTGTGTCAAACTTTAAATGACACTTTTTATGGATATCTTTGAGAAATGACTTTCTTCTTGCCACTCTTCCATAAAGACCAGATTTGTACAGTGTACGACTGATTGTTGTCCTATGGACAGAGTCAGAGTCAGAGTTTCTTTATGGTCATTCGCACCTCATGTGGTACATGTGGTGGAGCGAAATTATGTACACGGGGTCCCAGTTACATCCAACAATAAAATGTATAAGAAAAACAGTAATAACATCTAAGATATGAACAAAGAAAAACATCAACTAAATATACACTAAGCACTCATAACATAAAACATTGAACATCAGCACAAACATGAACACGAGTCTGTGTGAGCGGATGTGCACGCATGAACACATCAACATTGAAACAGATCAGCAGCAACATGAAACAGATCAGCAGCAACATGATATGGTTTTTGACAGCGATTATTCTAGTTAGAGATTCATAAGTCTAACAGCCTCAGGGTAGAAGCTGTTCCTCAGTCTAGTGGTTCTACACTTAATGCTCCTCAACCTCCTTCCTGAGGGGAGTGGGGCAAAAAGTGTGTGTGCTGGGTGAGTGAGGTCCTTCATGATGCAGGTGGCCCTCTTCCTGCATCTGGAGGTGTAGATGTCTGTGATGGTGGGGAGGCTGACTCCGACAGTCTTCTGTGCAGCCTTCACCACTCTCTGCAAAGCTTTTCTTTCTGCAGCTGTGCAGCCTCCATCCCACATGTTGATGCTGGAGCACAGGATGCTCTCCACTGCACACCTGTAGAAGGAGGTGAGGACTGAGCTTCCAGACCAGCTCGCCTCAGCCGTCTGAGGAAGTAGAGTCTCTGATGAGCTTTCTTGATCAGGCTGGTGGTGTTGTTGCTCCAGCTGAGGTTGTCATTCATGTGTACACCCAAGTACTTGTAGCTGGAGACTACTTCCACTGCAGATCCTCTTATGTTCATGGGGGTGTAGATGCTTTTGTTCCTTCTGAAGTCCACAATCATCTCCTTTGTCTTCTTCACATTGATGTGAAGGTTATTCTCTCTGCACCAGCTCTCCAGGTGTTCCACCTCTTGCCTGTAGCTGGACTCATCATTGTTTGTGATGCATCCCACCACAGCTGTATCATCTGCAAACTTTACAATGTGACAGCCTGGATGGGTAGCTGCACAATCATACGTGAGCAGAGTAAACAGGAGGGGGCTCAACACACATCCCTGAGGAGAGCCAGTGCTGAGGGTTATGGTGGAGGAGGAGAAGTTGTGGATCTTCACTAACTGTGGTCTGTTTGTTAAGAAGTCTAGTACCCAGTTGCAAATGGAGGGGCTTAGTCCTAGTATGGATAGTTTGTCCATCAGGGTTTGGGGGATCATGGTGTTGAAGGCGGATGTGAAGTCCACAAAGAGCATACGGATGTAAGAGTTTTTCTGCTCCAGGTGGTTGAGCGCAGTGTGGACCACAGAGGAGATGGCATCCTCTGTTGATCAGTTCTCACGGTATGCATACTGATGAGGGTCCTCGTTGATGTTGATGGTTGTTTTGACGTGAGTCATGACCAGTTTTTCGAAGCATTTAGCGATTATTGGGGTGAGGGCCACTGGCCGATAGTCATTCAGACCAGTCACTGTAGAGCTTTTGGGGACTGGGATGATGGTGGCAGTCTTCAGGCAGGTGGGAACTGTCTTAAGGGTAAGTGAGGTGTTAAAGATGTCTGCCAGCACCTCGCAGAGCTGATCGGCACATTCCTTCAACACTTTTCTGGGGATGTTGTCTGGGCCAGTTTCTTTGTGCGGATTAATCCTCCTGAAAGTACTCCTTACTTCTGCTGAGGTCACGCTGAGATGCTCTTCATCCGGTGGTGAGGTGAGTCTGGTGCTGGGTGGTCTGTTCGGGTCTTCAAAGTGTGCATAGAACTTGTTGAGGGCATCAGGCAGAGATGGGTCTTTGGGGCATTGTTCGCTCCTTCCTTTATAATCTGTTATGCACTTAATGCCCCTCCACATGCTCCGAGGGTCTTGTGAGATGAATTGACCCTCGATCCTCTGTGCATATGTGGCCTTGGCCCTCTTAATACCAGCAACCAGCTCTTTCCTTGTCCTACTCAGCTCCTCTGAGTTTCCAGACCTGAAGGCAGTGTTCCTGGCTTCCAGCAGGGTGCGCACCTCTGCATTCAGCCAAGACTCTCCCACCTCAGCTGTAGAGCTCTGCAGTTCATCCAGAGTGATCATGGGCCTCTTGGCTGCATCTCTGATGAGTCTTCTCCTTGTTCGAGATGAAAGTTTAGAGGGACGGCCGGGTCTTAGTAGATTTGCAGTGGTCTGATACTCCTTCCATTTCAATATGTTTGCTTGCACAGTGCTCCTTGGGATGTTTAAAGCTTGGGAAATCCTTTTGTATCCAAATCCAGCTTTAAATGCCAAACCACCACCTTCCAACATCAGAAGAGAGGAGAGGGATGCACTCGCCACTCTTAGCAAGGACAAAAACATCATCATTCTCCCAGCAGACAAAGGAAGGTGCACAGTGATTTTGAACCAGAAAGACTATCATGAGAAAGTTATGACACTCCTTAGTGACTTAACCACTTATGAACCTCTGAAAAGAGATCCAGGAAGTGGTTACAAGAAGAAGTTAATAGATTGCCTGAAAATTTTGGAGCAGGACAAGGCTATTGACCGTATTCTGTACCACAGACTGTACCCAGGGGAGGCCACACCTAGTCTGTATGGTTTACCTAAAATCCACAACAAGGTGTACCTTTAAGACCAATTGTTAGCATGATTAACTCGGTCACTTACAATGTTTCCAAATATCTGGCGTCTGTACTCATCCCTTTAGTTGGCAGCTCAGAACACCACATACAGAACACCATGGACTTTGTGGATAAGGTGAGGGATGTCATCATGGAGACTGATGAAACAATGGTCTCTTTTGATGTCACATCACTCTTTACGTGCATTCCCGTTGATGATGCAGTAGAGGTGGTCAGTTTAAGATTAAAATCAGACACCACTCTGAGCAGCAGGACCACGCTTTCCACAGAACAACTGTGTCAACTCTTGAAACTGTGCCTGGAGTCAACCTACTTCACATATGGGGAGCAATATTATAGGCAGAAACATGGGTGTGCTATGGGGTCTCCAGTTTCTCCTATTGTTGCCAACCTGTACATGGAGGAGGTAGAAAAGAGAGCCTTGACGTCCTTTTCAGGGACACCACCAAGTCATTGGTTCAGGTATGTTGACGACACCTGGGTTAAAATTAAATCTCAGGAAGTCCAACATTTTACTGACCACATCAACTCTGTGGATAAATACTTCAAGTTCACACGAGAAGATGTAAAAAATGGCAGGTTGGCTTTCTTGGATTGTGAGGTCTCAGTTTCTGAGAGAGGACATTTGCAAACCGAGGTGTACCGCAAACCCACCCACACAGACCAGTATTTGCAGTTTCACTCCCATCACCCTTTGGAGCACAAGTTAGGAGTCATCAGGACTCTGTACCACAGAGCAGACAGTGTCCCCACTAACTCAGGAGCCAGGCAGAAGGAGAAATCCTACACAAGACAGGCTCTAGAGCAATGTGGATATCCTAACTGGGCCTTCCTGAAAGCAGAAACCCAAACAGGACTCCAGTCAGCCATCAGGTGAAAAGGAGGAACCCAGACCCAGACCAGTGGTCATTCCATATGTTGAGGGAGTATCAGAGAAACTGAGACGTTTATTTTCTAAACATAACGTCCCAGTGGCTTTTAAACCCCAAAATACATTAAAGACTGGTTCATCCCAAAGATCCAGTCCTTCGGCACAAACAGAGCAATGTTGTGTATGTTGTTCAGTGTCAGGAGGGTGATCAGTCTAACATCGGGGAAACTAAACAGCCACTGGCCAAAAGGATGGCCCATCACAGAAGATCAACATCATTGGGCCAGGATTCTGCGGTCTACACTCATCTCCAGGTCAGAGGTCACTCTTTAAGGGATGAAGATGTTCTCATCCTGGACAGAGAGGAACGATGGTTTGAGAGAGGAGTAAAGGAGGCCATCTTTGTGAAAAGAAATTGTCCATCATTAAACAGGGGTGGAGCCTCCGTGTTCAACTGTCCCCCTCTTACAATGCTGTGATTGCTAGTATCACTCAGCCCTCTGTGAATAGTAAACAGCCATCAGGTGCTAATGAACCATTGTTAGGCTGATGGTCCTTCTTGAGCATGTGAGCAGTGTAGTGAACTAAGCCTCAGGTCAAAACCTGACCCTGAGGACCTTCATGGGACAGAAACTGTTATTTCATTGATTTGAGTCCAGAAATACAAATTAAGCTCATCCAGAGACTTTCTAAGTGTGTCCTGCACTAATCAATTGAAAGAACACTCTCTTTTTTATTATCATTACTATTTTACAATATCTTGATAATCAAAGTGTGTTTAGTTCAAACCATTTTAAATGTTGAAGTGAACCACTCATTTTAAATCAACTGTGAAACAGTATTAATGATTTTTTAATCCTCATTCAAAGTAGAAATCAAGTTAATGTCTGTTACAGAGTAATTATGCATTTTTTGATCTTCTGTCTGAAATGAGAAGGAGTGATGTCGGTCAAAAGTCGGAGACAGTCGCAAAGAAGTTATTGGAACGAACTGTCATGTTTTTAAACCTAGCAGACGGTAAACAAGAGAAGCTGGCACCTGTGAGTCTCTCATTTCGCCATAACATTTCTCTGTCTGTTCTTAAAACATCTCACTGTTTTTCTGACTTGTAGTAACCTCTTACGTCACTAAAACCACACCCCTGTTGGTTCTTTCAACCAATCAGGATTTCCCAAAAAAGGGACCGGAAGCTAACTCTTTAAAAAGTCGACACTTCCTAGTTCCAGTCAGTCAAAAGTTCCGAGGAAGAACAGAAGTTCTGGGGAAGAACAGAAGTTCTGGGAGCAGAACCGAACGAAAGTTCTGAAGTGCTGGAGTTAGTTGGGAGTTCTTCCGAGTCTCGTGGGGATTATGGAATCTTCCACATCTGAGTGGAACTCTGACGGGCTCACAGCTCATGTGAGTCCACCCGGGAGGTGAGCGTACTGTTGAACGAAGTACCGTCACTACTCCGGATGTTTCTCTGCTATCCTACGGAGACGCTGAAATGGTAACGTTGAAAGATAACTCTACACCGAAGCTGAGATATCTTCTGCAAGGTAAAGAGTCGATTTCCACTACCGAAGTGTACAGAGGTAGAGCTGGGTTCGAATGGAGGGTGTCGTTCTTCGTCAACACATTTTCCCTCACACATCTTTTCTCTCCATTTAAACTCCTTCATTTCCCATCTTTAAAACTCTTCTATCTTGCCAGTAATTAATCCAGATATTTTCAGAAATGTCTGTTGTATTTTTAGTTGCAAGTGAGAAATCATGGCCGTATGATTTCTCATTGTAAAGCTCATTAATTAAGCTGTGTTAATTGTAATCAATCTGCTAATTAATGTAAATGTGTGATGTGTTTTTACATTGTTTAAATTAAACGACCCACTGTTGTTGGTGAGTCAGAAATTTAAACACGTCTCTGTCCACATTTACTCCACAAAGCACGATATGACTTAGTCCAGAAAAATGAAAGAATCCGTTTAAATAAAGGATAATATCAGACGCATATTATCTCACTACAGCAGCTGGTTCTGGTTGTCAGCAGCAAACTGGTTGATCCACTCTGAGAAGGTGCTATTTAAGAGACTGAGCTGAAAACAGCACCTCAGACTGAGGAAGTCTCTCGGATAAGAGACGAAACGTTTTTACATTTTTTTTGTTTTGTTTTGTTTTTTGGTTTTATGAATGTCCAGAGGACCAGATTTAACTTTTTTGGAATATCCTAGAAACAATACAAATTTGTTTAACTGTCCATGAGGTAGTGCTCTGAAATATAAATGAAGTTCAGACAATTGTTGTTAAAACAAACAAAAAAAATCAGTAAAATCGGTTTCTCATGTAAGAATTGACCTATTTCCAATTTTCCAAAATTAAGGAAATCGGGGCCATGCATCCCTATTCAGGTTGCCTGTGACAGGACCTTCTCCACCCTGAAGTTGGTGAAGCACCGTCTAAGAACTTCCCTCAGTCAAGAGAACCTTGAAGCATTTCTTTTGGCAACAGAGAAAGAGGTTCTGATGGAAATGGACAAAGAGGATATTATTGATAGAATAGCTGAGAGTAGTGATCACCTGCGCCACCTGCTTGTGTACTGGTAGTAGTGGTGAAAACTGGTTCTTATAAAAAAAGGGGAAAGATCTGGTTGGCAGGCCACAGACTGATAAAGTCTTCCGGATAGAAGATGAAACGTTTCTCCCTTAAACAGACTGGTCCAGATAAAATGATTTGAACATTTTTGTGTTTCGTTTGAAGTTTTTTTTTTTTTTTTTTTTTTTTTTTTTTACAGATGTGAGTAAAAGTTTGTTCAAATTAAAAAATTGTTTAATGTGATTAAAAATAAACCAACACATCTGTAGTGCACCACATGTGTACCTCTCATTTGCTGTGTGAAACTATGATTGATTGTCATATTCCTAGTGAGTTTAAAAGAGCTTATGCATAGCAAAATGCAGGGCAACATAATTTCAGTTTATGTGATTTGAGGATGGATTATTACACCACAGCAGAAACATTTATATTGTAGGTATTCAGTTGATGACGTGTGCAGATGGCATGCATTCAAAGTGCGCTCAAATTGGTGGTTTGCGTTAATCGGGCGGTGGTGGCCTTGGATGGTATCAAATTCCCAGCCTGGATTATTTTCCCAGTCCGCTCCTGCATCTATAGCAGCATGGTCCTGTTAGCAATGAGGTTCTGTTGTTCTGTTAGCAGCATGATGAGAATAACGACTGCAGCAACACAGGATTACTGCCCTCTAGAACTGGATCCGGCAGACACAGAACATCCAAGATTTCCCTGTGGAACCGAACTGTTAAGAGTTGGGTCCATCCAGGCAGATGGAGGATCATGGAGACGGCTGCCATGACAGGCTGGAGCCTATGCCCGAGGTTGGAGGGGGCCCGGGAACTGAACCATGATGGCAAGGCAGCGACACACACAAAACTCCAAAAGTGCGTTGCAGTCATACCCGTAGCGTGGGTGTGCAGTGTAGATGCCAAAAAAGTTCAAACAAAAACAACAGGAACAAAAAAAGAGCGAGACGAACTGGAGCTCTCGTCAGTGCAGCCATACAGTGCACGTGACGTCAATCAGTGAGTACATCAAACGTCTGCTTCTGTCCATCTCTGCAGATCACCTACACTTTGCTGGTATTTAATGAAAAGAACAAATATCTTCTGTGCTCAAGTGTAAGACGATGAAAGGATCTTTTACATTTGTAAACTCATTGTACCTGCCAGGAAAAGTCTTCAAATGCTACAGTTCTGTGATGTTAATGTAGGTCGAGTAACAAGACTGAGCTGACAACACGTCCATCTAGAGACAGAACGTCATTATTTAACCAGGCAAACCCACTGAGATCACAGAGCACTGATGGAAGGGGGGCCTGGCTGTGGAGGCAGCCTAACATGCATGCTTTGGACCAAACTTGTGTCTGAGTGTTTACCTGGTGGAGGGGGGGGAGGTGAGCGAGCGTCGCCCCAGAGCCATCTGGTTAATGTTGTAGTAGCTGGGACTGCTGTCCAGTTCAGCCAATGAGAAGTTAGGCCCCGACGCTGTGGCTACAGGAGCTGAAACAACAAACACAAGAGAAGAAAAACAACCATAAAACGATCTTGTTCAGCATCAAAATTATCAAAGTTCTGGTGCAGTAAAGTTCCAATCAAGAAACTCCAAAATGCACACAAGATTGTAATCATTTAGTGGATGTCTTCTAACACGTGTTCTGATTTTTTTTTTACTTACTCTGTGACACCCGGACCAGCTCGGTCACATTCCACACACCTGAGGTGACGAAGCAGTCCTGAAAACTCAGGTGTCCTGCACAGAAAACACGTCCGTCAGGCTTACTCTGTTCACACAAACACAAATACACTAACAATTCATCACACACCTGTGTTTAACTGCCCTAAAAAATGGCGCCATGTGCAAATGTGCACAAGAACATCTGTGGCTAATTACAAGCATAATGTTGGAATGTGCTGATCTGACAGCGTCAACTCTGGACACCTACCATTAGGAGATGGTTTGATGTCTGCGTCTCCCTGTTGGCTAGAGCTGTCTGATTGTCCAGATTCTTCACGGCAACACACAGGGAAAGAAACAAAAGGTCACAACGTGGTTTTCAGATTTAATCACTTTGAAAAACATTCTGTGAAATAGAATCATAACTGAGTCAGTGACGCCAACAACGGTGAGATCTGAGGTGTGAAAGGGAATGAACCAGACCTGCAGCATGTGCTGAAGTATGCTATGCAGCATTTATATTTGTGACAATTCACACGTGTGTGTGTGTGTGTGTGTGAGAGAGAGAGACAGTCTTGTAGCTCAAAATGTTCTGCTTCCTTTGCACAGTCAAGGTGCAACGACTTACAGCGTGCTCGCTGCACTCGTATCTAAGCATGCATCATATCACTCACCCTAATCCTGCTTAATACTTTCCTGCTTGTAGGGATTTAGTCTACATAAACAGAGCACCTCACACACACACACACACACACACACACAGGTTTTTGCTTCATACTTTAAGACACGTTGTAATCCTCGTATGAACACACGGAACAAGTGAAAAGCTGATGATTTAAGTGCGGTTGCACAAGAAATCCAAGGCGGTGTGTGTTAGCGTAGCAAAGTTGTTTCTCTTGGGATGGCTCAGAGGAACGCACACACATTTGCACGAATGCAACAGTTGTTAACAAAAGTGTTGAAAATGTGCAACGTGTTGAAGGACAGTTGTGTGAAGTCTGGTATGAAGACTCCACAGAAAATCTGGCCTAAAGACTTGAATAATGCCGTGTGTGCGTTTTCAAGCTTATGGACATAACTTCCAGGCAGGAGGGTCGAGCTCACATCAGTTGTCGATCAGAAAGTGGGAGCGGTCTGTGCGTCCTGGTCTGCTCAGGTCCAGGGCTGCAGCCAGCTAAAGGAGGTGTTTATCTGCAGCTGTAGGTGATGAGCGTGCACGGAGCGCAGCCAGCAGCACTTGCCTTGCAGCCACGCTCAGCCACAGATTACTGAGCAGAAACATCAGAGCTGCTTCGCTGCTTATCCACACAGAGGGGCAAGAATGAAAGAAAGAGCTTCTCCTGCTCAAACGCTCCTCTGTGTGTGCGTCTCGCTGGCTGCTGGCTCTAATCCTGGCAGCCATCTTAGAGCTTGGCAGCCATCTTAGTATTGGCGGTAGTACAACATTCCAGCTAACTGACAGCACTCGCTCCAAACATACGTGGCTGTGCCCCCGCTGCGCACACACCCAGACACGCTCATAACATGGACAAACACCGAGCTACACACTCAGAGTAAACATACATGATGGCCAACCAAAGCTGTGGAGAAAACCACCTGACTTCAGTGGACTTTCTTCCCTCGTGCACCATTTCACTCTGGGATGCTAACGTACAATAAATAATAATAATAATAATAATAATCATTTTATTTAAAAAGCGCCTTTCATGACACCCAAGGACACTTGATACTCCATTTATACTCCAAATACTTAATAGAAATATTTAAATACTCCATTTCTCACGCCCACAAACATCCAGAATCCTAAAATATGAGGGTGTGCTTGAGAAACCTCTCATAGACTCTTGGGTAAGATGCACTGCATGATTTGCTGCCATAAAGACTTTAACAGGAAAAAAGTAGAACAGCTTCTCCTCAAAAAGGGTTAGCTTGAAGCTATTTCCATGCTGATGCTAACACTTTCTCTGCACATAGTTTTGATAAAAACAACTTTTCCTGCTGCCTGAACAGATGCTGGTGGATGTCCTTCTCATTTATATCACTTGTGGGTCTATATAACACTTGAAGCTGTTACTGGAACCAACGGCTGAACTAGCAGCCAATGAAAGGTGAAGGCAGATAGCTGAAGCACTCACTGTGTAGGATTGTTATCTAAAACTTTTACATTAACTGTTGGAGTCAACTCAGTCTATCCGTTACAAAAATATCTTACAAGCACACAAAAAATGTGAATGAAACTCAGAAAGTAAATAATCCACCTTTGACATTATCCAGTCAGATTTGTTTCACCTCAAACTTGTCCTAAACGCTGACAAAACCAAAGGGATGCTGTTTTCAAACAGGAAGTTGGTCCCAGCAGTTCTTCCTTCAATCTTATCCTCAAATGGTGTCCCCATTGAGTTTGTCAATTCCTACAAATATTTGGGTATCTTGGTTGATTCACATCTCTCTTTCAAGGACCGTGTCGAAAACTTAGTAAAGAAACTGGAAGTTAAACTGGTTTCTTTTTCAGAAACAGATCCTGTCTAACCCTGAATGTTAGAAAACGCCTTGTATCTGTGACTTTCCTTCCCTCCATTGATTACGGTGACATTATTTACAAGAACGCTCCTACAAGAACCCTGCAGATGTTGGATGCTGCAGATGTTGGATGCTGTCTATCATGGTGCACTAAGATTTATAACTAGCTGTAACTACCGTACCCACCACTGCACCCAGTATTCACTGGTTAACTGGTCACCATTAACTTCACGTAGACTCTCCCACTGGTAAGTTCATGGCAAAAACCAACGTAGATATATTCCTGCTTTTAGTATTTTATATCAATTTAAAATGTAGCTGTTTTTGTTTATTTTTTAATATCTTCTTTGATTTATTTTTCAATTTAAATTCTTTCTTTTAAGATTGTCCACTGTTGTCATCACTCTTTGTTAAATCAGGTCTCTCTTGTAAATGAGTCCTCGAGGCTCAATGAGACTCACCTGTAGAAATAAAGGTTGAATAAATGAAAAAAGTAATCATTGGATGTACTTGTTATTTTTTTCCATTCATTCAACCTTTATTTCTACAGGTGAGTCTCATTCACTTGTGGTTCCTAGAATTTACAAAAACAGAATGGGAGGAAGATCTTTCAGTTCTCAGGCTCCTCTCTTGTGGAACCAACTTCCAGTTTCTGTCCGTGAGGCTGACACATTATCCAGTTTTAAAACTAGACTTAAGACTTTCCTTTTTGATAAATCCTATAGTTAGGGTCGGCTTGGGTTTCTTGAGCTGTCCCTTAGTTCTGCTGCTATAGGCTTAGACTGCTGGAGGACAAACTGACCACAATTTTCACTCTGCTGCTGTTTTTACTTACTCTGCTCAACCTGTTTTCTATTTGTAATTATTTTTTCTATCCTTAACATGTGTTTTTTGTCTTTCAGGTACACCTGGACCTATATCTGGACCTGAACCTATATCTGGACCT
>NC_056500.1:169521-179907 GCF_014905685.2 Nematolebias whitei
ATATATATATATATATATATATATATATATATATATATATATATAAACCCATGAATCCAATCAGCTACTTAGACTACAAGCATGTCTTAAAGACATAAAAACCTGGATGACCCTTAATTTTCTCCTGTTGAACAGACAAGACTGAGGTTTTGGTTTTTGGACCTGAGCACCTTAGGAATGAATGTTTCAGTCTTTCTCCCTCCTTAGATGCATTAATCTGTCCTCCAGCTCTAATGTTAAAAATCTTGGTGTTATTTTTGATCAGGACATGTCTTTTATCCCCCACATTAAAAACGTTACTAGAACCTCCTTCTTCCACCTGCGTAATATCACTAACATTAGAAACATCTGATCTAAAGATGATGCAGAAAAACTGGTCCATGCATTTGTCACGTCTAGACTGGACTAGGGCTGGACGATATGGCCAAAACATTTATCACGATATATCTCTTAATTTCGGTCGATAACGATATAATTCGATATCGATATAAACAATATAAAAGCCTCAGCAAAACTACAAACTATACAAATAAATTAATGTTCACCTTTTATTTGTATTTAGCCTTAAAAAAATTGAAATCACTGTCAAATAAACATAAAATTCTCAACTTTGTCAATATTAATAGTTTTAACTTTAAACAACAACTTTAAAATTGACAGCATTGAAATTTGTTGTTAATGAAATAAACTTTTTGGGTGTCGTTATTGATGAGAAGCTGACGTGGAACTCTCATGTAAAATACTTAAAAATAAAAATAATCAGTTGCATTACTGTATAAAGTAAAAGAGTTTTTGAATGACAAAGCTTTGTATATATTGTATAATGTAATGATTGTTCCATATTAATCTATTGTAATGAAGTTTGGGGAAAAACATACAAAACAATTACAAACCCTATTTTTATTTTTACAAAAAAGAACTATAAGAATTATTAGTAGTATGAAGTGCTATGGTCACCCAACAAATATATTATTTCATCAGTTGAAATTATTAAAATATTATGATTTAGTTAAATAAAGTATTTCACAAGTCATGTATAAAGCTCATAAAAATATTAGCCCCAAATATTCAATTAGAATATGTAAAAAATAAATATAAAAAAAGGAGAGTCAATATAACTTAAGGGAATGTAAATGTTTGTAAAACCTCCATTTAGAACTGGTGTGAAGGAGCTGTGTTGTAGTTCAGGGAACAGGATTATGAATTGTCTTGATATCACCATAAACATTTCTAAAACAATTTATATGTTTAAAAAGATGTTAAAGTTAAAGTTGTTGGGAAGGTTTAGTACCAGGTGAAGGATACCTGAAGTTTTTTTGATTTCAGTTTGGAGATTGTTCAAGTCAAAGTTGTTGTTTGTTTGTAGTTATTTTATATTTTTTAAATTAGGGGCAGATAAGATTTTTTTTCTTCATCCTTTTCATTCAGTGTTTTTTCTTTCTTTCTGATGAATTTGTTTCATTTTAAATGAATGAATAAATGATAAAAACAGAACATGCAGCGCTGGGGGACACGTTGGCTCAAACTTTTATTGTGCTTCATCTTGTGACTCATCATCTTCTGTCAGGTGGAACTAGTTCGATGTTCCAACCACGAGTTAGAACGACTCTCCGTCACATTTTGCAGCGCACTGACTGAAACCTGCAGTTTATTGGATCTTAGAAAGATGAACCACTTCCAAACCAGTGAATTAGTCTTTCCTCTCTTATCGGTGATGTCATCTGCTTCTCTTCGCTTGTGAAAGTTGTTCAGTCACATTCTGACAATCATGGAACTCTTTTTGAAGAGAAAACTTAACGCGCGTTGGAGATTAGCCTAGCTTAGCCTGCTACCACTAACGCCTTCTGGACTTGAGCTCTGCGTAACATTACGTCACCACGCACTTACGTTGTTGTGTCGCACCTTTTTCTGTCCGGGTTGAAACTGAAGTGGCCGCTTCAACCCGAACAGAAAAAGAAATGTGTCAGTGAAACGCTGTAATCCTATCGAAATATTGAAAATGTGCTTAAAATTCATATCATCGTTATTGAATAAAAGTATATAGCGAGATATATCAATATCGAATTATTGTCCAGCTCTAGACTGGACTATTGCAATGGTTTATTATCTGGGTGTCCAAATACTTCTTTAAAACGTCTTCAGTTCATCCAACATGCTGCTGCCAGAGTCTTAACTGGAGTTACTGGGAGAGATCATATCTCCAGTTTGAGCTTCTCTCCATTGGCTCCCTGTCAAATCCAGAATAGAATTCAAAATCTTACTTCTAACCTACAAAGCCCTCAACAACCTAGCTCCATCTTATATTACAGATCTTATTGTTCCATATTTTCCTAACAGAGCACTTCACTCTCAGACTGCAGGTTTACTTGTGGTTCCTAGAGTTTACAAAAACAGAATGGGAGGCAGATCTTCCAGTTCTCAGGCTCCTCTCTTGTGGAACCAACTTCCAGTTTCTGTCCGTGAGGCTGACACATTGTCCAGTTTTAAAACTAGGATTAAGATTTTCCTTTTTGATAAATCCTATAGTTAGGGTCGGCTTGGGTTTCCTGAGCTGTCCCTTAGTTATGCTGCTATAGGCTTAGACTGCTGGAGGACAAACTGACCACACTTTTCACTTTGCTGCTGTCTTTACTTACTCTGCTCAACCTGTTTTGTATTTGTAATTATTTTTTCTATCCTTAACATGTTGATTTTTTTGTCTTTCAGGTACACCTGGACCTATACCTGGACCTGGACCTATATCTATACCTGGACCTATACCTGGACCTGGACCTATATCTGGACCTGGACCTATATCTGGACCTGGACCTATATCTATACCTGGACCTATACCTGGACCTGGACCTATACCTGGACCTGGACCTATATCTGGACCTATGCCTGGACCTATATCTGGACCTACCATTCTGTGTTCGTCTGTCTCTCCTTCCTGTCCTCTCAACCAGCCGGTCAAAGCAGATGGTCTCTTGTCCTGAGCTGGTTCTGCTGGAGGTTTCTTCCTGTTAAAGGGAGTTTTTCTTTCCACTGTCTCCACTGTGCTTGCTCAGGATGGGAGACTGCAACGAAGCCAAGATTCAACTTGTCTGCTGGATTCCTTAGATAGAGAACTTTACTAATTGTCTTTTATGTGAATGATCCTGTAAAGTCCCTGAGACAACTTTGTTGTGATTTGGTGCTTTATAAATAAACTGAATTGAAAATGTTTTATAAATAGTTCATTCTTGCTCAGTTGCCACGAACCTCTGCTGTTGCAAATGTGTGAAAAGTGAAGCATGAACGACAGATTATCCAGGCGGAGAAGATTAAGAGAACATGTTGGCTGTCAACATCAGTCGAATGCCTTCATAGGTCAACAGGACTTTTACAGTTCACTGGACAAAACAACTTGATGATAAGTTCTGTTTTAAGTCAAAGTTTTAGTGAGGAACCTTTAAGTTTACAAAGGACTGCAGTCAGATAATGTAGCTTGTTGCTGCAGCTCTGTCTCTTCTGTTGTCATGACTAGCACCCTGCGTACAACACATCTCTACATCGCCCGCTGCAAACAGCTGCTGCTCCATCCTATAGCTGCAGAGGGAAGTGACGAGCACAGGCCGAGAGCTCTGCCTGGTTATCACCGCTCTGCAAGCTGCAGGCTACAGCAGCAGTCACAACACCCCCCATCCAACCTCTTATCTTCTCACCACAGCCCCCTAAAGCCCTCCCTTCAGCGACCCCAATCAGAGTCCTGCAGCCCCATTTCCCTCAGACGCCCCACTGCGCTCACAGCCAGAAAACACATTTCTAACCTCAAATCTTTCAGCCAACTCTGCAGCCCCCTCCAACCAGTGAATTAAAACACAATATGCACAGATAAACCCAGTGTGGCCCGGTGATGCATACAAGAAACAAGCTGTGATCAGTGTTTGATACTGACCAATGTTTATAACATTTAGATAACCATTACAACCAAAACTAGCCAACTAATGTAGTTCTTTAAGATATAAAACCTACTTGGATTGTCAGTGGGAGTCCATATTGTGCGCAGGTTTATTAGATTTTAAACATTATTGTAGAGATGCCAAACATATGCATTTTAAGACTGTCCATAAAGACACAGATATGCCAGCTGAGGTATGGAGGTAGAGGTATTTTGTTTGGGTTTCCCCCCCACAAAGTATTTTTGGGACAGACGTAAAAACTTGGTGTTGTTTTCTAACAATATGTTTTGTTATCATGTACACCAATCTTGTTTATTGTGGACAAGGTTTTTTTGTTGTTGTTGCGTTTGTCCTATTAAATGGAGTAAGTTCGTATCAGAGACTCTGCAACAGTCGGTTGCAGTAAGAGGTTTCAAACATTTGATAATGTCAATGGAAAAAAAATCAAAGCAAATATGTTCTTGTTTTAGTTTTTCACCCTGTTTTACGGCACACTGGTTTATTGTGTAGTGAACTAGGCCTCAGGTCGAATCTGGCCTTGAGGGGCCTTCCTGGAACAAGAACTGTATTTCATTGATTTGAGTCCAGAAACACAAAATCAAGTCCATCCAGAAGACTTTTTAAGTGTCCTGCACTGATCAATTGAAAGAACACTCTCTTTTCTATTATCATTACTATTTTACAAATGTCTTGATAATCAAAGTGTGTTTAGTTCAAACCATTTTAAATGTTGAAGTGAACTACTCATTTTTAAATCAACTGTGAAACAGTATTAGTGATTTTAATCCTCATTCAAAGTAGAGATCAGGTTAATGATGCATTGTCTGATTTTCTGTCTTCAATGAGCACGTTGTGTAAGTTGGTCAAAGTTCAAGTTTCGGTCAACTACAAGTTTACTGAAAAAGAAATGTCATGTTTAACTTTTTCAGGCAGATATGAGAGAGTTGACTCCACAAAGTCTGAGTTCTTCATAACAATCTTCTGTCTGTTCTTAAACACTTAATCTTTTTCCTTGACTTTTTAATAACCTCTTACATCACCAAAACACACCTCTGTTTGGTCCAACCGACCAATCAGAAAGTCCTCAAATGAACCGGAAGTGACCCTTTTTAAAAGGTGCAACACTTCCTAGTTCAAACTGGTTCCAGCTCCAGTCGAGTTCTGGAGAGCTCAGTAGTTCTGAGAAGTTCTCGGCAGTTCTGGGAAGAACGCTGAGGAGAACGCTGAGAGAATGCTGTGAGTTGGTTCCGAGAGTTCCAGAGTTCAGAATGCTGGAATGCAGAATGCACAGGACATCTGCGACTAAGCTGAACAAGAGAAGTCCAGAGGAATTATGAAGAAGTCTGTTCTGGATGATCTCACGACTCCGAACGGTTCCCTACTATCCTTACGGAGACGCTGAAAAGTGGCTTGAAGTGGAACTTTACGCCGGAACTGAAATATCTTCAGAAAGGTAAAAAGTCGATCTTCAACCGCAAAGTGTACCGTTGGGTTAAGCTGGTCCAAAGGAGTGTGTTGTTCTGGTTATAACAGACAAATTCCCTCACCCATCTCTCTCAACTTAAACTTCAATTTCCATCTTTAAACTCTTCTATCTGCTAGCAAATTAATCCAGATATTTTTAGAAATATCTGTTGTGAAGCAAGGTTTTCAACCATCGCCGTATGGTTAATCAAATTGTACAGCTTGTTAATTAAGCCATGTTGTTATTTTCATTTGCCAAATTAATGTAAATGTGTGATGTTAAATTTTGATTCTGTAAATAAATGACCACGTTCATTTTGATGGGTCAAAGAAAATTAACGTCTCACGTTACATTTTTAATTATTCAATGCACGACATTATTCAGTCCAGAAAAATGAAAGAATCCATTTAATTTATGAATATATCACAGAATATGTTCATCTACAATTGTTTTATACACTACTCTTATTGAAACTGCATTTTTACTGTAGTTTATTGTTGTCATTGTTTATTGCTATTGTTGTCTGTACTTTATATGTTGTGTCTGGAACAGATCTGTCTTGTAAATGAGTCCTCGTGGCTCAATGAGACTAGCCCAGGGCTATTCAGCAAAACTGCTCAGGGGGCCGCAGTTTCTGAAAGCCAACAGGTCGGGGGCCGGACATCCAGCAGTTGAAATCATAAACAAAAGTTTTCAATGATCTGCTATCTTTTAAATTAGTTTATTTTATTGCATTGAATCCTAAATTCAATAAACAGAACCCAAACCTGGAGCAAAAAATAAATACATTAATTAATTAATTGATTAATTAATTAATTAAGTGGGCCGGATTGAAGTCACCCATGGGCCAGAAGTGGCCCGCAGGCTGTAAGTTGAATAGCCCTGGGCTAGCCTGTATAAATAAAGGTTGAATGAATGAAAAAACAGACAAGTTATTTTAAACAGTTATCCTCACTATTTTTTTTTTCCAAAGAGCCATATTGAGAGATCAAAGTCAAGGGGAAAGATGCGAGTCACCCCAAGTCACTCAAAAAAAAAAAGAAACAACCCACCTATGAACAAAAAAGAAACACAGCCAGCACATTATCTGTTTAAACAAATGTACATTACTACTAAGATGAGAAGATGTGGTGCATGTCCTTGACTTTCTTCATGTTGTATTTATAATTTGTTGCTACAACCACAGTGAAGCATTCAAGATTTTAATGGTTGAAAATATTGACTCACAGGTAAAAAAAAACAGCTTTTAGCTATTACCCCAGTCCCATGAAGAAAACACAAGTCAACAATAACAATGAATACCAAAGTCCATGCTCAACAATGAATATGCTGGAATATGTGTACGGATGAAGATGCCCCCTTCACATTACTGCCTGCCCCCTCATGTAACCATGTCTAGAACCGGCCCTGTGATGCTCCTACTTCCTTCACCGCAGATGACAGCAGGTGCAGAGACACGCGTGGTCGGTAACTGATCCATTTGAGGTTAACAGGACATGTTTTACGTCTTTTGACCAGCGGGTCAGCAGACGTGCGCGGCCGGTGATGATGAGCTGAGCCATCTGAAGCTTAACAGGACTTTTTTTTTACCTCTAGCGGCAGGTTGGACCTGCCTCCTTCTAAACAAGTAGATTAACACAATATCATTCATAAAACCGCATCAAAGAAGCCTGAGCCAAGTGCCGCGCAATAAGTATCCCTGCTTTAAACTATTTCTCTCAAAAAGAAAGTTAAAAAGAGATGAGTCAAAAGGCTAAGCTAATTGGACATCAGCAGCCTTATCAGACCTTATCAGAACCATGATGCTGATGGACATTGTACATTGTCAGAACTTTGGAACTTTCTGGAGAGTCTATGGTGTCTTGGTGAGTGTCTACTCACCGCCTTTGTTGACCTCGATGCATAAATGTATTGTGATGTAGGGCTGGGCCACATCATATCATTCACGATAATACCGGTAAAAAAAAGCTTGCCTGGGCAAATAAATGATATCATGATATGCTAACTTCATGACATAATACGTCAAGCGCCCCACCCCGTTAACAGAACCGAGCGTGCCGAACAACCAAACCGAACTGCGCACCCCCCTCCCCACCTCCACCTGTCGGTTCTGGCTTAACGCTAATTAGTTGCGTGCAATACTAGCTAGCTAAAAAGCTAAAAACAAACAACGTGCAGCTCAGCTGTTTCTCCATCGAGGTCTAAACGGCAGGAACAGACAACTCGACTGTCTCTCCCTCCCCCCACCCAACTCTGGGCTTCCAGTACAAACACGTGCAGGTCTGTCTCTTAGTTCCACAGTCCATGGACCAGGAACAGAGTCAGGTGATCAGAGACAGAACATCAGAGAAATGAATAATTCCTGCAGGAACAGATGAAACACCACAAGCTTCAGGGGCAGAAGATCACCTTGTTACAAGTTCTGGAAGTTACAGCTCAATTAAAGGAAACATGTATTTTGTTGTATGTTACATTTATGCTCAACAGATCTTAAGAATAATTTTATTCAGTTATTTTGGGAAACGTCACCTGCACTTTAGTTTTTGTGGTGGATTTATCAATCTATATTTTGTGCAGACTTTTTCAATCTAAATAAGGATCATTTTTATTTTTAAACTTGGAGACTGAATACTGTAATTTCAGTAAAATTAACCCTAGTTTTATTTTGTTTTTATATAATACTGAAAGCTCCAGTTTCCTCCCACAGACCAAAAACATGCATGTTAGGCTGATTGGTAACTCTAAATTGTCCCTAGGTGTGAGAGAGAGAGTGAATGGTTGTTTGTCTCGTTTGTCTCTATGTGTCCCTGTGATGGACTGGAGACCTGTCCAGGGTGTCCCCCGCCCCTCGCACAGTGATTGCTGGACATGGGCACTGGCGACCCCCGTGACCCAAAATGGAATAAACGGGTAAAGATAATTGATTGATTGATAATACTGAAAAGCAACATGTTAAGTTAATTTTGTCAAATGAATAACTAGGATTTTTTTTTTGTTATATCACAAAATTTATCGTTATAGTCAGAATGCTCTGAAATATCACAATATTATATTTGAGCCATGCTGCCCACCCCTATTATGATGTCATTGTATGCTGGTGTTTTATGTTGTGACGTCTTTGTTTGCATCTTTTACATTGTTTCCCGGTAAGGACATGGTGTGAAACATGATTTTTTTTTGGCTTCCTCCACCCTCGTGTTCTCTTTTTCTCTTCTGCCTTATGTTGTATGTAACAGGTCTCTCTTGTAAATGAGTCTTCGAGACTCAATGGAAACCTACCTGTATAAATAAAGGTCTAATAATAATAATAATTTACTGGTCCATCTACGTTCAGGCCCTCATCTATAGTCATGAGGTACGAATCATGAGCAAAAGAACGAGATCCCAGGTGTAAGTGGTCAAATAAAGAATGCTTTGTAGGGTGGCCAGGTTCAGCCTTGGCAATAGGGTGAGGAGCTCCATCAAGTTGAGTCGCTGCTCCTTCAAACCCAAAGGAGTCAGTTAAGGTGGTTTGGATGCCTCCTAGATGTCTGTCTTAAAGTTATTTTGGCACGTCCTGTTGAGCCATTGTGGAAAAGCCAGAGGCAGAGCCAGAACTTGCTGGACGGATTGTATATCCTCTCTGGCCTGGGAAGACTTTAGGTTACCCCAGGGGGAATTGGAGAGAGGGATGCCTGGGTTCCTCTTCTGGAATTGTTGCCTATGTGACTCCACAGTGTATAAGTGGTAGAATATGCATTTTTTAAACATCTACTGATGCATTATACATAAAATAAATGTATACTTTTGGTCTTTTTAATCCTAATACACCACATCTCTTTATGCACTATGAAATTATTGTCATGTTCACACTGTTGAACAAGATGTTTAAAATGAATGAATGAATGAATCTCGTATTTTCTATTTCATACAGTCTGAAAAGTTCTGCAATAACTCATCCAACAGTCTTTGTACTTGGTTGGCAGTCAGTTTATGTGACTAATGTCAATAAGTGTTGCGTGAGTCACAGACATAACAGACATCTACACCTCCAGATGCAGGAAAAGGGCCACCTGCATCATGAAGCACTTCACACACCCAGCACACACACTTTTTGTCCTGCTCCCCTCAGGAAGGAGGTTGAGGAGCATTAAGGGGCCATTTACACAGCGTGCATTTTGAGTGCATCCGCAGCTTTCTCTCTGCGGTTCTGCTGTTCATTTACACAACACCAGTGGCCCCCCTCTTTGAATCCAGAGGTTTCTGAACCCACCTTCCAGAGTGGAGGTTTTTCGCTGACCTCCGCTGATGATGTAAACATCTCCCGCAGAGGCTTTGTGTTAAACCACATGCGCAGACGCACGCGCGGACAGACGGCATATTTCTATCAACATGGCGGTGGACACACTGCTTTCTGAACTACGACTGATGGAATATATTTTTAATCTCGTAGTTAATCTACGTCAGATTCCAGCTGCTGTGACCAACATCTGTGTTGGAAGAGACACAGTTGGATCCAGTTCTGATGTCTCTGTTTATAGAACGAGGCACGTGCACACATCGCGCTGCACTATAACATACTAAATCCATCCATCCATCCATTATCTTTACCCGCTTATTCCATTTTGGGTCACGGGGGTCGCCGGTGCCCATGTCCAGCAATCACTGTGCGAGGGGCGGGGGACACCCTGGACGGGTCGCAAGTCCATCACAGGGACACATAGAGACAAACGAGACAAACAACCATTCACTCTCTCACTCACACCTAGGGACAATTCAGAGTTACCAATCAGCCTAACATGCATGTTTTTGATCTGTGGGAGGAAACCAGAGTACCCGGAGAAAACCCACGCATGCACGGAGAGAACATGCAAACTCCACCCAGAAAGACACCTGGACCGGGATTTGAACCAAGGACCTGCTCGCTGAGAGGCAGCAGCTCTACCAGTTGCACCACCGTGCTGCTCACATACTAAATGTGATAAATAACATTTTAATAGTAATAAACAGTATTTATGTTAG
>NC_056500.1:189907-196089 GCF_014905685.2 Nematolebias whitei
AAAATAATGACCTTTATCACAATATGCTAATTTTTTGAGAAGGACCTGTATATTTGGTGTTGTCGGTACCGGGAGTTGTACCAACAATCTTCCATTCAGAGGCCCACTTTCTCTAACCTCTGCGCCACCACTCCCTCCCACATCCTAACCCCCCCACCCCACCGGTCAACAACTTTCGTCACTAACATAGCAGAAAGCTAGTGTGCAACGTGGAGGTTTCTCCCACTTCTCCCCCCACCCCGTAGACAAAAACCCCTAAATAGATGAACACGCTGCAAAGCCAAGTGACTGAGGAGGAACGCTGTTTCTTAAAGGGAAATAATGCCATCCACCACGCCTCTGACCCCCCACCCCCACCCCAACCCTGACACAAAAAAAATCTGGATCTAGACGATTAATGATAATGACAAATATTAGTTTGAAATTGGTGAATTTCATTGAAAAGCGACAAGTTTGTAGGTATGATATATACATATTTACACATTAACATTACACACACACACACGAGTGTGCATGTGTACAGTCTTGCAAAAAAGTCTTGGGTTATCCTTCATTTTTAATATTTTACTTTTAAGGAGCTAGACCAACTTTCAACTTTGGCTGTTTTTATATTAGCTGCTTCTTCATTCGTTTTAGTGTGTTCTTTCCACCTGATCATTAAGATAATACAAATAACCCCCAAACCCCAAAATAACCATGGTGGTGTCTACTTCTTTAAAAAATTCCTTCTTTACATAGAGAACTTTCTAATTAGCTTTTTTCTATGTATGTGAATGATTGGCCCTGAGACAACTTTGTTGTGAATTGGCGCTTTAGAAATCAACTGAATTGAATAAAACAGATGTATCTCCTGACAAATTGAGTTCAAACACACAATTAGCTCCCACATTTTTTTGTTGTTGTTGATTACACAAAACATTTCGAAGACACGAGTTTGAACTTTGCATAATCCTCAAAGTGCTAGAAATAACTAAATCTAATATCCTGTATATATATATGTATATATTTAAACAGATCTATAGAACTGTCTGAATGTATATGTGTGTGTCTTTGTCCCTGTATCACACTGCCTCTGTGCCAGGCAAGCAGTCTGTGTGACGAGGTGGTGGAGTGAGTGTGAGTGTGTGTGTTTGTGTGTGGAGCAGGTGTGCCTGGCTGCCCTGCACAGCTTGCTGCCCATCTGTGCTCCCGTCTGTGTGCCGCCTGCGCCCACACGCTGCCAACAGCACCACACTACGGCAACAAGACCCAGGAGAGGGATGCTGAGAGACAAGGGGAGCGAAGGAAGAAAAAAACAGAGATGGAGGAGAGGAGGAAAAAAGGAGAAGAATGGGAAGAGGAGAAACGAGGAATGTGAGAGGAAAAAACGAATAAGGCTTACAAAGCTGGGAATTAGAAGAAGAGAATGGGAAGAAAGTTGTAGAGGTGCAGTAAGCAGGTTCTGGGTCTGCAGAGAGCAAGAACCTGCAGAGTAGGAATGTGCGATATGGCATAAAATTCATATCACGATATGTATTGTGAAGGGTGGCGATAACGATATATATCGCAATGTGTTTTTGGTATAAAACTTGCAATAGGAATAAAAAAAATAGGGTGTCCTTTTGCCATCATTTATTTTGAATTAAGAAAATTCCACCACTAGGTCCAGAGAGTTTTTAAATAATAAACAAAGTATTAGGCTTCTTTCTTGTAGAGAAAAACAGTGCAAAAGATATCAAATGTAGTTTTAGCCATATGTTTTAAACAAAAGAATATGTTGTTAACTCTTAACAGTTTCCAGTCTTCTCCCTTAAGAAATGAACAACAACAGAGCAGCAACTGAAACACTTCATCCTCCAAGCCTCTAGTTGGCGTCTCCTTCCACTTTAATGAAGAGCTGACACAAAATGAGTCTGTGGCTTTGACCAGAGTCTCGCAGTAAAATCACACAGCACAGAGTTCTTTTCACAGATCAGAGAGCAGGTTTCTCTAAAGATGACCAAATCTTACTTTAACTTTGGACGGGAAAAAAAAAAAAACTTTTGACGGAACACAGCGTTTTGCGCATGTGTCCGAGTACGGCAACACTACGGCAAGCCGGGCGTAGTTAGCTTGTAGCTTCGCTACTTAGCCCTCGAAGAAAAGACTTTAACGCTACTTGTGCACAGTTTTCAACTCCAAAAAAGTAACGATTAAATCTGACAGCTCTGATGTTACATCAGACACAGCATTACTGTGGTTAGCCGGTAGAAGACAGATCTTTAGCGTAGGCTAAATTTCTATCGTATCTACCGTTTACCATTTATATTGCACATTCCTACTGCAGAGTAGCAAGAACCTGCAGAGGAACATGAACCTACAGAGGAGCAAGAACCTGCAGAGGAGCAGGAACTTGCAGAGGAACATGAACCTGCAGAGAAACAGGACCCTGAACATGAACATGCAGAGCAGCAGGACCCTGCAGAGGAACATGAGCCTGCAGAAGAAAATGAACCTTCAGAGGAACATGAACCTGCAGAGGAGCAGGAACCTGCAGAGGAACATGAAACTGCAGAGGAACATGAACCTGCAGAAGAAAATGAACCTCTTACTGGAGTGTAGATGTTAATGAGATCACATAAATATGATATATCCTTAGATGCATTAATCTGTCCTCCAGCTCTGATGTTAAAAATCTTGGTGTTATTTTTGAGCAGGACATGTCTTTTATCCCCCACATTAAAAACGTTACTAGAACCTCCTTCTTCCACCTGCGTAATATCACTACTGTAGTGAACTCAGCCTCCGGTCAAACCTGCCTCTGAGGACCTTCATGGGACAGGAACTGTTATTTCATTGATTTGAATCCAGAAATACAAATTAGCTCATCCAGAGACTTTCTAATTGTATCCTGAACTAATCAATTGAAAGAACACTCTTTTTATATTATCATTACTATTTTACAATGTCTTGATAATCAAAAGTGTGTTTAGTTCATACTATTTTTAAATGTTGAAGTGAACCACTCATTTTAAATCAACTGTGAAAGAGTATTAATGATTTTTTTAAATCCTCATTCAAAGTAGAAATCAAATTAAATGTCTATGTTACAAAGTAATTATGCATTTTTGATCTTCTGTCTGAAATGAGAAAGGAGTGATGTCGGTCAAAAGTCGGAGACAGTCGCAAACAAGTTTATTGGAACGAACTGTCATGTTTTTAAACCTCTCAGACAGAAACAAGAGAACTGGCACCTGTAAGTCTGTCATTTCTCCAAAATATTTTCTCGTCAGTAACTAACCGTTCCTAAATATTTCTGATGTTTTCTCGACTTGTAATGACCCTCTGACGTCACTAAAACCACACCCCTGTTGGTTCTTTCAACCAATCAGGACTTCCTAAAAGTGACCAGAAGCAGAACTCTTTAAAAGTCGACACTTCCTAGTTCAGAGCGCTGAGTTCTAGTTCGGAGAAGTTCAGTTCTGGAGTGGAGTTGAGTTCTGAAGTGAGTTCTGGAGTTAGTTGGTTAGTTCCGTGACTTCTTCAGGTTCTGATGGAGTTCGGCTGGAGTTCCTAGGAGTTCTTCCGAGTCTAGTTGGGATTATGGAACCTTCCACATCTGAGTGGAACCGTTAACGGACTCACAGCTCAAGTGAGTCCACCCGGGAGGTGAGAGTGTTGTTGAACGGAGTACCGTCACTACTTCGGACGATTCTCAGCCATCCTAAGGAGACGCTGAAAGGTAGCGTTGAAATGGAACTCCGTACCGGAGCTGACCTATCTTCTGCAAAGGTAACGAGTCGCTTCACTACCGAGTGTACCAGGGCTGAGCTGGGGTCGGATGAAGGGTGCCATTCCTCGTCAACACACTTTCTTCCTCCACATCTTTTCTCTCCATTTAAACTCCTTCATTTCCCATCTTCAAACTTCTATCTTGCCAGTAATTAATCCAGATATCTTCAGAAATGTCTGTTGTTTTTATTAAGTAAAACGTGCCAAGTTTTATTAATCAGAGCCGATAGTATAATCATGTGTACAAGGTTTTGATGTTAAATTTTGATTCTGTTAATAAATGACCACATTCATTTTGATGGGTCAAAGAAAATTAACGTCTCATGTCACTGATTAAACATCTACAACACAGTACCTCTGTCACATATCTGTCAAGTAGCTCGAAAAAGTGAGAACCCGTTATTAAAAATTGACTGTAGTGGAGCTCCTAAGCTAACTGAAGCTAACCTAGCCTTAGCATACTACACTAACATTAGAAACATCTGATTTAAAAATGATGCAGAAAAACTGATCCATGCATTTGTCACGTCTAGACTGGACTATTGCAATGGTTTATTATCTGGGTGTCCAAATACTTCTTTAAGGGTGCATTCACAGCAGCCCTATTTAGTCCGCTTTAATCGAACTCTAGCTCATTTTCCTAGAAAGTCCGGTTTGTTTAGGGAGGTGTGAACGCGCCATCGAACTCTGTCACGGAACAAAAAGGCGAACTCTGGCCCGGGCTAAAGCCTAGGTCTGGGTCCAGTAGAAGAGAACTCCAGCACGGTTCCAGTACAGTGTGAATGTAAACAGACCGGGCCGCGCTCCACAGGACAAACAAACACACATTTCTCTTATATGGAGCCGTCAGCTGACTTGTGTGAAAAACAATATTCTCCATGGTCTTCTGTCTCATCTTCTGCTCATGCTAAGTCCATTTTTGAAAAATGACAAAATATAACTCCTAAAACTGCTAAAGCTTGATGCCACTTTGTTTTTATTTTTATTTACAGAAAAAGAAGAAAACGTGTGTTCAGAGGTTTTTGTGTCGTTTCTTTCAGTAGTTCTTGGTGCAGCGCCCCCACAGGCGAGCGGGGGAATAGGTTGGTTCAACAGGTTGACTCGACTGCACAGTGCAGTGTGAATGAAAACTCACCAGCTCAAATGTAAACAAAAGGTCATGAATATTGGTACTGAACCGAACCGAGTCTACCGGACTATCTGGTGTGAAAACGACCTAAAATGTCTTCAATTGATCCAAAATGCTGCTGCCAGAGTCTTAACTGGAGTTACTGGGAGAGATCATATTGCTCCAGTTTGAGCTTCTCTCCATTGGCTCCCTGTCAAGTCCAGAATAGAATTCAAAATCTTACTTCTAACCTACAAAGCTCTCAACAACCTAGCTCCATCTTATATTACAGATCTTATTGTTCCATATTTTCCTAACAGAGCAATTCACTCTCAGACTGCAGGTTTACTTGTGGTTCCTAGAATTTACAAAAACAGAATGGGAGGCAGATCTTTTAGTTCTCAGGCTCCTCTCTTGTGGAACCAACTTCCAATCTCTGTCCGTGAGGCTGACACATTATCCAGTTTTAAAACTAGGATTAAGACTTTCCTTTTTGCTAAATCCTATAGTTAGGGTCGGCTTGGGTTTCCTGAGCTGTCCCTTAGTTATGCTGCTATAGGCTCAGACTGCTGGAGGACAAACTGACCACACTTTTCACTCTGCTACTGTCTTTACTTACTCTGCTCAACCTGTTTTGTATTTGTAATTATTTTTTCTATCCTTAACATGTGTTTTTTGTCTTTCAGATACACCTGGGCCTATATCTGGACCTGGACCGATATCTGGACCTGGACCTATATCTGGACCTGGACCGATATCTGGACCTGGACCTATATCTGGACCTGGACCTATATCTGGACCTACCATTCTGTGTTCGTCTGCCTCTCCTTCCTGTCCTCTCAACCAGTCCTGAGCCTGGTTCTGCCAGAGGTTTCTTCCTGTTAAAAAGGAGTTTTTCTTTCCACTGTTGCCACTGTGCTTGCTCAGGATGGGAGACTGCAACAAAGCCAAGATTCAACTTGTCTGCTGGATTCCTTAGATAGAGAACTTTACTGATTGATATGTGAATGTTCCTGTAAAGTCCCTGAGACAACTTTGTTGTGATTTGGCGCTATATAAATAAACTGAATTGAATTGAACATGAACCTGCAGAGGAACATGAACCTGCAGAGCAAGAACATGAACCGGCAGAGGAGCATGAACCTGCAGAGGAACATGTACCTGCAGAAGAACATGAACCTGCAGAAGAACATGAACCTGCCGAAGAACATGAACCTGCAGAGGAACAGGACCCTGCAGAGTAACAGGACCCTACAGAGGAGCATGAACCTGCAGAGGAACATGAACCTGCAGAAGAACATGAACCTGCAGAGGAACATGAACC
>NC_056500.1:196099-200547 GCF_014905685.2 Nematolebias whitei
CAGAGGAACATGAACCTGCAGAGGAACATGAACCTGCAGAAGAACATTAACCTGCAGAAGAACATGAACCTACAGAAAAACATGAACCTGCAGAAGAACATGAACCTGTAGAGGAACATGAGCCTGCAAAGGAACATGACCCTGCAGAGGAACATGAACCTGCAGAGGAACATGAACCTGCAGAGGAACAGGACCCCGCAGATGAACATGAACCCGCAGATGAACATGAACCTGCAGATGAACATGAACCTGCAGGGAATGGAGCTGCTGACAGAGGACACCTTTGGCTGGATAAATGCCTCCATCCTTCATTCCTCATTTCAGTCCTCCCTCTTTTCATTTAAACTTACCTGACTGCCTCACCTGAGCAAATTACTGCCCCACACTAACATTCTTCCATCACGGACTTCAGCTAATGTACACACCTTCAAAAACTGTGTCCACGACCATTTACTTTTGTTTTTGGAGGCACTTATTAATTTCCTAAAACAATCTGTGGACTGTAAATAAGGTATTCTACTCAGTAATACAAAATCAACTGGACTAATTTGGCAGCACGATGGCTCAGTGGTTAGCACTGCTGCCTCACAGCAAGAAGATCCTGGGTTCAATCCTCAGTTGAATCTGGGGTCTTTCTGTGTGGAGTTTGCATGTTCTTCTCGTGCTGCGTGGGTTTTCTCCAGGTACTCCGGTTTCCTCCCACAGAACAAAAAATGCATGTTAGTCTGCCTTCAGGTCCAGGCCTCCCTTGCAAAAGAATCTGTAATCTCAATGGGATTTGCCTGGTTAAATTAAGTTTAATAAATTAATAATTGTTTAGACTCAGCAATATGAGTCAGATCATATTAAATTTACCAAACTAATGGTTTATAAATTAGAAGAGCATGTAAACTCCAGGCGTACCAGGTCTTTCATTATTATTAAAATGGATCTAAAACATTTTTAAGTATTGTGTAAATGCACAGAGTAAGTTGCTGTGTTTTGAGTTACCTTATAAATCAAGGGTCCTTGAGCATGCATCAGGATACTTATAATTCAACATTTGTCATCAACTCATTCCATTACGGAGATAAAGAAAACAAAATGCTCACTTTGAAATGGTGTAAAATAAAAAATAATGTCAAGATTGTTGCAACATAATCAAAAATCCACATGTGATAATGTTTCATTTGTTGTTTTCGGGAAAAGTTAACTTTATTTCTTCACTGGCCCTGGAACGAGGCGCACACTTTCTCTTCCCTCTCCCTGTTCTCCTGCTTTTTTGCTCTCTGTCTGTGCATAGGAGCTCCTATTTTTACACATCATCCTAAATGAAAACTACTGTTTTGAATCTGACCAACTGAACTTTTGACGCAAATGACAAAATCTTTTCAACAAAGCGACAGGGTCCTGTAGAACCCTCATTTGCTCGGACGACACGTGCAGCTGGATATATCTCTGGGAAATGGAATGTGATGTGTCTATCTCTGTTGTCAATTGAGGATGCCGAAATTGCATATAATTGGATTTATGATAACAGGTTTCCTGTTTTTGTAATAGTCTGGTTCCTGGTTTATCAACATACAAAGAAGACGGTCGCAGCTAATTTGGACCTCGTCAGGCTGCTGCCTACGTGAAGGTTTGGTCCGTGCTTGGAGGACTCAAAATCAGCTGATTTACAATCTAAACCATAAGATGGAAGTGATTTGAATCGCAGGCCACCTGCGGCTTTGGACGCGTCAGCATGAAATGACCTTGAAGAGGCTCATAAGCATGGAACAGTAGAATGCACCCTAATCTAGCCATTTCAGATCTTGAAAGTATCAGTAAGACTCAAAGCTGCCAAGAAAATATAGTCTGCCTAAATAAATCAACAATTGTGGATTATCTGAATCTGAATCCACGGTTGGCCTCGAAACAGACTGTAGTGAACTAGGCCTCCGACCTCAACCTGTCTCTGAAGACCTTCAGGGGACAGGAACTGTTATTTCATTGATTTGAATCCAGAAATACAAGTTATCTCATCAAGAGACTATTTAATTGTATCCTGAATTAATCAATTGAAAGAACACTTTTTTTTACATTATCATTACTATTTTAGAATATCTCGATAATCAAAGTGTGTTTAGTTCATACCATTTCTAAATGTTCAAGTGAACCACTCATTTAAATCAACTGTGAAACAGTAAAATGATTTTTAAACCTCATTAGACTTAGAAATCAAGTTAAATGTCTATTTACAAAGTAATTGTGCATTTTGATCTTCTGTCTGAATGAGTGGATTTGATGTCGGTCAGAAGTCAGAAAGCAAGTTATGAGAACGAAGTGCCTTGTTTTAAAACTCAGCAGACAGTAAATAAGAAGCTGGCACCTGCTAAGTTTCTCACTTCTTCAAAACATTTCTCTGTCTGTACTAACCGTTCCTAAACATTCCTGCAGCCTCTCTTGACTTTTAATAACCCTCTGACATCACTGAAACACCGCCCCTGCTGGTTGTTTCAACCAATCAGGAAGTACCAATTGATAGGAAGTGAGTACTCTTTAAAAAGTCAACACTTATTGGGACTATTCAGTCTTCCCGCAGTCTTCTTGCAGTCTTCCTTGAGTCTTCCACTTCTGAGTGGAACTTCGGACTCAGTCTTCCACTTCTGAGTGGAACTATGAAGTCTTCCAGGTGAACTGAGAAGCTGATGGAATGGGACCATGTGCAAAGGGGTCCGTCCATCCCAGCGGAGTCACAGCGCCTCGCTGTGAACCCACCCGGGCGTAACGGCCTACAACTTAGAAGGAAGCTTGTTCTGTTGAACGGAGTAAACCACACGACTTCTGACGATGACCAGCCACTTTAACCGGAGACGCTGTAAAGGGATCGTACTAATGGACTTCTGTTCCGGAGTGGAGGTAGCCCCCATCTAAGGTAACAAAGTCTCTGCACGTCCTGAAGTGTACCGGAAGGTTGAGCTGGTGTTGAAAGAAGAGTGCTAATTCTGGTCAACAAACATACATCTTCCTTCATCCATCTTCCTTTAAATCTATTCCTTCTCTTAAACTTTTCTATTTGCCAATAATCCAGATGCCTTCAGAGGTGAATCAGCCTCAATCAGTAATGTTCTGTTGTCTTGTTAGTAAAACGTGCCAAGTTTTTATTAATCAGAAACAGATCAGCAAATCAATGTGTACATGTTTTGATAATAAATTTTGATTCTGTTAAATAAATGACGGCATTTATTCTGATGGGTCAAAGATAAAATGGCGTCTCATGTCACTGATTAAACAATCCTCACAGCTATCTCGGTCACATGGCAGAAATTTAACTCAAAAAAGAAAAGAATCTGTTGTAATTAACAATTAATATTCTTTGCGCTTGAACTAGCTTTAAGAATAATTAATTAGTAGTGTGTCTACAGCAAAGCTGTCCCAACATCACTACAAGGCCGACGTATCAATTTCTCCTGGGAAATGTGTAAACTAAGAAAAAGCTTAGTCTATCGCTTCATGGACCGCCTCGTCGTCAAATGCATATGTAACGTGTTCATAAATGTGCTGCTGGCAGAGTTTTTTGATGTCTTAAATCGTGTCCTGTTAGGACAAGGTGTGAAGAGATCTTTTTTGGTAATGACACTATCCTCTCCTCATGGCTTTGTCCCTTTTTCTATAAAAAAAAAAAAAGTATTCTAAAAAGGATTAGAAGGCCGTGCTATCACAGCAGCAGTTACATGCACTCCGCCCATCTTTTGAACGACTGTACGGACATTTTCTCATTGTATCTCGGTACAATGATAATAAAGCTTATTCTGATTCTGAAAACATTTTTAATCATTTTTCATCATCATCATTTTTAATCATCAGCTGAAATGTCAAAGCATGTGACACAAAATATGTTTAAAGAAAAGTGGGGAAAGCTTGTCCCCTTATTCTAGGATACTGTTATTTTCTTTCTCTAAAATGTAAAAAAGCCATACTGATTAAGTAAATGATAAAATGACAATATATATTTAGCGAACTATTTTTTGAAGGTAGAAAGTTTCAGGCATCAAAAACATCACAGTCATTAGAGACACTTGAGATGAAAAGTGTTAAAAATGTGAACGGTTTAAAAGCTTAACCTGACACAGTTTAAGTATGATAACCTTTTTAACTGTGGATACAAGCCACGATCCGGGCTGGTGTTCCAGTCATGAGCTCAGAGGATCATCTTTATGTTGCTTTATTCAAATATCTGGCACCCACTCAGGATACTTATGGTGATAATTCACTGCCAGCAAACGTCTGTACTGACATCTAAAATCTAAAAAAGTTAAATCTGGTCCTCTGGACATTCAAAAAAACAAAACAAAGCAAAACAACAAAAAAAATGTAGAAACGTTTCGTCTTCCATCCCAAAGACTTCCTCAGTCTGAGGTGCTGTATTCAGCTCAGTCTTATAAATAGCACCTTCTCAGAGTGGATCAACCAGTTTGCTGCTGACA
>NC_056500.1:200647-204160 GCF_014905685.2 Nematolebias whitei
GTTCAGAACCGGTCCTCCTGGTAGAAGGACAGCTTCTTCTTCTTTCAGGAAAAATAAAAACTCAGTTGGTTGTTGTGGGATCGAAGTAAACACAAGCTAACATTATTAAGAACATTTGATTTACCTGCTGTCAATCAGCTACTGATTATCACGGACAAGTCCGACATCGTCGACTCGGTTCTGGTCCACTCAGCGACCGGTGTGGAGCTGTTAGACGAAGCGGTCCCGCTTGGTGTCAAATCTGTCGACTCTTATCCAAAATCCAACTTTAACTTGTTGTTGTTAGCTGAACTTTTAGCCCAGAGGAAAGGAGCGTGCTGAGGCAGCACGCATGCGCATTAGGTGAAGGTACAAAATTCACAGCGCCAACTAATGACCCGGCATGGTAACTACAGCGGATTCGGGAGGGCGGGGGGGATTCCTCTGGATGCATGTAAACACAAAATCTGACTGTGTCAATGAGGATCTTTTCCTGTAACATACGAAAAAAACCTACGTTTCCCCCCACCGTGTCCGTGTAAATAGGGCCAAAGTGTAGAACCACTAGACTGAGGAACAGCTTCTACCCTGAGGCTGTTAGACTCATGAATCTCTAACCAGAATAATCACTGTGAAGAATCACTTCATGTTGCTGCTGATCTGTTTCATGTTGCTGCTGATCTGTTTCATGTTGTTGCGTTCATTTGTGCTCATCTGCTCACACAGACTCGTGTTCGTGCTGCTGTTCGGCGTATTGTTTTTGTACTACTAATTCTTAGTGTATTTTTAGTTGATGTTTTTCTTAGTTCATATCTTAGATCTTATTACTGTTTTTCTTTTATGTTTTATACTTTTGTTGGATGTAACTGGGACCCTGTGTACACAATTTTGTTCCACCACATGTACCACATGTGGTGCGAATGACATTAACTAACCCAACAATTTTCAGTCAGGTCATCTGGACAGTTTCTTTTTTTTTTTCTGAAACGTTTCACCTTCCATCCAGAAGGCTTCATCAGTCAAGGAAACACACAACACAAAACTGATTCTTCCCCCAAACAGCTTACTCCAAAGTGGAACAAACCAGTTATGTTGGTGCTAAAATGGTGTCTTTGGCATGCCCCCTCCTCCGATGCCGGCCCTTTTCCTCGTCGACAGTCATGTCAAACTGGTTCAAAACCATTGACAATAAATAACCTTGAATCTTTGAATGGTCAGGACACAAGACTACAACTCAAGAGCATTCATATCAGCTTTATGCCCAGTTTTTATCAAGATGATGTTTGAGTCAGAGTAATTTATTGTCATTCGCACCACATGTGGTACATGTGGTGGAGAGAAATTATGGACACAGGAACCCAGTTACATCCAACAATAAAATACAAAAGAAAAATCATAATAAGATCTAAGATATGAACTAAGAAAAATAACTAAAAATACACTAAGCACTAATTGCATAAAACATTAAAACAAAATGCCGAACAGCAGAACGAACATGAGTCTGTGTGAGCAGATGAGCACGAATGAACAAAGCAGCATGAAACAGATCAGCAGCAACATGAAATAGATCAGCAGCAACATGATATGGTTTTTCACAGTGATTATTCTAGTTAGAGATTCATGAGTCTAACAGCCTCAGGGTAGAAGCTGTTCCTCAGTCTAGTGGCTCTACACTTAATTCTTCTCAACCTCCTTCCTGAGGGGAGCGGGGCAAAAAGTGTGTGTGCTGGGTGAGTGTGGTCCTTCATGATGCAGGTGGTCCTCTTCCTGCATCTGGAGGTGTAGATGTCTGTGATGGTGGGGAGACTGACTCCAACATCTTCTGTGCAGCCTTCACCACTCTCTGCAAAGCTTTTCTTTCTGCAGCTGTGCAGCCTCCATGCCACACATTGATGCTGGAGCACAGGATGCTCTCCACTGCACACCTGTAGAAGGAGGTGAGGACTGAGCTTCCCAGTAGAGTCTCTGATGAGCTTTTTTTTTAAAGAAAATAGACATTAAGTGAGGCAATAAAACAAACAGTCATGAAGAAGAAAATGAACTGCTTCTTTCATGCCACCATCAAGTTTTACAAAAGCCTACAGTTTGTCAAATTTTCCAGATACTAACGTTGGTCCCTGAAGTTTCACAACAAAACTGTCAAAGTAAAAAAATATGAGAGCTTTTTGTAGTAATGTTTATGTTTCACATCTCCATTTAAACAGTAATAACTCTCTGGCAGCAGCTAAAAGATGACTGCTGTCATGGACTGGTAATTACAGAATTTCTCCACAGTCTCGGGGGCAAATCCCATGACCCCACTGCAATCAACATAACCCCACTCGTCACGGCCCTGACATACAGTTCTCACCCCCCGCCCCCCTTTCTGCCTTGCAATCCTTCCATCCGTCAGTACAGCTTAACTTGGACCACTTATTGAACATTCAGAACATTTTTCTGTGGCTTTCTTTAGTGTCACTTTCATATGTCCTGCATTCTCCACCACACAGTTTTCAGTTTAATGTTACACACTCTTGTGCTCTTCAGTCAGAACAATCGCACAGAATTTCCCACACATTTTCTAATAACAGGTCCCTGATCTGTGGAAGGGTCCAACCCACAGACCAACTAACCCTAACAGCCCATCATGCGTCAGTCACTTGTGGATTAGACATCAGCTCAGTGACTTGTTGGATTTTGTTGCTGGCCGACAGGTGGTGGGGATAAGGCAGAGTCGCCTGTCTGTCACTCTGTGTGACCAGCAGAGGAACGCAACAGAAGGTCAACTAAAAATAAGATCAGATCCAAACGCATTCTTCTAACACTAAAATAAATAACAACAAAAGAGAAGTGTCACCATAAAACCAAAAACAATAAAATTACATTTTCCCACTAGAGATTGCCAGCATGGATGTAACTATGGAATAAAACCAAAGCAAAGAAGGAGAAAAGGTCAGATCTGTCCTGCAGATGCAGAAACGATGTGAGTCTGTGCAGCGTCACCATGCACACTTGCTGCAAAAACACACAAACCAACAAGTCCAATGATGTATTTTGCAGTCACATGAGTCCATATGTGAGCTTGTGTGTAACCGCACAATGTGCACAATCTCCTCCTCGTTGTAACAAATGTCAACTCCTCCTCCCCCTCTCCTCCCCAAAACACAGGATAACGCAGTGCAGCCTCCCAATTGGGTTTCGCTTAAGAGGTTTATTGGTATGTTGCTAAACATTCTGACCTTTTTTTAATCCTTAATGCGCTTAAAATGTTCCAAACCCTCCTAATCCCCATGGCTATCCCACACAGATGTTCACTCAGCTCCTTTATTGGACATTATTTTGGTTTTTTACTCATAATTAGATAGAACCACATAAACCTGCTCTATTTTTTTAATTATTATTTATGTCTACGTCATATCAGGGTATAGTTTTCCTTCAACATTAAAGAGTTTGCATTTCTACTTCCTTTAAGTTAGAAGTGTCTGAGAGCCACAGGTGTGAATTTGACCTTTTCCTCATTGTTAACTTTATACTCTGTTACCCCCCCCCCCCCCA
>NC_056500.1:204260-209335 GCF_014905685.2 Nematolebias whitei
ATTTTTGGCCAATATGCCGATATGCTAAAACTTATTTGGCCGATAACCGATGCAGATATTTTATATACGTTCCTTTTTCAGAACATAGCATCTTGTTTAGGATTATTTGCTACAAAAATTGTGCAACAGCTGTAAGAGCTGGTGACATATATTCAGTAACAGCCATATGATATGCATAGCACTTTAACTTATATTAAATGAAAAGTGTTAAATGTTATTTATTAGCATTAGTCACCTGCGATGCTCTCACCTGTGGAGGCTTGTTCCAGGTTCCTATAGCTGCAGTGTGGGATCCTCTGCACTCCTGTGCATGGAGGACAGACTTTTGACGATCAAAGTTTTTGTCTATCTATTGTGCTGTAAGACTAATCATGCTAACGGGGCTAACACAACGTCCAAATGTCTGTGGTAAAACTCACCCGACAAGTCGTGCTATCGGCTGTTAGCTTCTCAATGACGTCAGAAATGACGGCTTGTAATTTGGGAAACGTTACGTCGGGAAAATATCTCAGACTGGGGAGGAAGTAGCAAGGCTCAACATAGTCCATAAATCTTCGAAATCTGACATCCTCACAAACGAAAAATAAAACTTCTAGAGCGCCGACATTTTGAATTTTCCTCTCCGCCGTGACATCAGGTAGGCGCACGTGACGTCATCATGTTGTGCCGCCGCTGCAAAGTCATCATGTTGTGTTACCGCTGCAGGCAAAAACAGCGCCTTTTATATCGGCAAATTATTTTAATGGAATGGCCCATGTCCGATATTGAACTTTAACTCTAATATGGGCATATATATATATATATATATATACATATATGTATATATGTATATATATATATATATGCATGCATACATAAATATATATCAGATGGTTGTGTGTAAAATGACTGTTGTTGTGAAGAAGAGAAAAAGAGTAAAATCAGAGAAGAAGACCAAATGGTGGAGGCTGAAGAAGGAAGAATGTTGTGAGAAATTTAGAAAGGAGCTGTTAAAGGCTCTGGGTGGTAAGAAAGAGACTGGATTACTACAGCAACAGTAATTAGAGAGACAGGTAGGAAGTTACTTTGTGTGTCATCTGGACAGAGAATGGATGAAGAAAACCTGGTGGTGGAATAGTGAAGTGCAGGACGCTGTTCAAAAAAAGAGGTTAGCCAAGAAGAAATATGACGGTGAGAGGACTGAAGAGAGGAGACAGAAATATAAGGAGATGCAATGTAGAGCAAAGAGGGAGGAGAGGGAGGTAGCTAAGGCAAAGCAGAAGGCATATGATGAGTTGTATGGGGCAGAAGAGGAAGCGTTACTCCTAGCTTAAGAAGAGAGGATGCCGGGCAGGGGTTATGGTGAGGCTAGGTGCTAATGCTAAAGCTGGAAAACTCCCGATACCATTTCTCTTTCTGTCAAACATCCACTTGTTGGACAAGATGCATTTGCTTTGTCTGAGAGCGGACGCCTCAGAAGAGATGATTGAAGTGTTCGGTGCTTTGCCTCACAGAAAAAATGGATTACAAGAGAAATGCAGGGTTCAGCCTTCCAGCTGAATGACAGACTCTTTTTTCGTGCGGATCGATGCAGCGAGCTAACGGGAAACTCGAGGGGAGGCAGAGTGTGCATTTATGTGAGTAAAAGGTGGTGCACGAACTGTACTCTGGTAAATCATCATTGCTCCAACGCTTTGGAGTAGCTAACAGTGAAATATCTACCACATTATCTACTCCGTGAGTTCACAGTGGCTTTCATAATATTTGTTTAATGCTAATGATGCTCTGCAGGAGCTTCATGATCTCCTCAGCTTGCTGCAATGCAAACACCCTGAGGCTCTTTACATAGTGACTGGAGACTTTAATCACGTGAATCTAAAAGACTGCCTCCCAAGATTTTACCAGCATGTGGCCATATCAACTCGTGGAAACAACACGTTGGACCATGTTTAGACAAACATAAAAGATGCATACAAAGCTGAACACCGCCCCCACCTAGGACTATCGAACCAGATCTCAATCTTCTTGGATCCTGCTTACCTGCCCCCTTGGAGACGTTCAAGACCGGTAAAAAAAATAAAATTAAAACTTGAATCCAGAATAGTGGCCCCATACTGAGAGATTGTTTTGAAAGAACAGACTGAGAAGTCTTCAGAGAAGTTTCTAAAAATGAAGGAGCACTAGATCTGGACCAATATGAATCCTCAGTTCTGGGGTACATTAGTACATGTACTGAGAACGTCTCCACCTTAAGATATGTTAAAAGTTACCCAAACAGAAAACCTTGGTGAATGCAGAGGTGAGCACCCCGCTGGAAGAAAGCAACACTGCCTTCAGGTCTGGAAACTCACAGGAGCTGAGAAGGGCAAGGAAAGAGCTGGTTGCTAGTATTAAGAAGGCCAAGGCTACATATGCACAGAGGATCAAGGTTCAACTCACCTCACAAGACCTTCGGAGCATGTCAAGTCAAGTCATCTTTATTTGTAGAGCACAATTTAAAACAGATAAACTGTTATCAAAGTGCTTATGGGAGGGGCATTACGTGTATAACAGATTATAAAGGCAGGAGAGAACAATGTCCCAAAGACCCATCACTGCCTGATGCCCTGAACAAGTTATTTGCATGATTCAAAGACCTGAACAGAACAGCCAGCACCAGACTCACCTCACCACCAGAAGAAGAGCTTCTCAGCGTGACCTCAGAAGAAGTAAGGAGTACTTTCAGGAGGATTAATCCTCACATAGAAACTGGCCCAGACAACATCCCTGGTAAATTTTTGAAAGAATGTGCCGATCAGCTCTGCGAGGTGCTGGCAGACATCTTTAACACCTCACTTACCCCGACAACAGTTCACACCTGCCTGAAGACTGCCACCATCATCCCAGTCCCAAAGAGCCCTGGCGTGACTGGTTTGAATGACTATCGGCAGTTGGCTCTCATTCCAATAGTCGCTAAATGCTTAAAAAAACTGGTCATGACCCACATCAAAACAACCATCAACATCAACGAGGACCATCATCAGTACGCATACTGCGAGAACCGATCAACAGAGGATGCAAGTTATGAGTCATCAGGACTCTGTATCACAGAGCAGACAGCGTCCCCACTAGCTCAGGAGCCAGGCAGAAGGAGAAATCCCACACAAGACAGGCTCTAGAGCAATGTGGATATCCTAACGGGGCCTTCCTGAAAGCAGAGAAGAAACCCAAACAGGACTCCAGTCAGCCAACAGGTGAAAAGGAGGAACCCAGACCCAGAGCAGTGGTCATTCCATATGTTGAGGGAGTATCAGAGAAACTGAGACGTTTATTTTCTAAACATAACTTCCCAGTGGCTTTTAAACCCCAAAATACATTACGGCAAAGACTGGTTCATCCCAAAGATCCAGTCCCCTGGCACAAACAGAGCAATGTTGTGTATGCTGTTCAGTGTCAGGAGGGCTGTGATCAGTCTTACATCGGGGAAACAAAACAGCCACTGGCCAAAAGGATGGCCCAGCACAGAAGATCAACATCATCAGGCCAGGACTCTGCGGTCTACACTCATCTCCAGGCCAGCGGCCACTCTTTCAGGGATGAAGATGTTCATATCATGGACAGAGAGGAACGATGGTTTGAGAGAGGAGTAAAGGAGGCCATCTTTGTGAAAAGAAATCGTCCATCGTTAAACAGGGGTGGAGGCCTCCGTGTTCAACTGTCTCCCTCTTACAATGCTGTGATTGCTAGTATCACTCAGCCCTCTGTGAGCAGTAAACAGCCATCAGGTGCTAATGATCCATTGTTAGGCTGATGGTCCTTCTTGAGCATGTGATCAGCTGGTTTTGGTTGTCAGCAGCAAAACTGGTTGATCCACTTTGAGACGGTGCTATTTAAGAGACTGAGCTGAATACAGCTCCTCAGACTGAGGAAGTCTCTCGGATGAGAGACAAAACGTTTCTACATTTTTTTGTTGATTTGCTTTGTTTTGTTTTTTTGAATGTCCAGAGGACCAGATTTAACTTTTTTAGACATGTTCAGTTATGCACTTAATACTTGGTCGGGAATCCTTTTGCATGAATGACTGTTGCAATGTGGCGTGGCATGGAGGCAATCAGCCTGTGGCACTGCTGAGGTGTTATGGAGGCCCAGGATGCTTCGATAGCGGCCTTAAGCTCATCCAGAGTGTTGGGTCTTGCGTCTCCCAACTTTCTCTTCACAATATCTCACAGGTTCTCTATGGGGTTCACGTCAGGAGAGTTGGCAGGCCAATTGAGCACAGTAATACCATGGTCAGTAAACCATTTACCAGTGGTTTTGGCACTGTGAGCAGGTGCCAGGTCGTGCTGAAAAATGAAATCTTCATCTCCATAAAGTTTTCAGCAGATGGAAGCATGAAGTGCTCCAAAATCTCCTGATAGCTAGCTGCATTGACCCTGCCCTTGATAAAACACAGTGGACCAACACCAGCAGATGACATGACACCCCAGTGACTGTGGAAACTTGACACTGGACCTCAAGCAATGTGAATTCTGTGTCTCCTCTCTTCCTCCAGACTCTGGGACCTTGATTTCCAAAGGAAATGCAAAATTTACTGTAATCAGAGAACATAACTTTGGACCACTCAGCAGCAGTCCCAGGTGAGATGCTTCTGACGCAGTCTCGTTTAAGAGTGGCTTGACCTGGGGAATGCGGCACCTGTAGCCCATTTCCTGCACACGCCTGTGCACGGTGGCTCTGGATGTTTCTACTCCAGACTCAGTCCACTGCTTCCGCAGGTCCCCCAAGGTCTGGAATCGGCCCTTCTCCACAATCCTCCTCAGGGTCCGGTCACCTCTTCTCGTTGTGCAGCGTTTTCTGCCACACTTTTCCCTTCCCACAGACTTCCCACTGAGGTGCCTTGATACAGCACTCTGGGAACAGCCTATTCCTTCAGCAATTTCTTTCTGTGTCTTACCCTCTTGCTTGAGGGTGTCAATGATGGCCTTCTGGACAGCAGTCAGGTTGGCAGTCTTACCCATGATTGCTGTTTTGAGTAATGAACAAGGCTGGGAGTTTTTAAAAGCCTCAGGTATCTTTTGCATGTGTTTAGAGTTACGTCGTTGATTCAGATGGTTAGG
>NC_056500.1:209435-215747 GCF_014905685.2 Nematolebias whitei
GTTCTTTTCACAGATCAGAGAGCAGGTTTCTCTAAAGATGACCAACGCTTACTTTAACTTTTGATGGAAAAAAAAACAAAACCTTTTGACGGAACACAGCATTTTGCGCATGCGTCAGAATACGACAACACTACGGCAAGCCGGATGTAGTTAGCTTGTAGCTTCGCTACTTAGCCCTCGAAGAAAAGACTTTAATGCCACTTTCGCACAGTTTTCAACTCAAAAAAAGTAACGATTAAATCTGACAGCTCTGATTTTACCCGTGAACACCACTTATGCACAGTTTTCAACAAACAAAAGTAACGATTAAACTGACAACTCTGATTTTACATCGGACACAGCATTACTGCGGTTAGCCGGTAGAAGACTTATCTCTATCGTAGGCTAAATTTCTATCATTTCTACCGTATACCGTTTATATTGTGCATTCCTATATGGCTGTGTCTAAAACAGCATTGCACTCACACTTAATGTATTTTATTGTTTTAATCCATTTGTTTGACATGTATGACTCTGTTTATGTTGTTAATATTATTTTTAATTATTTTACTCTTTTATTGCCATTCCACTTCTTAATAGTATCTTAGATATCCTGTGTATAAAAGCCCATCTAGGGACAAGTGCTGAAAATTAGCTCACACAATAAGCACCATGATACAGGCATGGACGGCGGCTTGATTCAGTTTGTATGTTATTGTGTGTCAGCCCCTATCAAATAAACTTAATGGATAAATAAATAGTCAGAAATCAAACTTAAACCATTGCAGCACTTTAGTTACATCACATGTGTGTAGACATGTGTACTCTTACATCATGTGCTGTCCAGTGTAAATCGATGAATGACCGATAAAGTTTCAGGTTCAAAACCTCCTTTCTAAGCACAAGAAGACAGAGAAGGTCTCTTTCATGCACGTTTGTAAAAACACATTATGCAGTAGTCACGTGCACGGACAGAATGAGCACAAGGCGTGGCGTTTGGTTGAGTCAGCTGATTAAAGGTGAATTAGTAAAATTCACACTTGAATGTTGATGTAAATGTCTTGAAGGAATGTGAAGTGCTCACTCACACCTGACGAGTTTGAAATCATTGGAGAACATTGTGCATTTAAGTAAGTTGCTTTATTATTATTATTATTATTATTATTATTATTATTATTATTTGTGTGTGTGTGTGTGTGTGTGTGTGTGTGTGTGTGTTAGGATCGTGGCCCAGCAGACTGTGAATGTGCTCCTGTGGAGCTCATAGTGATATAACTGCTCTGTAAGTGGTGTTGACACCAGCATTATTATCCTGTCACCCTCCATCTCTACGCAGCTTAAAGGAGTCAACTGGGGCAGCGGCTCGAGTGTATCAAAGGTCAGAGTCTGCACAAACTTCTGATCCCGCCTAGATAAATAAATCCAGCTGCACAAAGGCCGGAAAGGGAAAGAGAAGGGAAGCAAGAGTCCAGGACAAGGAAGGAGGAGGTTCACTTTCTCTCAGTTTACCCACGCTGAGCCTTCACGTGACACAAATGCTACAGCTACACATGGGAGGGAACAGCTGCAGTGGGGGGTTTCACCACCAGGTGGCACTTTTCTGGCACATGCACACTATGGTGAAATGCAAATAAAGCAACAAGGCCTTGGGCCAGGCGTCTCAGCGAGCTCAGACTTCACTCTCTAGACTGTGTAGAGAAGCCGGCCAGGAATGGAGAGAAAAGAAGACAAAGAGATGAAAAGGGAGAGAGATGTGATGGGAATAAATTCAAAGTGAAATATGGAGCGGTGAATATTATTGAGAGATGAGTAGGAGCTTATACTCACTAAATGTCACTTTAGATAGTGAGACCTTTACACCACGTGCATACTGAACGTGTTTCGAATGAAAAGCTTTAAAGTCTTCATAACCAAATGGGTAAAACTGACCATAAAATTCAGACACCAAGGTTTACATACAGTTTTAGGGAGGCCATCTGGGAGCGGTTTTGCAAAAGGAAATATTACAGAAATAGTACGGCACCACGCTGAGAGCGAGGGACGGGCCTGCACTGAGACTTGGACTTGTCCCCCCCACCCCGGTCCTGTTCCTGCTGCCCTACATTCACACTGAAGATCTTTGTGTTGAAGCCGTCACACCTGCTGCCGGTAATCCTCACCGGTATTCTGCTGCACAAACTGTCACTCCTAATATGTCCCATTAACTTCATAAATTAGTTTTAGACTCATCCGTGTACTTTCTTTTCATCGTTTAAATAACTTTTTAGTATCTTAAGCTGGCATTTACCACTAGATTTATTTTATGGCCCTGTTGACGCAGCTAAACTTTTGCTTACTTTTATTGCTCAAAGCCTTTTTTTCAAGATATAGAAAAGAAACAAATTACATTGATAGAAGGCGCACATGCACAGCCAGGGACACACTGATGAGTGTGAAAACATCCTCAACAAACGCACACACACAAAGTGATACTAAGCAAGGCTGGCAACTCCTCCAAACAGCACCGCCGAGATAAGAGTGATAACAAACATTGTTCCAGCAGCCAAGTCTTTTCTCCAGAGGAACACTTCAATGAAAAAGTGTGCCACTTTATGAACATAATAAGACGTCAAGAAGTCAGCTGGTGAATGCACCGCACAGCAAATGATAAGAAAACCGCCCCGGAGAAATGAAGTAATGAAAATAAACAAAGAAATCTGTCTATTTGAATTTATTTGAAAATCAAAACTGTTCTTATGGGAATGCATCAAAATCAGTTTATTTTTTAACCAGAAAAACTTTGTTTTTAATCTAAGTCATACATTTAAAATGACTAGAGTGTATTCTGAAATATTTGAATGAAAGTGTTGAGTTTGTGAGTTCACTGGGCGGCTGTAACCTACAGCCGGACTCTGTTCCCAGCCTGGGTGAACACTTACAGAACTCAGTGGTCTGGACTGCGGCACAATATGCATCTCACTGGGAAGCAGAAACAACCGGAGACTCAATCATGTCGGTGAGTGCCAAGAGGACAGAAGGAGGGTGAGAGCAACTAAGGAGATGATGGGAATAAAAGACAGGAAGAAGGCAGCTTCTGACAAACAGAAGAAGGGAGGGAATCACAGACTGTTCATATAGAAAACAACTCCAGGGGTTCAGACGATCAAAGCGAACGCACACACATAACGCTGAGGAACGGAGAGATATGAAGCCCATGCTGCCAAACCACCGTCACCTTTGAGCCTTTGGCTCTGTAGTTAAAGATGGTGCCCACCACACTGCTCCGTGCAGGGCAGGAACAGCAAACAGTGGGTCTGAATGCATGTGTGTGTCATGTACACAGGGGTGTGGACACACTTTGACCAGTTACAGTGATGTTAAACTACGAGCCAACGAAAGCAAAGTTTGACAGGGTCGATGTTCTCTTATTCGGTGCCATGTCGATACACTGCAGTGTATGTGTGTTGAAGTGATCTCTATGCAGATGAAGGATTATATACCATAGCAGCAAGATGGAAGGGAGATGGTCGAAGTTACAAACTGTGCCCTGCAGCACCACGTCTCAGGGTCTGGCTCATGACTAATGTCCACTCTGTCAAAACACATTTATGTTCAGGCAAAGCGAGATTGTATCTGAAATGATTCAAGGAAGTCTGCATAGCAAAAATCCACATTTGCAGATCAGTTCCAAACCACACTTTTGCTAGTTTTAATTTGATTCTGATCAAAAACATTTTTACAGCTGCATCGAGTTCTGCTTAAACTTGAATCAATGCACTTGCTGTCAGGAGGTCAGGCAGGACAAACTGCAGGAAAACTGTGCACTGACCAAAAGTTTGGCTGGAAAATCTGAAAGCAGCTTTGCATGAAGGAATGCATATCACCCGCTGCTTCAATGAAATGTTCAGGATGAAAAGAACCGATTCGACTCGCTAATAACAAAGAACAAACAAACAAGAAATACTAAAGCATGCAATAAGGGTACAAAAAAAAGTACCAGAAAGTGAAAAAGAAATAATATGTACAAGGTCCAAAAGAAAAATAGAAAACAACATGGTAGAATTTTAACGATGCAGGTAGGATGAATTTATACGAATAAGTATTTCAAGGTAGTACTATTGTCTTAAATGCACATGAATATGTACTGCACATAACTAACATATACTCCACTGGTTGTGTGACAGGTTATTGCACAGGTAGTGAGTGACACTGGGATGAATTATGATGGTAAGTTAGTGATATAGATACATGCATATGTGACAACGTGGCAAAGTTGTAAACAAAGATTCTGCACAATCTGAGGGAATTAAAGGACATGGTGCGCATGACTCCCAGCTACGACAAACGTTTAGCTACATATTGATAAAACTGACCAAATTATTGCCAATTATTACCCATTGCCTAAGGTTGTTAGCTGTGGAAGACATACTGAATTGGGTTGACTCTAAAAGTTAATCAGATCTAAAACGATAGTTTTTGATGGTTTCATGAAGATATTATTATATTGAAGAGATGGGCTCACACTCGTGGCACAACACACTCCATGTCTACCTGGGAGGGATTTGTACATCATAGCAAGCTGCAGCAGATGTTTAAGCCTGACTTAAGTGTCCTTTTCACTGAAGACAAAAGCAGAAGCATAAATGTAGACGTAGATAAAAAATAAAAAAATACTTTGGAAAGCCAAAATGTACAGATGTCACTAATGCAGGCTGATTTGTCTCAACTGAACATACAAATCTTAATCTTATCTCTAACAAATAATAGTGTGGTTAGCCTGACATTAAAATCTAATCTGATTGGCCTGCAGTCTGAAGCCCTGATGCACCCACTCACCCACAGAACTTGCAAGGTGGTTGGTAATGTTCACACAGTTTGAACAGACACACACACAAACGCACACTTGTGCCCATTGTGTAGCTTGGTCATGGCCAGCAGAGAGAGGCTGAGGGACGAAGGATGAGGTCATTTGGGGGAACTGGAGCCAGGCGCAACGGGCGGCCTGAGGTCAACCCAGTTTGTGTCACATGTGGGCGAGCCTGTGAGGACGTGCTGTCAGAATGGGAGTTTCCTCCTCGGTCACTTGATCACTGCTGTAGCAGGCATCTGCACGCTAACGTATGTAAAGAAGTGAAGAAAGTGAATGAAATGGGACTCTGATGCTCATGAATAAACATCTGGATTAAGAATCTTTGGTAAAAACTTTATTCCTCTGCACGGCTTCAACCAAACACTGGCGAAGTTAAAATATATTTAAGAACAAAGAAAGACAACACAATATTTAGAACAAAAAAAGCAAATGGATAAAACTTTTTACAGTTTTAAATATGCTCATCACATATAAAACACATTTTGGTAAAATGGAAAAGAAGGTCAGTGACTGAATTAAAGTTGAATTAGCAAAGGAAGCAATTATTAATTATGCAGAATAAAAAGCAATATATATATATTTTTTAAACCTTTATTTTACCAGGAAGAAATCCATTGAGATCATCAATCTCTTTTACAAGGATGTCCTGGGCTATATACACATATAGCAACAGTCTGTCAATAAATGACGTGAACAAGCCTCACAGCTAGCACAACTTCCAACAGCTTGGAGTCCGAACAAACAAGCGAGGCCACCACCATGAGCAGGTCCCGAAGTCAATCAGAACATAGCTGAACAATAAAGAAGACCACCGTCTGCTTGGCAGTGCAGAAGCTCGGTGCAGCGTGGCATCGCTGCCACATAATATGCATGTGTTTAGGAGAAAAAAGGGCTGGGCAGCAGAGGTTGAGTAAAAGACAGAAACAAAGACTGCAATGTGCGCGGTATGCAAACACAAACCCGCATGCTTCCTCCTCATAGATACTCGCCACCTTCAGTGTCTGTCAGCTGAAAGAGTGCTCAGTCTGGGCAGAGGACACAAGGCAAGTCCAAGGATTCTGTCAGACAACAAAGGCCTGTAGTACTTGCAGAGTTTGGACCTCAGACAAAAAGTGTGTCACACAAGTCACAAAACGCCACACACTGACGTAACGTTGTGTTTCGGTGGGTCCTGGTTTATCAGCTTGTTTCAGCCACTTCTTTCTTCCAAATATTTCTGCAAAGAAGCCAGATAGCACATTCATGCACTGATTGATCTGGCTGTGTGAGATTCAGTGTTTATACAAAGCACCCGGACCACCACCTCCTCCTCCAAGTGCTTATCCTGTAAGCCCAGTCCGATTAAAGTCTCATCCCTAATGCGAATTCAAAATCTAATTTCACTTCCGTGCTACAATCACCTCACACATCATCTCTGTCCTCTGCCCTGGCTAAGCTACACACACACACACACACACACACACACACACACACACACACACACA
>NC_056500.1:215757-216511 GCF_014905685.2 Nematolebias whitei
ACACACACACACACACACACACACACACACACACACACACACACACATTATGATGTTGTTAATCCATACTAACAGAGCTTAGCTTCAGCCGATGAACATAATCGATTCAGATTAGTGGAACATCTCATGCAGAGTCAAAACCAAAAGCTAGTTACAGAAGAGCATCACAAATATATCATTTAAATATATTGTGCGCCACACGTGTGACGTCATGTATGCCGCAGCATGGCTGCACTGACGGGAGCTCCGCGTCGATGCACTTTTCTTGTTCCTGTTTTTTTAAAACTTTTTTTGTATCTACACTGCACACCCACGCTACGGGTATGACCGCAACGCACTTTTGGAGCTTTATGTGTCACTGCCTTGCCATCATGGTTCAGGTCCCGGCCCCCTTCCAACCACGGGAAGGCTATGGCCTGTCATGGCAGCCGTCTTGATGATCCATCTGTCTGCATGGACCCAACGCTAACAGTTCGGTTCCACAGGGAAATCGTGGATGTTCTGTGTCTGCCAGACCCAGTTCTAGAGGGCAGTAATCGTCTGTTAATGCAGTCATTATTCTCATCATGCTGCTAATGGGACTGCACTGCTAACAGAACTGCACTGTTAACAGAACCACACTGCTAACAGTGCCATGTTGCTAAGAGAACTTCACTACTAAAAGAACTGCACTGCTAACAGAAGCATGTTGCTAAGAAAGCCACACCGCTAACAGTAGCATGTTGCTAAGAGAACCACACTGCTAACAGTAGCA
>NC_056500.1:216521-217564 GCF_014905685.2 Nematolebias whitei
CTAACAGTAGCATGTTGCTAAGAGAACCACACTGCTAACAGTAGCATGTTGCTAAGAGAACCTCACTGCTAACAGTAGCATATTGCTAAGGGAACCACACTGCTAACAGTAGCGTGTTGCTAAGAGTGCCACATTGCTAAAAGAAGCATGTTCCTAAGAAAGCCACACTGCTAACAGTAGCATGTTGCAAAGAGAACCACAATGCTAACAGTAGCATGTTTCTAAGAAAGCGACACTGCTAACAGTAGCGTGTTCCAAAGAAAGCCACACTGCTAACAGTAGCATGTTCCCAAGAGAACCACACTGCTAACAGTAGCATGTTGCTAAGTAAGCCACACTGCTAACAGTAGCATGTTGCTAAGAAAGTCACACTGCTAACAGTAGCGTGTTCCTAAGAAAGCTACACTGCTAACAGTAGCATGTTCCTAAGAGAACCACACTGCTAACAATAACATGTTGCTAAGTAGGCCACACTGCTAAAAGTAGCATGTTCTTAAGAAAACCACAATGCTAACAGTAGCATGTTGCTAAGTAAGCCACAATGCTAACAGTAGCATGTTGCTAAGTAAGCCACACTGCTAACAGTAGCGTGGTCCTAAGAAAGCCACATTGCTAACAGTAGCATGTTCCTAAGAGAACCACACTGCTAACAATAGCATGTTGCTAAGAAAGTCACACTGCTAACAGTAACATGTTCCTAAGTGAACAACACTGCTAAAAGAACCACACTGCTAATAGAATCATACTGAAATAAAGTACAATTGTGCTAACGAGACCATGCTGCTAAGAGAACCACACTTCTAACAATAGCAAGTTGCTAAGAGAACCACACTGCTAACAGTAGCATGTTGCTAAGAGTGCCACATTGCTAAAAGAAGCATGTTCCTAAAAAAGCCACACTGCTAACAGTAGCATGTTGCAAAGAGAACCACAATGCTAACAGTAGCATGTTTCTAAGAAAGCGACACTGCTAACAGTAGCGTGTTCCAAAGAAAGCCACACTGCTAACAGTAGCATGTTCCTAAGAGAACCACACTGCTAAC
>NC_056500.1:217664-218590 GCF_014905685.2 Nematolebias whitei
GTAGCATGTTCCTAAGAAAGCCACACTGCTAACAATAGCATGTTGCTAAGAGAACCACATTGATAACAACAAAATGTTCCTAAGAGAACCACACTGCTAAAAATAGCATGTTCCTAAGAGAACCACACTGCTAACAGTAGCATGTTCCTAAGAGAACCACACTGCTAACAGTAGCATGTTGATAAGAAAACCACAATGCTAACAGTAGCATGATTCTAAGAAAGCCACACTGCTAACAGTAGCATGTTCCTAAGAGAACCACACTGCTAACAGTAGCATGTTCCTAAGAAAGCCACATTGCTAACAGTAGCATGTTGCTAAGAGAACCACAATGCTAACAGTAGCATGTTCCTAAGAAAGCCACACTGCTAACAGTAGCATGTTGCTAAGAGAACCACATTGCTAACAGTTGAATGTTCCTAAGAAAGCCACACCGCTAACAGTAGCATGTTGATAAGAAAGCCACACTGCTAACAGTAGCATGTTCCTAGGAAAGCCACACTGCTAACAGTAGCATGCTCCTAAGAGAACCACACTGCTAACAGTAGCATGTTGCTAAGAGAACCACATTGCTAACAATAGCATGTTCCTAAGAAAGCCACACCGCTAACAGTAGCATGTTGCTAAGAAAGCCACACTGCTAACAGTAGCATGTTCCTAAGAAAGCCACACTGCTAACAATAGCATGTTGCTTAGAGAAGTACATTGCTAACAATAGCATGTTCCTAAGAGAACCACACTGCTAACAGTAGCATGTTGCTAAGAAAGCCACACTGCTAACAGTAGCATGTTCCTAAGAAAGCCACACTGCTAACAATAGCATATTGCTTAGAGAACCACATTGCTAACAATAGCATGTTCCTAAGAAAGCCACACTGTTAACAGCAGCATGTTCCTAAGAGAAGCAGACTGCTAACAGTAGCATG
>NC_056500.1:218600-219096 GCF_014905685.2 Nematolebias whitei
TAACAGCAGCATGTTCCTAAGAGAAGCAGACTGCTAACAGTAGCATGTTCCTGAGAGAACCACACTGCTAACAGTAACATGTTGCTAAGAGAACTACACTGCTAACAGTAGCATGTTCCTAAGAGAACCACACTGCTAACAGTATCATGTTGTTAAGAGAACCACACTGCTAACAGTACCATGTTGCTAAGAAAGCTAACAGTAGCATGTTCCTAAGAAAACCACACTGCTAACAGTAGCATGTTGCTAAGAAAGTCACACTGCTAACAGTAGTATGTTCCTAAGAGAACAACACTGCTAAAAGAACCACACTGCTAATAGAACCACACTGAAATAAAGTACCATGGTGCTAACGAGACCATGTTCCTAATAGAACCACACTGCTAACAGTAGCATGTTCCTAAGAAAGCCACACTGCTAACAATAGCATGTTGCTAAGAGAACCACATTGCTAACAGTAGCATGTTCCTATGAAAGCCACACTGCTAACAGTAGC
>NC_056500.1:219106-224700 GCF_014905685.2 Nematolebias whitei
AGCCACACTGCTAACAGTAGCATGTTCCTATGAAAGCCACACTGCTATCAGTAGCATGTTTATAAGAAAGCCACACTGCTAACAGTAGCATGTACCTAAGAGAACCACACTGCTAACAGTAGCATGTTCCTAAGAGAACCACACTGCTAACAGTAGCATGTTCCTAAGAGAACCACACTGCTAACAGTAGCATATTGCTAAGAAAACCACAATGCTAACAGTAGCATGTTTCTAAGAAAGCCCCAGTGCCAACAATAGCATGTTCCTAAGAGAACCACACTGCTAACAGTAGCATATTGCTAAGAAAACCACAATGCTAACAGTAGCATGTTTCTAAGAAAGTCCCAGTGCTAACAGTAGCATGTTCCTAAGAAAGCCACATTGCTAACAGTAGCATGTTCTTAAGAAAGCCACACTGCTAACAGTAGCATGTTGCTAATAAAGCCACACTACTAACAGTAGCATGTTGCTAATAAAGCCACACTACTAACAGTAGCATGTTCTTAAGAAACCCACACTGCTAACAGCAGCATGTGGCTAATAAAGCCGCACTGCTAACAGTAGCATGTTGCTAAGAAAGCTACACTGCTAACAGTAGCATGTTGCTAAGAAAGCCACACTGCTAACAGTAGCATGTTGCTAATAAAGCCACACTGCTAACAGTAGCATGTTGCTAATAAAGCCACACTGCTAATAGTAGCATGTTGCTTAGAAAGCTACACTGCTAACAGTAGCATGTTCCTAAGAAAGCTCACTGCTAACAGTAGCATGTTCCTAAGAAAGCCACACTGCTAACAGTAGCATGTTCCTAAGAAAGCCACACTGCTAACAGTAGCATGTTGCTAATAAAGCCACACTGCTAATAGTAGCATGTTGCTTAGAAAGCTCACTGCTAACAGTAGCATGTTGCTAAGAAAGCTCACTGCTAACAGTAGCATGTTCCTAAGAAAGCCACACTGCTAACAATAGCATGTTCCTAAGAAAGCCACACTGCTAACAGTAGCATGTTGCTAATAAAGCCACACCGCTAACAGTTGCATGTTCCTAATAAAGCCACACTGCTAACAGTTGCATGTTCCTAATAAAGCCACACTGCTAAGAGAACCACACTGAACTACAGTACCATGGTGCTAACGGGACCATGCTGCTGCAGCTGTATTGTTTTTGTATTTTTGTTTCATACTTTGTTTTTTTTTTGGTTAGTCCAGACGGTTCTTCTCATCCATTCTTTGCATTGTTGACCTGCATATGACAATAAACCTAAATCTATAATGGGAGATTATTCCAGGTTTAGTGAAACCTCAAGGTTTGTTAAACTAGAGCTTTTAGTTTTAAATTGTGAAATGACCTTGTGTCTGTTTCTGCAGTGATTTACCCTACAATCTGACCACATTTCTTCAACAAAATGGGTAGAACTAAATAATACTTGTGAGTGCTCCTCGTCCCTGAACGACCTGTTTGAATGGTTTCATTCCCCAACAAGAAAATATAACCAAATGTGACTTCATTAAAAGGGCTGTGAATGTTTTTAAAGATATGACTCTCAGTTAAAGAGCAAGAATGAACTTGATTAGAATAAAGAGTGAAAGATGAAAACCTGCTTTAATATCTTTATAAGTAGAGCTGAACCATATTAGGAAAAGAAGAAATGCAATGTTAAGAAACTGTGCAAAGTTAAATCTGTTGCAATTAACCCACAATTTATTTCACTTTGCCCACAACACTATGTGTTTTTGCATCTCGGCACCTCTCACGGACGTAGGCACCTTGGATAGTCGAGGTTTATTTAACTAGTCAAAATTATTAATGACAGGAAAAGTATAAATTCATGGCACGTGAAGTGTAATAATGTTGACATTGCAACAAGGATAAATAATTGTATTTTGCACAACCCTTGTTTAAAGTGATACTGTTGATGAAACTGCATGTTGATAATTCAGAGTAATGACCTGCATGAAATATACAAATTTATTTTGTGGTTAAAAAAAGGCTCAAAGGAAAAAGAACCAAAAAGCTAATATTGAGCAACATTATATATCATCAGTTATTTAGTGTTTATCTCTATGATTAAATGTATTTTTATTTTTATAATTGTTAAGTAATATAAAGCTGAAATAACCAGTCCTAATGTTGTCTGAAAGAATGTCCCTGACAAAACTACAAACTCTACTTCTCTTTGCCTCAAACATAATTATTTTAATGACACTGCTTTTTGTGTAACTAAACGTGATATAAAACACTCAATGCTTTTATGGAGAACTAAAGTGGCAGTTCTACTCTTTTTAATCTAGTGAATCTTATCTGATCATGTTCAAGCATTGAAGCGGGTCCGATCAGCCGACGCCACGGCTCAGAATTTGTTCTGGTCACTGGTGTTGGTATAGACGTTGACACAAAACACAAGAAAACAATTGTTCATAAACAAAATGTGCATATTTCAACACACACTAATAAAATGTTTCACTGACACTTTGTAAAACTATGACACAGGAAGGTGTGTGTGTGTGTGTGTGTGTGTGTGTGTGAGATCTAAACAGTGATGTAATCCTTGCTGCAGCCACTATGAAACGTTACATAACCGTATAAAAGGCTTACGTACTGTCGGGTTCAAAGGGTTCATTCGGTGTGATTGGCTGTTGTGTCAAAACCACATGTAGAATAATTATTACATAAAGTAACAAAATAAGTAGCAATACTGAGCTCAGAACAGCAGGGCATGTAAAATGTTGTGCCTTTCAACATTTTCAGCGTGTTCATTGTTGTCATGCAGCTGCACTGCTCCGACAGGAGCTTTTCATGAATCAATCTAGATGCAGAGCAGCACCGTATTACAAATGGCTAATACTCAGCAGTAAAATGTCTCCAGTCAAGTCGCAGCACACCTCCTCAGCCCCAACTGTTCGAGAGAAGAGGAAAAAGCTTTTGACTTGGCTGTGACTGGCAGCTCATGTAAACACTGCAGCTAGGACAGAAAGAGCTGAACACGAGCCAAAAGCTGCAAAGCCAAGTTAGGCCCTTTAGTGTGTGCATGTGAGTGATGAAAAAAGAAATGTTGTATGTGCACAGTATGCAAGCATGTGTGTGCCTGTGTTTAACTGATTTACTGAACATTTAGGGTCCTTGAGTTAAAAAAACAAGTAGGAGAAGGGATGAAGACAGATCAACAGCGAGCCAGACTCAGAGTCTAAAAGAAAAAAAGATTAAATGGAAAGAAGTAGGTTAAGAATCTTAAAGGACAGAAATAAGAAGAAAGGAAAAGACGCTGGTAAAGAATTAAAACATAAAGTGTTTTTCCACGTCTTGTTTTGTTTCTGAGGCACCGAGTAGTGAGCACCTGAAAGAGGTCTGAAAGGGAGAAAAGCTGAAGTTCCAAGCCCAGATGCCCGGCTGCTTGGAGGACACTGCAAAGAGATTCAGAAACCAAGACGTTGCCCTGAACAGACGACGAGTCAGAAAACCAAGTGAGAGACACCGTCAGGAGAATAACCAGAAGAAAGACAAGGATCTACGAACAGAGCCAGGAAAGAACAGACGAAAGGCCTGACAGTGAGTAAGAAGGAGAAACAAGATAAGGCAAGAGCAGAAAAGACAGAAACAGAGAGAAAAAGAAAAGCATGGAGGTTGGATTCTGGTTGGACTCCAACAGCCAGCATCTGTTTGGCCTGGGCTCAGAAAAGTCTAGTGTTTCACCCTACAGTGCCCGGGGGAATGCTATTCCAGGCTGCATGGGCTTCTATGAAAAACAGTTTTATGTGGAAAAGTGGATATGGAGGGAACCGGAGAAGAGGCAACATGGGAAGGAAGGAGAGCAAGAAGCAAGAGGAAGGAGGGAGGGAAGGAAACAAGGTGGAAGAGCAAACGAGGAGAAGAGGGATAACTTGGAGAGAAGAAATAAAGCCTTTAGGAGTCTGAATGACAAGAAGAGGTTCGATTTCAACGAGGGGCCTTTGAAAAAGTAAGGCAAAGAGTGAAAGTTTGATAAAGGAAAGGAACAAGGCTTTTCAACATCTTCTGTTGCAAACAACGCTCCTCCAAGTTTAACCCAGCAATGCCTCGGATCGGTTCAAAACTCTGGCTGCAGAGTAATGAGGCAACGGCAGAATAAACAGCCACGAACAGAAGATTTGTGTCTCTCCAGCATCTGGACGAGGACAGCTGTGTAGTAGCTCTCAACCTGGGGGCTCCTCACCTGTCAGTCAGATGGCTGAAACTTCCTGAGGGACACCAAACAGCTGGCAGACAGGTGTCTGCTGTCTATCTCCTGAAGCACACCTTTGTGTGTCTGTGTGTGCTCATGATTGTGTATCTCTGGTGTGTACAGCTTGGACTAGTCCGGTGCTTCTCAAACATTTTCTGTGGGCCCCTCCTTTAGACAAAGTAAAGTGTCTGTCCCCAAATGGTCACAATACGTCAAGTATTCATATAAAATCACATTTTTTTAAATTGTTTTTACTGTTTGTTCCAGCCTGAAAATAAAACAAAAAGCACCAACTGAGTGCGCTCCCACCCACCCCCCCCCCACCCCCCCCCCCCCCCCACACACACATACTGTTTGGCCGTGGCACCAAAGTTTGAGAACTACTAGACGCAGCACATGTTAAATGGCCTCTAATGGGGTGGGGTTGTAGAAGTAGGCAATCAGTATTTGGCAGCAACAGTGAAACCACACAAGAAAGCAAGATATGATGTATGATGTTGGTGTGTAAGTGTTGGGGAGGGGGGAGTTATGGTTTTATAGCAAAGCCATAACCTTAATCAGAAGCAGAGGCACTTTCTCCAGGAAAAGCAACAAGGGAAAGTAAAGTTTACATGAGTTAATTAAAGGAAAGAGGCTAGGGGGAATAGATGGATGGGCAACTGGGGGAAGCTGCAAGGCAAGAAAATAAACATATAGAAGGATTTCAGCATGACGAGTGACTGAGGGAAAAAACTCAGAATGAATGGGGAGTGTGATGCAATCATTAAAAAAATGATTTTCATTATCTCACCACCAGGTCACTGTCCTGACCTACCCTCAACTGTAATGCCATTATTCATCAAGAGCAGTTTCTATAATCCATAACTGAGACAGGTATAACTGAATGTACAACTAGTGAGACTGCTCTGTACTTTACAACATCACAGTGTGAGGTTGTGCACAACAGAGCACTTCCTAACATAACATGATCTGACATAAAACTGGTACGAGAGGCAGTGGGCCTTTCTTCAAGGAGTCTGTCTTTCATATACATTCAGAGTCATTTGTATTTGAGTTTACAGGGGAAGCAGCTTCTGCGTCAATAATTCTGAGTTTAGATCCAACTGGAACAGAGACACATGTAGCATCAGCTTTTGTGGGATTTCACATGTTTTTTTTTTTTACAGAGCTATATCATTTAATAACTCTCTTACTTTGTACAGTACTGCAATAGATTTAACTATTTTTATTCTTGCATAATTTAGATTTCACTCATTTCAAGGGATTTCTGTTGTCCAGCAGGATTGATGGGGAGGAAAGCCCCATACAACAAGCCTGCACATAAAGCTCCTGAATGTGTGTAGTAGAGAGCTGTATGAATGTGTGTAGTAGAGTGCTGTATGAATGTGTGTAGTAG
>NC_056500.1:224800-238795 GCF_014905685.2 Nematolebias whitei
TGAATGTGTGTAGTAGAGTGATGTATGAATGTGTGTAATAGAGTGATGTATGAAAGTGTGTAGTAGAGTGCTGTATGAATGTGTGTGTAGTAGGGGTTGAACGACTACATAATTTTTAAACTCGACATTAACATAATAAAACTTGAGTAGAACTCGAGTACTTGATGACATCATAGGATCTAAAGATACAAAAATAAATAAATAAATAAAACTGCAAAAAAGGTCATTATTTACAAAAAAAGACCAACAAAACATTGGGAGCGTATATTATGCTCCTACCATTTATCATACAGCAAATAAGTCACAGGAAAAACTAAACTATTAGTTTTCATTATTAAGCTGCAAACTCAGAGCACTCTGAGACGGTGCTATTTAAGAGACTGAGCTGAATACAGCTCCTCAGACTGAGGAAGTCTCTCGGATGAGAGACGAAACGTTTCTACATTTTTTTGTTGATTTGCTTTGTTTTGATTTTTTGAATGTCCAGAGGACCAGATTTAACTTTTTTAGAGGGTATACCTTGTTTTGTAAAGTGCTTTGAGTATATTGATAAGGTACAACGCAGCTATGTAAGTACAGTCCATTAACCATTTATATTGTTAAAAAAATTTTATGAAAGATATATGCTTTTACAAGAATGCTGTAATTTAATTGCCTGAATCTTCTCTAATGAAAGGCACCAGTTGCATTATTTGTTTTCTTGTAAAATCCATCTCAAGTGCTCTACTTGTTGTAGCAATGTATTGAAAAACATAGAATTTTCAACCAGAATTAAAGCTGCAAGCAGCATTGGAGGCCCTCGCAGCAAAGCGCCGCTCCGGCCTTACGGCTACCGCGGGAGCTCCACCCAGTCGCAATCGCAAACACTCTCGTGCCAGTTCCGCACGCGTTCACCACGGGGCACATTTCCTGAATCTTCGACATTGCCTTCCGTCCAGGTCAGTACTTGTCCATCTGCAGGTCTTACAAGTGTAGGCGAAATCCAACCTTCCAGACAGGAGTTACTGTGACTTGCTGTTTTGTGGTGAATGTTTGACAAGCACTTCCTTTGATTACGTTAGAATATGACACAGAGAATCGTCGGGCATCCAACAGGGATGACTCATGCCAAGTTTGGTGCATTTCGGTCTCTCAATGTGAAAGTTATAGCATTTAGAAATTAACGGCGTGAAGCGTAACTTTGAGGCCTGCACATGCCCCTTTAACATATACGAAAACGCAAGCTTTAGATAAGTTTTACTCTCCAATGTGTTATGGGCATATTAACCAAGTTTGAAGGCAATCCTTCAAAATCCCTAGGAGGAGTTCGTTAAAACTCGCAATTAGAAACGCCCCAAAATGACCCAAAATGGCCGACTTCCTGTTGAGTTTGGACCAGGGCTCCAAGAGACTTTTTCATAGGTCCTGAGAAGATACAGATGTTCGCCGAGTTTCAGAATTATCGGTCAAAAAATGGCTTGGGGCTGAGGTTTTAAAATATTCTAGGGGGCGCTGTGGAGGCTATTGGCCACTTATCATGGAGTCCTGTTCAAGGGGTGGATATTGATCGATCATACTGATTTTGGTGCTCCTCAGCTCAAATCTGTGGAATTTAGAGCCAAACATATGGCAACGGCGTTATGTCTTACTTTGCCATGCCGCGCCGCCCACATGCTCCACCCAAAACGGTCAGTGTTGTAAAGCAAGTTTCACCAATATGTCTTCGGTCACTGGACACACTATCATGCTGATCAGGTAACAGGGGTCAGATAAGGATCGTTCAACGTAAAACTTTATACTTCCTGTTGTCAGGGGGTGTGGCTTAAGTGATGTCAAGATTTGACTATTCAGTCTTGCAGGGGACCAGATGTGGATCAATCATTGAAAGTTTGATGTCTCATCCAGTTTTCATGTAGGATCTATTAGCGTTCCGTTTTTCATGGTGAGATGTCAAATTATGGTCTGGTCCCGCCCCTTCAGCATGCTCCGAAACGCACCGTTTAGATAAATTTCATCCCCCATGCCTTTTGACCAAAATGGCCAAGTTTGAAACCGATTGAGCAAAATCCCTAGGAGGAGTTTGTTGAAATGTGGAGGCTGTAAACCGCCAAAAAGGTGTGAAAATTGGGACGGCATTCTAAATTGGCTGCCTTCCTGTTTATCGTACAATGTTGGTGCCTGAGGGTTTTCTGTGCACCTAGGGGAATTGGACAAGCGTACCAAATTTCATGCTTCTACGACAAACTAAGGTTAATGTGGAGGGTATTTTGAAAATTTCCATGTAGCGCTCTTGAGCCGTTTCTGTTGCGATTTTTGCCATGCCCTTAAAATACGTAATTTTTCACCAGTCCTGATGCGTCCGCCAAATTTGGTGAGTTTTGGGATATGTTAAGGCCCCCAAAAGGCCAATTCATTTAACGGAAAAATTGCTCGGGCCTAATGAACTGAGCGATTACAATTAAAAACCTGCTTCACATTGTCACATATCTATCAGACAACTACACAATAACTCACCTGAACAGCCAGGTTTCTCCTGGACCAGTGACAATATGCAACACTTTGTTCACTTATTTTATTCACAAGTAAGTGTGACTGTACACCACAGTGACACACATTCCCCTGGCTGCACTTCAGTTCTGTAAAAACAAACCCAACATGTGTGTAAAATGTACAGAAGAATCTGCTCCACAGAGAAGATGCTTGCTCACACAGCCATAACATCAACTGGCCGGTAGTTTTAATGAGCATGTTCGAGTGCACGTTTGAGCTCATGTTTACTGTGATGCTGCCAGTGTCTGCACTCATCAGCATGCTGTGAAGAGACAGCCAGATGATTTCACTTATCCATGGCCTTGGTCTGAGAGCATCAGCAGTGAAGACAGTGACAAACTAATAATCCCCTTTTCCTGCAATTCCCCACCCCCCACGCCACTCATTTCTTTTCTCTCCTTGTCAGTCAGCACTCTGCTCGCTCTGTTTCTCTTCTTCTCTCAGTCCATTGTTCCATCATGTGACCTCTCCTCTCATCTCTTATTGCTCTGTACATTTTTTATGTTTGTCAAATCTGCTCAGACTTCCTGTTTCCAGTCTGTAAAGAAAACTGAATCAGAATACAGAATCTGTGTCTAACACTTTACTTAGATAGGTTACCAAATTCCACATCCTGCAGATGTGTGCTGTTTGGGGACTGTGTTTGGAAACTGCTCCATTTTATATACCAGATAAAAGATAGAAAGTTTCTGAAACATTTGCTGATAATCAAAGTGTGAAGTTATTTGCAACAAGAAAACCTTGATAAAACAGGTCCCACCTCTGGCCTGCTACAACTGGTTCTAACATCAATCTATACTAACAGTTCAGTGGAAGATGGGACAGTGGAAGTGTGCGACCTGCCGAGGACATCGTTAGAGGAGCTGGTGATGTAATCCACTAGGGGGTTTTGTGGCAAAACTACTGATGACCTACAAAGTAAATGACTGACTCTCCTGAGACAAAAAAGACACAAGAGAAGGAAGAATTTGGTATGGTTAATGTGAAATCAGAAGTTACTGACTTGCTGTGTTGAGTTCACAGCACTGGCTCCAAACTTATGGCCATTTATTTCCCGTGTAAGAAGCATGCGTGATCAGTAAGCCTGTCAGTGTGGGGATCAAAGTTCAGACAGAAATCATACACTTCACAGCGAGACCTGATGCCCAGTAAGGCCTTTTTATTAGCTCTTAGTCTTAACGAATACACACAGATCCCCCAACGTTGGCTCCTTCACAGCTGATAGTGATTATTAAGGCTTATTGATAAACTAATAGTGAATTAGGGCTGGTGGGGATTACTTAGAGAGATTACTGTTTGACCCCATCACAGCTAGAGAAATCATTATGACAGCACTAGTGATGTTGATGATAATCTCTTTAACACACACACAAACAAAACAGAAGAGCAGGTAAACTATAGGAGGCAACAGACAGAACAACCAAATGAAATTCAATAAATTCAATAAACACTTCAAACGACAAGTCAAAACCAATTTTGTTGCCTGGCACCAAAATTCAAAGACAAATGATTTTGTTTTAGCCTGTTGTCATTCACACCACATGTGGTACATGTGGTGGAACGTGTGGAAGACCACGACCATCTCCTTTTAGTCTCGCTGAGTCTGAACTTGAACATATTTACAAAGCTTTACAAAATTATAAAAGAACAAAGGAAGGCTAAAACTCAGGCTGGCCCACAGACGCGTTTGGACCTCCTAATAAACTGCTCCGACGCTGCAGGAAGGCCCCATGTCTCTGTTTTTACATCTCATCCTAATACACTTTGATGCTCAGTAGACACCTATTAATATTCACCTCGGAAACGGGTTTCTTAACTGTTTTTATTTGGGACTGCCATTGCAATGCATGGAAGCAGTGCATTGCCTTAATGCACTGCTTCCATGCAAAGCATGGAAGGCACCTATTATTTTACACCTAACAAGAGTTTCTTTATTTGTTTATTTTTCCTCCATCAACGTTAATGCAGCCCGAAACGCAATGTGTACCCCTAAAAAAGTTATATCAAAACGACTGGCTCAACCTCGAGAAGGGAGCTATAACTTTTATTGACAATCGGAGTTACCATGGCGACATATTTAGCTAACAAAGACGTCATATTTCTCTATAGGAAATGAATGAGAAAACACTCCTCACACTACCGGTAACTGCTGCGGTCAAGTCACATGACTGAAGAGTGTAGAGTCGCTGAAGAAAATAGAAACTCACTGTTGGATATGTTTGAAACTCAAATCATCAGATAAATGTCTAGTACTGAGTAACGTTTGGAGCCATTTTGATTCAAGATTGCTACCACAGATACCTCGGTAAATACAAAATTGATTATAACTCAGTCATTCTTTGAGATATAGAGCTGAAATTTAATATGGTTGTAGTTGAGAGCAATTTGTTATACATTCCTAATGCAAATTAAATATCCAAGATGGCCACCTTAGCTAAAAGAGAAAAAAATATAACTCTGCCATTTTTTGAGATATTGAGCTGAAATTTGGATATTGGTATCCGAGAAAGATCTCTAATAGATTCTGACTGCAAAATCAAAAATCCAAGATGGCCACCTAAGCAAAACAGGAAAAATACTATAAATTGGTCAATTTTAGTGATATTGATATGAAATTTGGTGTGGTAATAGCTGAGAATATTCACTATCCAATCCATCCATCCATCCATTATCTTTTACCCGTTTCTTCCATTTTGGGTCACAGGGGTCGCCAGTGCCCATGTCCGGCAATCACTGTGTGAGGGGCAGAGTACCATACCATACCAATTTATTTATATAGCACTTTAAACAGTGACAAAGCACACCAAAGTGCTGTACAGGGACAAACAGAACAAGCACATAGCAACAGATTACATAACAGGACACCAAAAAGTAGCAACCAACAAAAACAATAATGGACAACAACAACAACTGCAACATGACCAACACAGTGTGATGCACACAGACTCAGAACAGATCGCACAGTGCAGAAAGCCAGGGAATAAAAGTGTGTTTTTAAGCGAGATTTAAAAACTGTGAGGGAGGGGGCCTGTCTAACGAGCAGAGGTAACTCGTTCCAAAGTCTTGGGCCTGCTACAGAGAAGGCCCTGTCACCTCTGCGCTTGAGACGGGTTCCTGGGACTGTTAGGAGCAACTGGTCTGCTGATCTGAGAGAATGTGGTGGGACATACGGCTGGAGCAGATCAGAAAGATAGGAGGGGGCAGAGCTGTTTAGTGATTTATAGACATACAAGAGTATTTTGAATTTGATTCGAAGGTGAACCGGAAGCCAGTGTAGGGAGGCCAAAACAGGTGTAATGTGCTCTCTTTTGCTTGTGCTGGTCAAAAACCGGGCTGCTGCATTTTGGACCAGTTGAAGTCTAGCTATGGAGGTCTGACCAGGTTATTTTTGGACAATATGGGCTTAAGCTTAGACAGTCGCCTCAGCTGGAAAAAGCAGGATTTAACAATCATATTTACATGATTGTTGAGTTTCAGAGAAGGGTCAAGTATCACTCCTAGATTAGTGACTCTTTGTTTCACTAACGGTGACAGAACGGATAGGTCGATGCAGTGGTTGGTGATTGTGTCATTGGGAGGAAACAGCATAACTTCAGATTTCTTCTCGTTGAAACTCAAGAAATTTAAAGCCATCCAATCTCTGATGTCAGCCAGGCAGTCCAGTAACGGTTGAATAGAGCGAGTACCGTTGAGTCTGAGGGGGAAGTAGATTTGGCAGTCGTCTGCGTAGAAATGAAAAGGTATGTTATGTTTCCTGAAAATAGCACCTAGTGGCAGCAGGTATAAAGAAAATAAAAGAGGACCAAGGATGGACCCTTGCGGTACCCCCCATTTAAGCGCTGCCGAGGCTGAACTAAAATCTTTGATGGAGACACAAAAGGACCTGTCAGCGAGGTATGATCTAAACCATTCGAGGGCTGACCCAGTGATGCCCACCCACTGCTCTAACCTCGCAATGAGGATCTCGTGGTCGATTGTATCAAAGGCAGATGTGAGGTCCAGTAAGAGAAGGAGCACAGAATCACCAGCGTCTGTGAATAGGAGAATGTCGTTAAAAACCTTGAGTAGAGCAGTTTCAGTGCTGTGGAGAGGTTTAAAGCCAGACTGGAATAGCTCTAAGATGGCATTATCCTCTAGAAAGCATTTCAGCTGGGACTCCACTATTTTTTCCAGCAGTTTAGCGACAAATGGGAGTCTGGAGACAGGCCGGAAGTTGGACATGACTGAGGGGTCAAGGCTAGGTTTTTTCAGGAGAGGTTGGACAGCAGCATGTTTAAAAGTTATTGGCACCACACCTGAGGCTAAGCTGCTGTTCACAATGCCAAGAACAGGAGGGCCCAGAACAGGAAGAAGCTCCTTAAGGAGTCGAGGGGGGACAACGTCAAAAGGGGAGCCAGATGGCTTCATGCCGCACATGACCTGCTCCAGGGAAGACAGAGAGATGGGCTCGAAGTGGTCCAGAACAGCAACACAATGAGATGGGATGGACGGATCATGAGCAGGTGGAGAAATGAGTGCCCGGGTGTTTGCAACTTTTTCAGAAAAGAAATGGAGGAAGTTTTCACACAGCTCAGTTGAGGCTTCTAGAGGTGAAGGTTCACTGAGGTGTAGAACTGAGTTCAGGGTGGAAAAAAGTGCTCGTGGGTTGTGGAAGTTTGAGACAATTATCGCAGAAAAGAACTTCGATTTGGCGGCTTTAACTGCCTTCTGATAATGACGCAAACTCTCCTTTAGGATTTGAAAAGAAACCTGTAGCCTGTCTTTCCTCCACCTGCGTTCTGCTCTCCTACACTGCTGTCTAACGGCTTGAGTGACATCATTAAGCCATGGTTCTGATAAAAGTTTTGTTTTCCTGGTTTTAACGGGAGCAACACGGTCCAGAATATTTAAGCAAACAGAGTTAAGCTGAGAGGTTAGCTCCTCGGTGGAGAGAGACACTGAGAGCTGATCGATCCTCTCAGAGCTAAAAGCCTCAGTAAAACGTGCAGCAGTGAAATGGTTAATGACGCGTGAAGTATGAGCAGAATCACATGACTTAGCAGTAGGACAAGGTGGGATGATATCAAACAAGACAGGCATGTGGTCTGAGAGAACGTTGTCACCGATTACCAAATTACAAACAGAGACATCACATGTTAAAATGAGATCCAGAGTGTGACCATGTTGTTGGGTGGGAGCATTTACATGTTGAGTTAAATTAAATGAGTCCAACAAATCAAGGAAGTCCTTCACTAACGGCTTCTCCTGACAACAGACGTGAATATTAAAGTCACCAACAATAATAAAGTGATCATATCTTGGTGTGATGTATGCCAGAAAATCAGAGAATTCACTTATGAAGTCCTTGGAACGAGGGGGGCGATAAACAATCGCACACAGAACGGGAGGAGAATGTCCGAGTTCAAAAGCACTCAGCTCGAAACTGGAGCAGGGCATGAGGGTGGACAACTGTTTACAGGAAAAGTTTGATTTAAATACAGTTAATATTCCACCACCCCGCCGACCTGATGGCCGCGGGGCATTAAAACACAGACAGTCAGGAGGTAAAAGTTCCACCAAGGCGCTTGAATCACCCAAAGGCAACCAGGATTCAGTGAGAAAAAGAAAATCTAGTCCCTCGTCTTTAAAAAAGTCATTTAGGATAAAAGTCTTGTTGGCAACAGACCTTGTGTTGATGAGGCACGTCCTGATCTGGTCCGACACAGAACCAGCCATGGTGGGGGTGGTGCGCGCCAACGGTTGCAGATTTTCAAAAACAGCGCCTCCAGGACGGTCCAAGCGCCGGGCCGGTAGACAACACCCATATCTTCCCTGGTCCGGGCACGTAGGAAGCTGGCTGTGGAAACGTTGACCACGCAGAGCTTTGAGTTTTACCAGCCGGCCGGCACGTTTACCCCGGCGTCTGGATCGATATCTCCTAGAAGGCAGGCTTGGGGCCCAGCGTAAACAAGCAGGCACGTCCGCCAGAAGGGGTGGAAGAGGGGGGGTCCCGAGTCACGATCAAAATGGTCCGAATCAGCGACAGCAGAAACAGACAATCTAAGACCGAGGAGCTGTTGTCGGTCATACACAAGCAGCGAGTTGATATCCCAGACAAAAAACGAAAAAAGCAGAAATAATCCAAACAGTATCGTCAGAGGTAGATTGCAGGCCATGTACACGGGCGCCATCTTACTGGAAGAGATGGCTGCAGCATACATTTTAATAGTGCTGAACGCCAAATTTCTGTCCATCAGCTGCTGCAAAAAGGACAGCACGCCACCTAGTGGACATGAGGTGGCCTCTACATCTTTCTCTGTAGACCAGCGCTGAAAAGCTGTCCGCTCTGATGTGTACACCGCTGTGGTGGATGCAGCAAGTGAATCCTGGATTGTACGCACTACATCTTGCGGGAGACCCATCCTCTCTAAGCAGATCCGCTCAGTGGCCAGACCCACAGGTGCTGGCCTATTTCTGGGTAACTCCTGATCGCTCCTCCCGCCTGGAGGAGAGTGTCCTCCCTCTACGGCAATTTCCACGGGCGCCCCAATAACAGGCGTCATAGAACCGGGAACCATGGTGCGTTCACGCGCTCGGGTGCCACTAGGAGAGCTGTCAATCCCTCCTCCTGAACTTGGTTCAGAAACCGTAATGTCAGAGGAGGTGGGGGGAACGCATAAAGAAGTGTTTTGGGTCATGGGCTGTGAGCAAACGCGTCCACCCCCAGCAGTGGTTCGTCTCGCGGGCTCAGTGAAAACCATAGTTGACACTGAGCGTTTTCTCGTGTCGCAAACAGGTTCACAGCCGCTTTGCCAACTTTCTGCCATGTCTGGGCCATCAGATTGAGGTGGAGGGTCCAATCCCCGTGACGCGGACTGCCCCTGGACATCACATATGCCCCTTGTTCAGAACACCGGGGATGTACACTGCTCTGATGGAGAGCGGATTTTGGTGTGCCCAACACAGTAGTTTTCTCGCAATTTATAATATTTGGGCTGAGCGCACACCCCCCTGCCAGCTTATGTAAGCAGCAGTAACCTTGTTGTCTGTGTGAATCAAAACGTGTTGATTCTGCAGCACAGGAGCAAAGTGTTGAATCACATTCAGAACCGTGCGACATTCCAGAACGTTTATATGAGCTGTTGTGTGAGAAGGCCACAGCGCCCCTACAGCTCGAGATAGGCATGTCACCCTTGAACCTGACAACGACACGTCTGTGAAGACTGACACGTGTGACGTAGGTCTACTGACGGGGACTCCCTCCGACAAAACCAGGGGGGTTTCTCAGTGTTGGAGATCTGTTCTCACGGAGGGAGGAACAGTGATCATCCGTCTCTTTTGATTTACCGGATCAACGCGCAGATGAGCAAAACCATCTCTGGAGGCGTCGCATGTGTAATAAACCTAGCGGGGCCACTGTGTGAGCTGACGACATCGTTCCTAACAGCTTCATGACGAAAATAGTTGTTACTACTCTGCCAGGTCTTATGTGGCAGAGCTAGTCTTTTAGAGTGTCAATTCTTGTCTGTGATAAACGAACCCTCATGGTGGTCGAGTTTAGCTCCACTCCCAGATAAACAATCGTATGGGCCGGGAGAATCAAGCTTTTTCCCAATTTATGGCGAAGCCCAGAATTAGTAGGTGTGACGTCAACACCTGAGCCGCTGCTTCCCATCTGGAGCGTGACAGCAGCAACAGATCGTCTAGGTAAGACAAAACTCTCATCCCTGCTCTGTGTAATGGTTTCAGGGCCGTCTCCACACACTTTGCGAACGTACGAGGCACGGGGGAAGTAGGCCTTCTTTCAGATCGATGGAACTAAACCAGTCATTTCTCTGGATGTTGTCCAACAGTTGTCTGGTTGTCAGCATGTGAAACGGTCTGTCCACAATCGCCTTGTTGAAAACTGACAGGTCCAAAATCGGTCTCGTTTCTCCGGTCTGTTTTGGAACCGGGAAGTAACGTGAGTAAAAAACCTGTGTTTTCCTCTCCGTCGGGAACTCTGGAAATTACCTCTTTAACCAGAAGTTCCTGGAGTTCTGCATTTAGGGATGAAACCTGGTCTGGTGATGACAGGACCGTCTCTAAAACTCCTCTGAACGGAGGGGGTCGAGCTGCGGATTGCAGCGCGTAACCCCTGCTTATCAGCTTGGCCATCCATCTGTCTGGCAAGCATGTTCGCAGCCACTCCGTGCGACGTTCGTGGAGTGGGAGTGCATTTAGGTGGTGCGTCATGTTTCTTACGGACGTCAGCCAATCTACCGCCCCGACCGCCGTCATGCGCCACAGAAGAGTGTTCTGCGAGACCCAAGGCGAGGCTTCCTCGAAAGGGTTCTGAGCACGCCTCTGTGCCGCGCTCAGGCTGCGGGTTCACATTCATGTTGATGTGGACCGGCATGTGTTGAGGAGAGGCATGCTGATGTGAACCGGCGAGCGCTGGGAAGCGGTGTGCGCGCCTTCATCAACGCCGCTGCAGTGAGAAGCGTGCCGCTCCTGCTGAGAGCAAGGTTCTCACTGGACCCGTTCTGCGTTCTCACATTTATGCTGATGCGAGCCGGCGAGCACTGGGGAGCGGTGTGCGCACCTTCATCAATGCAGCGCCGTTTGAGTGAAGGCTGCTGGCGTTGCGGGAGCGCGCGTTTGACACCGTTGCGGTGAGAAGCGTGCAGCTCAGCCTGAAAACGAGTTATTCCACTGGACTCGTTCTGCGGACCACATTCACTTTCGACTGTTGTGTCATGCGAGCATCTCGTGTTTATTTGGAGCAGCAGTGATTCTGAAAAACCTTTTTTTCCAAGGCCACCGGCTCGTTTTGTGTGGAGGATGTGTGAAGGAGCCGCTGTGAGGTCATCTGAGCTGACAGACTGGCTAAATCAGACACTTTAATCATTAAATGATGTTTTATTTCAAAACTCGTGTCATCTTTACACACATCCTCCGCAAACCGTCATTTGAATCTTCTCCCCCCGTGAGCTCTGCGGTTTGTTGTCCCAGGGCGCCGCCTGTTGGCGATCTCAGGGAAACGCCGAACCTCCGGTTGCCGGGATGAGAAAGGCTGATGTCTGACGGGCGGGGCTGGCGCTGTAGCGGAGCGGGGAGAAGCTGCTGCAGCCGTGGAACATGTTGTCGTCGTCTTGAAATTGGTCCCGAACAACGCGCCGTCGCTGATGGGGGCCCTCCAACAAAAAGCCTTCTGCAGCTCCTCCAAGAGGGAGGTGGAGTGACGAGCCAGGTGGACCTCTGGAAAAACCTCGTCCTCCGGGCTGCGATACGAGACCGGCAGACAACAGAAGAGGCGCACAGGTTGAGGATGACATCAGCTGCCTAGCAGAGGGAGCTCTACGTCTCCTCCAGCCTCTTGAACACTGTACGCCAGCAGCGTAACGTATTGTTCGATGCGGCCGCCTGGAACGCACACTGGTGAGCTCGGTTGGAGAGTGACGTCACCATCTGGTCATGCTTACCCGGAGGCGTAGGACGCTGGTCCAACCAGGACATCTTTGCTCCGAAAGCCTCCGCCAGGCTCGGCTCCAGGGGGGCACTGAGGGAATTTTCGCTCGGTGAAACCCCTCCACTCTGGTGATGGGCGCGAATGTGGGAACTGGCGCCCTCATTCTACCAGGACCGGCTGCGGCCTCGTTCCAGTAGGACGTCACTGCTGGGAAACAAGGCCAGATGGGATCAGGACGGCGAGCTGGGGTGGAGCCCAGAAACCTTCCCACTAGATCATCCGATCTGGGCGGGGGAAGGAGAGGGACGGAAAAAGTCCCTTCATTTCAGCCGCCTCCTGGATTATGCCGGGCAGCTCCAGAGGAGGGCACCGACGGCTGGGAGCGGTGTGGTCGCCGATGCGAAAAAGGTCCGGGGAGGGGTGAGCATTCGCTCAGCCCCCTCGTTCCGACACTACGCTCTCCAGGAGGGAGGGAGCAGCGGGGGGCTGTTGCTAGGGGTTGAACGAGTATATAATTTTTAAACTCGACATTAACATAATAAAACCCGAGTAGAACTCGAGTATTTGATGACGTCATAGATCTCAAGATACAAAAATAAATTAATTAATTAAACCGCAAAAAAGGTAATTATTTACAAAAAAAAGACCAACAAAACATTGGGAGCGTATATTATGCTCCTACCATTTATCATACAGCAAATAAGTCACAGGAAAAACTAAACTATTAGTTATTATTATTAAACTGCAAACGTGAAGAAATGTGCAGCACGTCAGAAACGAAACTTAACAGTGGGGTGGTGGGGTGGTGGGGTGGTGGGGTGGTGGGGGGGTCGACCACCCCGCACCACCGCCAGCTGTGGTGCGCATTAAGTTTAGTTTTAGAGAGTAATATGTTTATAGATTTTTTTTATAGGTTTAGAGATTAATATTTTTGGCTTTTTGTTTGTGAAACAAGAGTAAACTGGTTCTGGTTCGGTGGATTGGACACGGTTACACCATACTCTGTGACCTGCAACAGTGCAACATCGCCCCCTACGGTCATACGGTGGTCACATAATATGACGTCACTACGGTTACTCGACGTTACATTTTTAACCTCGATAGATGTCCTAGTAATCCATGTGTAGATTACTCGAGTACTCTGTTAATGCCCTAGCTGCTGCTGATGTCGCCTGTCCCGGAGGAACCATCCGATTCGCTCCGAGAGTCGGAGATAAAAGGAAAATTACAAGATGGCGTCGTCCAGCGTGTAGCGACCAGCCACTGAGAAATACTCCTCGGCGCTTACCTTGAAACAAGACTGCTCGTCTGCTTCTCCTCGGGGAGGAGAACTCACCGGGACGGCAGGAGGTTGACATGGCGGGACCACAGGCAGTCTTAACAAAGGTTGAGCTGGTCAAGCTAGACAACTTCCCTTCTTCGTTCTTCTGACAGTGCTATTAGTTCACTTCACCACTTGCTCAAGCCGAGATCGGATGTTTCCCGTCCTCCCTCCCTCTCCGCTTTGCTGCTCTGGCTGTCTGTGAAACTGCTTCTGAGACTCTCTTGCATTTCTTCCAAACCATAATTATGGACTTGTTCTGACCAGTTGGTCCCTCAACTCAATTTACAGCATTTCTTCAAGAGAAGACAGGCTTTAGGCGAGCCGATTTGCCCTGTTGGCACGTACGCAGCTGGATATCTTATCGACTGGAAGACTTGATGATGTGTCTATCTCTGCTGCCATCTGTCGATTTTAAGGACGCATATTTAATTGGATTCATAATAACTGGTTCCTACTTTTTGGATTCAGCTGGTCCTGGTTTTTAATCTACAATCAAGGAAGTCGTCAGCAGCAAATTTGGACCCGATCTCACTGCTTGCCTTTATGATGGTTTGGTTTCATGTCTCGAGTACCCGGACTCAAATGCTTTGGGCTGAATATCCTGATGCATGCTCAATAATCCAGGTAGAAAAATCCAAAAAAGTTCAATCTGGTCCTCTGGACATTCAAAAAAAACAAAAACAAAACAAAGCAAAAAAATCTAGAAACGTTT
>NC_056500.1:238895-241980 GCF_014905685.2 Nematolebias whitei
ATACAGAACACCATGGACTTTGTGGACAAGGTGAGGGATGTCATCATGGAGACTGATGAAACAATGGTCTCTTTTGATGTCACATCACTCTTTACGTGCATTCCTGTTGATGATGCAGTAGAGGTGGTCAGTTTAAGATTAAAATCAGACACCACGCTGAACAGCAGGACCACGCTTTCCACAGAACAACTGTGTCAACTCTTGAAACTGTGCCTGCAGTCAACCTACTTCACATATGGGGAGCAATATTATAGGCAGAAACATGGGTGTGCTATGGGGTCTCCAGTTTCTCCTATTGTTGCCAACCTGTACATGGAGGAGGTAGAAAAGAGAGCCTTGACGTCCTTTTCAGGGACACCACCAAGTCATTGGTTCAGGTATGTTGACGACACCTGGGTTAAAATTAAATCTCAGGAAGTCCAACATTTTACTGACCACATCAACTCTGTGGATAAATACATCAAGTTCACACGAGAAGATGTAAAAAATGGCAAGTTGGCTTTCTTGGACTGTGAGGTCTCAGTCTCTGATAGAGGACATTTGCAAACCGAGGTGTACCGCAAACCCACCCACACAGACCAGTATTTGCAGTTTGACTCCCATCACCCTTTAGAGCACAAGTTAGGAGTCATCAGGACTCTATATCGCAGAGCAGACAGCATCCCCACTAGCTCGGGAGCCAGGCAGAAGGAGAAATCCTACACAAAACAGGCTCTAGAGCAATGTGGATATCCTAACTGGGCCTTCCTGAAAGCAGAGAAGAAACCCAAACAGGACTCCAGTCAGCCATCAGGTGAAAAGGAGGAACCCAGACCCAGACCAGTGGTCATTCCGTATGTTGAGGGGGTATCAAGAGAAACTGAGACGTTTATTTTCTAAACACAACGTCCCAGTGGCTTTTAAACCCCAAAATACATTACGGCAAAGACTGGTTCATCCCAAAGATCCAGTCCCCCGGCACAAACAGAGTAATGTTGTGCATGCTGTTCAGTGTCAGGAGGGCTGTGATCAGTCTTACATCGGGGAAACTAAACAGCCACTGGCCAAAAGGATGGCCCAGCACAGAAGATCAACATCATCAGGCCAGGATTCTGCGGTCTACACTCATCTCCAGCCAGCGGTCACTCTTTCAAGGATGAAGATGTTCACATCCTGGACAGAGAGGAACGATGGTTTGAGAGAGAAGTAAAGGAGGCCATCTTTGTGAAAAGAAATCGTCCATCATTAAACAGGGGTGGAGGCCTCCGGGTTCAACTGTCCCCCTCTTACAATGCTGTGATTGCTAGTATCACTCAGCCCTCTGTGAACAGTAAACAGCCATCAGTGTGCTAATGATCCATTGTTAGGCTGATGGTCCTTCTTGAGCATGTGATCAGCTGGTTCTGGTTGTCAGCAGCAAAACTGGTTGATCCACCCTGAGAAGGTGCTATTTAAGAGACTGAGCTGAATACAGCACCTCAGACTGAGGAAGTCTCTTGGATGTGAGACGAAACGTTTCTAGATTTTTTTGCTTTGTTTTGTTTTTGTTTTTTTTGAATGTCCAGAGGACCAGATTGAACTTTTTTGGACTTTGGGCTGAATGTTTCAGATCTTGGGGATTTTTACTCCATCGGTGTGGCCATGTTATTTTGGACATTTCGAAACCGAGTGGACCAAACACAGACTCAAGGCAGATGTCATTAAGTTCTGCCTGTCCCCAAAACAACTGTGTGTTTATCTAAATTTTGGTCGCCTTGGTTGTCCTTGAAGGCCACTTTATCTGAATTTCACCTGGAGAAAATGTGATCTGACGCTCACCACACCCTCCCTGAGGAATTTCCAACTGATAACCAGATGAAAACCAGCTGAAAAAAGTTTGTGTCATCATTTCAGGACTCAGGATTCTCATGGGTTATTCTTGGCCATTCCTCGACATACCTCGAAAATGTTTATGGATCTCACTGGAGGACATTGACTGATTACAGTGACCCCGAGAGCATCTGTAAGCGTTGATGACCGGTCTCATCTCTTCCTTCTTCCTGCTCTGCTCTATTGCAGAATGTCTACGTAAATATGTGCTTGTTTGTGCAAAGTGTTTTTTCAATATTAGGGGGTTTTCTCATACAAGAAAAAAGTCTGATAGGAATTTTTTTCACCTCCAACTCCTACATGTGCGAGTCCCGTAGTACTTTCGTCGCTAAGCAAATGTTTCTCTCTTTTTTTTTTTTTAGGGAGCAAGGAGCAGACCAAAGCTTTTATTAAGCTTCAGAATGAAAACAGACACATTTTCACGAGTGCAAAACACTGCAGCTGTGGCATGGAGGTACAAGAATGAATCAATTTATTCATCTTATGCTTCTGAGTACAGTTTCATTAACCCTCATACTGTAAATAACCTGTGATCTTAATGAAGTATAGGTCCTCTTGTGTTGTGCTGTGAAAACTGTAGTTTTTCTGTGTGTTTAAGACATTATTTTCCATGTTTCCCCTCTTCATTCATTTTATGTTGATGCTATTAGGATAATTTTGGAGAAGATGGGCTTGCAGGGGAAGTAAGTGCTTTGCAGGCAAAAAGAAATGGGACAACCTAAAAAATAAATACAAAGTATGTGCATGTTTAATGAAGAATATAATTTGTATGTGCAGCTGTTAATACATGTAAAGCTTTTAAAAAATGTTTGTTGCTCTGTTTGCCAACTGTGATATTTCCTGTGTTCAGGACTGCAAATATCCAGGCGGGTCAGGGGAAGGAGTTAGTGAGAAGCTGCTGCTGCGACTTGGTCCTGATTTGTCCTCATGGACCAGGTTTTAGGACAGAGGTCTTCCACTGCACCTCCTGTCCTAACTGTCTCCATCACTGAGGACAGTCCAGGTCCAAGCGCAGCAGTGGGTGACCAGGAAGACAGGGCTGAGGAACAAAGAGGAACGGAAACGCTGAAGAAAGCGGCATCAGGACAGAGAGGATGATTTATTTATTTCAATTAATCAGAAGATATGAAGCAGACGAGAGAAGAGCAAATGTAAGTATGGGGAGAATGGAGGGGCTTTTCACAGTTCTTGAAAGAATTGCAAATAAATGAATTAATTGATGGTTGTTTTTGAATGT
>NC_056500.1:242080-243730 GCF_014905685.2 Nematolebias whitei
AGTCCTCACTGAGGGAACACTGCAGGTAATGATGTCCTGAGAGCGCATGCTGTAGCTGCACTCACACAGAGACATGTAGGAGGAGATGTATGAAGGCAGCAGACCAGGAAGTGATTTAAAGATGAAAATGTACCTCAGTGAGGAGTGAACTATGCATGATGTAAAATGTTTTTCTTGATGTGTGCTCAAGTAGCATCCACCACAGCGGTAGACTGAAAAGTCAAGAGACGCTAATGGCCCTCTGGCTCTTAATAATAATTGGCTTTTATGTGAATGTTCCTGTAAAGTCCCTGAGACAACTTTGTTGTGATTTGGCGCTTTATAAATAAACTGAATTGAACTGAATTGAATTAATAAACGAGGAAGAAACTGTAGGAGCTGTGAACAGAGGCTGCAGTAAATAATGCACGGTGAAAGAACTGATGTGCATTTTATGAGCATATTTGTTATGAGCATGGATAAGATCTCCTCATTTTTTTGTTCATTCAATCACTCTTTTCTGCACAATAGAGTTCCATCTTTCCCCACCATTTTTTAACCGATTGTTACAATAAGGACCAAATCAGAAGGTGAGTGCAAACGTTTGCATGTAATCTAATTGTTAAACTAGGTCAGGTGCAGTGGATGTAGCACCACCTTGGACTGCTCCTGGACTGGATTATATCCAGTCCAAACTTTAGACACCTCCATCAGGTTGACTGCTGAATTACCAGATTCACTTCTAACCACTGATTAACCAAAACAGGTTTCTTAAAGTGTGATGAGCTGCGGATTATCACTTCACATTCTTTGGCCAGACGTCAAGACGTTTTCAAATCTGCCTGGGATGGCAGTCGGTTTTTTTGTGCGTGTTCCCCCCGGTGTTGAGAGCACAGAAGGTTCATTGTGTCTTTTTCAGTCAGAGTAGGGAGGGGGAGCATTTGTGTGTAACATTTAGCGAGTGCATGCCCCCCCCCCCCCTCACTAAAAGAGAAGAAAATCTGCCTAAGTATGTTGTAAAGCAGAGATGAAAGTCAATGTGTTAAATAAAAATCCACCTCCTATTTCTTCCCTTCTCCTCCTCCCACTTTTCCCTTTTTCCTTCATCCGTTTGCGTCTCCTTTTCTCCAGCGTAGTTTTTATTTTTTCACCGTTCCTTTTATTCCTGTCAGGCTTAATGCCCGCGCACAGCTTCATTTAGGCTGCATGCGTGGAAATTGGGTATGGGATCTTGTGGGTTTGTGTCATTGGAGATAACCAGTGAGTGGGAGGTGACAAAGGTAGCATAAGCCATCAGTGTGAGTTTGATGTGCATGAGCGTGCATGTGTGTGTGTGTGAAAGAGTCTACTTTAAGAGCAGGAATAGATTTCTGACAAATGCAAGTGCGGAGGGGTATGCATCTGTCACCGTTGTTTAAAAAGCCAGAGGAGAGTTAATCTGAGCGAGTCACTCCTTCCTGTTTTCGATGGGCTCGCAGTCGTCTCGCTTTGTCCTCTTTGACTGTTATTCCACTCGTTGAGCTTCCACACTTGTCCACTCGTCAATTCATCAACTCACCAGGAGAAAAAGCTTGCTTTGGCTAAAACTACAATAATCTTTACCAAACCGTTTATATACATACATATATATATATATATATATATATATATATATATATATATATGTATATA
>NC_056500.1:243830-267570 GCF_014905685.2 Nematolebias whitei
AGTCCTCACTGAGGGAACACTGCAGGTAATGATGTCCTGAGAGCGCACGCTGTAGCTGCACTCACACAGAGACCTGTAGGAGGAGATGTATGAAGGCAGCAGACCAGGAAGTGATTTAAAGATGAAAATGTACCAGTGGGAGAGTCTGTGTGAAGTTACTGGTGACCAGTTAACCAGTGAATACTGGGTGCAGTGGTGGGTACGGTAGTTACAGCCAGTTATGAATCTTAGTGCACCATGACAGACAGCATCCAACATCTGCAGCATCCAACATCTGCAGCATCCAACATCTGCAGGGTTCTTGTAGGAGCGTTCATGTAAATAATGTCACCGTAATCAATGGAGGGAAGGAAAGTCACAGATACAAGGTGTTTCCTAACATTCAGGGTTAGACAGGATCTGTTTCTGAAAAAGAAACCAGTTTAACTTCCAGTTTCTTTACCAAGTTTTTCACATGGAGCTTAAAGAAGAGATGTGAGTCGACCAAGATATTCACATATTTGTAGGAAACAACAAACCCAGTAGGAACACCACTCAAAAGATAAAATAGAATGGTGTTATTGAGTTTAAAGTAGACCCTGGACTGGTTACCAATCCTTCACAGGGTCAGCACAGAAACACAACCATGCATGCTCACTACCAAAACAATTTAGAAGAACCAGTGACGCTATGGGGTATGCTGTTGGATTGTGTGAGGAAGATGGAGAAAGCCCAAAGATGCACAGGAAGAAGAGAGAGGCTGCAGCTGAGATTCAAATAATCTCCTCAAACACATGATGATGTGCTGAGGACATCAGGTTAACGATCTCTCTCACTGTGTGCCACATTTCTGACCAGAAGAGCCTGGACAAAACTAAGTGTGAAAAGTTTCAGCTTTATCAAGGCTTCTGCTGCCTTAAGACTCTCTACAAGTTTTGATGAACTCTAACGGAAAACACAAATGGACATTTGAGTTAAAATAACAGACATTTATGTTGTTCACACACTTTTGACTGATGCACACCTGCGACAGAAACGATAATTAGCTATGTACTATAAGTTTCTCATGAAGTCAGACATCTAGACAATGATGAAAGCTTTGCTCGTCCTTGTCACCACAGCTAAAGTCCAGACAAGTCAGCTTTTGTGGGGTTTAATGTGATTTACTGAATTGCACTTTAAATGTGTTTGCTTTGCCCTAACGCACACATAGCTTTAACTGACTCTCCTCCTTTCTAGAAACAGGAAATCCTTAACGCATTGTATATGTGAAGGAGAAACTGGACCACTGACCTACTTCACTAACGACAACGTGTGGAAACAACGTAACAAGCAGATAAGATGTCTCATCATAATAGTTCTGGACCTGACAGTGGCCAGTCTGTCTATCAGCTGACCTCTGCCTGACCCAGTCAGTCACCCAGAGGAAGAAGTGATTAGCAGGAGCCCACCTGCTCGGACTCAATGGAAGCCCACATACAGCCAGCTCGCTAGAGTCAACAGAATTTTAATCACACACACACAAAGACACATGTACACACAAACACGCAGACAGTTATGCGCACAGGGAGCACTCCCTCACACGTACTCCCTCAGTCTTTCATCCTAACAGAAAGAAGGAAAAGGGAAGGAGGCGAGGAGTGATAAAGACCCAGACAGCAGTGAAGTGGGTGAGAAAGGGAGGAAGGAAGGGAGGAGGAGTGTTTCCTGGATAGACGAGGCAGGCAGGATATGCAAAAAGAGAAGGAGGAGGGGAAACAAGAGTTGCTTGTTCCAAGCAAAGTTGTGTCCTTACAGGGGCTCTGTACACGTTTGTCTCAAACAGAGGGGGACAATATCCTCACGGACCACTTCCTGATGTACGACACCGAACAGGAGTAGCACAGCTAAAACTTTACATGCAGGGTAAACCAATGCACAGACGAGCAAATACCGTATTTTAGGCTGCATAAGTTGCGTTTGTTTGCATAATTTGGATGCCCTGCAACAAATATGCCGAAGCAACGTATTGATGGATTTTTCCCCATATTTATAAACCAACTTTTGGCTGCGATATTTTCATTCATTCGGACTGAAAATATTGAACACTACCATTTATTAGCTGCTAGATAGCACTAGAGTAATATAGCATGCCACTGTGTGATGTAATAGGTAAAAGTGGCTATTAATAACACAGTCGGCTTGCCAAAGCCCCCCCCACCTTCGTTCAGCTCGCTTGGAGCATCCATCCAATCAGCTTCATTTCGCTACGCCGCCCCTGCAAAATGCAGCTAATTAGACCATCAAAATGCATTTATTAAGTAAAAGTTAAACTGAGACACACCTTTACTATAAAGTTGAGCAAACAAGTAACTGTTTTTAAGTGTTAATCTTGTTAAATTATTGTTAAAGTCCTTCAGTGCACGCTCCCTCGCCACCATTTGGCAGCCAATTGATTTTTGGCACAACACCGGCCCACATTTCCGGGTTGTCGGTGGTGACGCGTAACAAATGCGACGCGTCAGCAGTGACACATAATAGATGTGACGTATACAACGGAACAACATATTTATGGATTTTTCAACTTTATTAGACATATTTGGACTGATGCGACTTATAGAGCAGGCCGACGTGTACGGTGGAAAATATGGCACTGACATATCTCAAGTTTTGCTTGCACGTGGAATTTTGGATTCTAGTAACAAAATACACTTTCTGTTTAGCGAGGTCTGTGAAGACAGAACGGCGGAGGATTCTAAAGTATGTGCTGTAACAGAATCTCCCCTTTTGCCCCGTTCTCCTTCTAAGCTTCTCTTTTTCCTCAAGAAGCGTGTTTTGGTGACTGCCTCTTTCAGCCTGTTGTCTCTTCTGTTTCTGTCCTCTCGCTCTTTCTCTGGCACTGTCTGGCTTGTCAGGCATGTAATAGAGCTCCCATTGTCTGATGAAGGAAGCAACAGGAAGTGCACCCCGTTAACCCGACTGCGCTGGTATGTGTTTGAGTGAACATGCATACGTTTCAGGAAGGCATTGTATGTGGTCATGTACATAAGGCTGTGTGTGTGTGTGTGTGTGTGTGTGACAACAGGATACGTTTCTTTCCGGAGGGCCTTGTGTTAGAAGGGTAAGCAGGCATGACATTAAGCTTTACACTCAACAAGTGGCCCTCTTCAGTCCTCCTAACGAGTACAAACTTCCCTCATGAGCTCAAAGGGCTGTGACATCACTTTGCTCCATTTATTTTTAAATAAGCCAACACTCACACTTGGAGTCATTAGAAACTGCTTTGTAACATTTCATTTCCACGCATGCTTCCCTTAGCCTGCCCTCTAACCCTTTCTGTAACTCTCCTTCTTTTCTCTGCAGTTAATACGCCCAACCCAAATGTCTAAATGCCCCGTCTCAAGTTGCAGGGCCCGTCTCTCATGCCTGTGTGTGAATGCACACGTGTGATGCTCCATTAACTCTGGTGGTGACAGGCCTTTGATGCTGCCTCTGCCCCCTAATCCCACCAGTCAGGGAGGGGGGGCAGCTCTGGTTCAGGCTCATTTTTAGAAATTCAACTTGAATTTTTACATCAAACTCCCACTAATTGAGTTATTATCCATTTCTCTTAAATGTGCAGTCTAAAACTGCTTAAACTGTTTAAGTTAAAAAAAGTGTTCATTTTCATTTGATTTGCTGAATGATAAAATGGAAGCCAACAGCTGCTGTCTCTGAAGTATCCACTATATGATGTTTGGCACCATTATAACACAAACAGGCAGCAAGTTTATGACATAACCACTGGCAAGTAACACGTGGAGGATATGAACAAAATTAAAAATTTAATCTGATACTGCAACTGGAATATAACCTCCTCCTACATGTCTCTGTGTGAGTGCAGCTACAACGTGCGCTCTCAGGACATCATTACCTGCAGTGTTCCCTCAGTGAGGACTGAACTAGACAAAAGGACCTTCTCCTACTCCGCTCCTGTTTCCTGGAATATCTTGTAAAAAGATCTGAAGCTCTCGACCTTTGACCTCTCTAAGTGGCTTCAAGGATCTGGTAAGTTCCTGGAAAAACCAACACAGACATGTTCCTGTTTTTAGTTTATTTTGTTTTATAATGTAGTCATTTTTTATATCATTTTCTTCAATTTATTTTTCAGTTTATATGCTTTCTTTATGATTGTCCACTGTTGTCATCACTCTTTCTTAAATCAGGTCTCTCTTGTAAATGAGTCCTCGAGGCTCAATGAGACTAACCTGTAGAAATAAAGGTTGAATGAAAAATAAGTAATAAGACTTGTTGGAAACATTTAGAAACTTGTGCCAACAGGACGTCCAGCTTTGTTTTGTCTTTAGTTTAGATCCAGCATTGTGATGAGAAACTACAAGGTCAAGCTGTGTTAGTAAAATATGATCAAGCTGACATTAGCTGACCCTCATCAGTACGCATACCGTGAGAACCGATCAACAGAGGATGCAATCTCCTCTGTGGTCCACACTGCACTCAACCACCTGGAGCAGAAAAACTCTTACGTCCGTATGCTCTTTGTGGACTTCACATCCGCCTTCAACACCATGATCCCCCAAACCCTGATGGACAAACTATCCACACTAGGACTAACCCCCTCCATCTGCAACTGGGTACTAGACTTTTTAACAAACAGACCACAGTTAGTGAAGATCCACAACCTCTCCTCCTCCACCATAACCCTCAGCACTGGCTCTCCTCAGGGATGTGTGTTGAGCCCCCTTCTGTTTACTCTGCTCACATATGATTGTGCAGCTACCCATCCAGGCTGTCGCATTGTAAAGTTTGCAGATGATACAGCGGTGGTGGGATGCATCACAAACAATGATGAGTCCAGCTACAGGCAGGAGGTGGAACACCTGGAGAGCTGGTGCAGAGAGAATAACCTTCACATCAATGTGAAGAAGACAAAGGAGATGATTGTGGACTTCAGAAGGAACAAAAACACCTACACCCCCCTGAACATAAGAGGATCTGCGGTGGAAGTGGTCTCCAGCTACAAGTACTTGGGTGTACACATGAATGACAACCTCAGCTGGAGCAACAACACCACCAGCCTGATCAAGAAAGCTCATCAGAGACTCTACTTCCTCAGACGGCTGAGGCGAGCTGGTCTGGGAAGCTCAGTCCTCACCTCCTTCTACAGGTGTGCAGTGGAGAGCATCCTGTGCTCCAGCATCAATGTGTGGCATGGAGGCTGCACAGCTGCAGAAAGAAAAGCTTTGCAGAGAGTGGTGAAGGCTGCACAGAAGATGTTGGAATCAGTCTCCCCACCATCACAGACATCTACACCTCCAGATGCAGGAAGAGGGCCACCTGCATCATTAAGGACCCCACCCACCCAGCACACTCACTTTTTGCCCCACTCCCCTCAGGAAGGAGGTTAAGGAGCATTAAGTGTAGAACCACTAGACTGAGGAACAGCTTCTACCCTGAGGCTGTTAGACTCATGAATCTCTAACTAGAATAATCACTGTGAAAAACCATATCATGTTGCTGCTGATCTGTTTCATGTTGCTGCTGATCTGTTTCATGTTGCTGCTGATCTGTTTCAATGTTGATGTGTTCATGCGTGCACATCTGCTCACAGACTCATGTTCATGTTTGTGCTGATGTTCAATGTTTTATGTTATGAGTGCTTAGTGTATATTTAGTTGATGTTGTTCTTAGTTCATATCTTAGATGTTATTACTGTTTTTCTTAGACATTTTATTGTTGGATGTAACTGGGACCCTGTGTACATAATTTCGCTCCACCACATGTACCACATGAGGTGCGAATGACAATAAAGAAACTCTGACTCTGACTCTGACTCTGATTAACAGATAAAAAAAATGTATATTTTTTAAACTGTTGTTGATTTTTAAATCCAGAAAAACTTGTTCTGGTCAAATAAATGTAAAATGCTGGACCTGTTCTCTGTGTACCAGTTAGGGTTAGGGTTAGTGACTGTCTAGTGACTGTTAGTGACTTTCTAAATAAAATGACCAAAGCAGATTTTCATGATGCAAACACTCATTTTTGCTTTTCTCTACAAACAGTTTGGAGCATTTGTTGAAGACACGGAGACACAACGGCTACAACAAGTTGAGGTTGTGAGAACTGTCGCCTTATAACGTTTTGGTCTAAAATTATTGCCACAATCAAATTAATTTCTTCTGAGGAAACATAATCATCCTGCTGGCTATGCATAAAGAACATGCACTCTATATACACTTTTGTAGGGATGCACGATATTATCGGCATGGTATCGGTATTGGCCCATATTAGTGTTAAAGTTCAATATCGGACGTCGGCCATTACATCAAAATAACTCACCGATATAAAAGGTTTTGTTTTTGTATGACAACCAAGTGACAAGGATGCGTGCAGTGCCAGCACAACACGATGCAACACACGCACTTACCTGATCTCATGGTGGAGAGGAAAATTCAAAATGTCGGCGGTGTAAAGGTTTTTTTTGTTGAGGATGTTGGATTCAGAAGATTTTTGGACTACATTGAGCCCGCTACATCCTCCCCAGTCGGAGATATTTTTCCAATGTAACGTTACCAGAGTTACCAGCCGTCATTTCTGACGTCATTGAGAAGCTAACAGCCGATAGCACGACTTGTCGGGTGAGTTTTACCACAGACATTTGGACGTTGCGTTAGCCCCGTTAGCATGATTAGTCTTACAGCACAATGGATAGACAAAAACTTTGATCGTCAAAAGTCTGTCCTCCATGCACAGGAGTGCAGAGGATCCCACACTGCAGCTATAGGAACCTGGAACAAGCCTCCACAGGTGAGACAGCATCGCAGGTGGCTAATGCTAATAAATAACATTTAACATTTTCATTTAATATAAGTTAAAGTGCTATGCATATCATATGGCTGTTACTGAATATATGTCACCAGCTCTTACAGCTGTTGCACAATTTTTGTAGCAAATAATCCTAAATAAGATGCTATGTTCTGAAAAAGGAACGTATATAAAATATCTGCATCGGTTATCGGCCAAATAAGTTTTAGCATATCGGCATATTGGCCAAAAATTCAATATCGTGCATCTGAACACTTTTGACTGTGTAATGTTTAGATTTATTTGTTGATTTATGACTATATTCAAGCCACATAAAAGCTTAAAACATTGACATTTGATTTGTTTCATTTTAAGCTATGCAAAAAAATAAACAAGACAAAAAAGAAATAGTCAGACGAACAAAAACGCACTAATAAGCAAGAAATCACAACATGTTAGAAGAATGTTCAAGTTCAGATAGGTTGTTCTTTTAACAATCTTTATTGAATTTTTATTTTACAGAACAAGCGAGTGATAATAGTACAGTTTACATTAGTTTTTCATTAAACAGCATAATCTCCAAAGTATAGAAATATTAAAACAAATATATATAAATAAATGAAGGGAAAAAATTAAAACAAAATACCAACATATATAAAATTAGATGAAATAAAGCTCAGCTCCAAGCATCTTTTCTAAATTAAATCCCCTTATAATGTCTCAGAAATTCAGTTAATGGTGATCATGTTTCTTCAAAGTCTAGTCCTTTACCTCTGACAATATAAGTAAGTTGTTCCAGTTCAGTACATGATCCCATCTCCTTCACCCACATAGGATTTGAGGTTACATCAATGTTCTTCCAGTACACAGACCTCCTGGCCTGCAGGAGTCCAAAGTCAATCAATTTTAACTGTCTGGAACTAAAAACAGGGCAGCACGGTGGTGCAACTGGTAGAGCTGCTGCCTCTCAGCGAGCAGGTCCCTGGTTCAAATCCAGTCCAGGGGCCTTTCTGGGTGGAGTTTGAAAGTTCTCTACGTGAACGCATGGGTTTTTTCCAGGTACTCCAGTTTCCTCCCACAGACCAACAACATGCATGTTAGGCTGATTGGTAACTCTAAATTGTCCCTAGGTGTGAGTGAGAGAGTGAATGGTTGTTTGTCTCGTGTGTCCCTGTGATGGACTGGAGACCTGTCCAGGGTGTCCCCCGCCCCTCGCACAGAGACTGCTGGACACGGGCACTGGTGACCCCCATGACATAAAATGGAATAAGCGGGTAAAGAAAATGGATGGATGGATATATATATTTCCCAAAATGATATCCATATATATAAATATGGATATAATTTTTGGAAATCCTGTTTTCATGGGTTCCATGAGCTGGAAGCCCAAATTATGCAAAAATAAACAAATAAATACTTGAAATTGTTTAAACTGTGGGCCCTGAATCTATCAGCTATGAAAGATTAACTTTTCGAATGGAATTATAGAAGTTAAACAACTTTTCCATGATATTCTAATTTTCTGGAAAGGGTCAGAATATAGAACCAAATCACAACAAACTTGTCTCGGGGCACGTTACAGGAACATTCACATACATAGAAAAAACAATTAGTAAAGTTCTCTATCTAAAGAAGAAGATTCACGTAAGTGTATTTTAGTCACCTGACTGCCCCATCCTCCACACTTGCTAACATAAGTATGGCAGTTTAGGTGCTTAGATAAAACTAGAATTTAATTCAATTCAAACTTTGTTTCTACAGCTTAGTCTCATTGAGCCTCAAGGACACATTTACAATAGACACCTGTTTTTAACAAAGAGTGATGACAACAGTAGACTATCATAAAAGAAGGCATATAAGCCCCACCCCCCAACAAGGGTACTAAGGTGGACACTGTGGACTGCTACAAGTACCTGGGGGTCCACCTAGACAATAAACTGGAGTGGACAGCTGACACCAACACCTCTGCAGGAAAGGGCAGAGCTGCCTTTTTCTTCTGAGGAGACTCAGGTCCTTTAACATCTGCAGAATCATGCTGCAGATGTTTCACCACTCGGTGATCTCCAGCGTCTTCTTCTACGTTGTGGTGTGCTGGAGCAGCAGAGTGAAGAAAGCTGATGTCAACAGACTCGATAAACTCATGAAGAGAGCTGGTTCAGTTCTGGGAGTGGACCTGCAGTCTCTGACAGAGGTGTCTGAGCAGAGGATGCTGAGGAACCTGCTCCAGATCCTGAACAACACGTCAACCCCCCTGCCTGACACCCTGGACTCTTCCTGCAACACCTTCAGTCGTACACTGAGACCACCGAGCTCCACTGAACAACACAGGAAGTCCTTCGTCCCTGTGGCTATCAAACTTTTCAACTCCTCCCCCTTTCTGCACAGAGGACAATAAAATTAATGCTGCACCACAAATAAACTCGTTCATGTTTCCATCTGCACCTGACCTGCTTTAGACCTTAATGGTAGCATTTGTATATCTTGTGTGATTCCTTGTGCATGCTCCTTTGTACTGAAACTCTGGCACAACCATTTCCTGCAGGATCAAGAAAGTTATATCTTATCTCATCTTATCTTATAAATTTTTAAAAATGGAAGAAAATTATGTTAAAATGTTTTTATTTAAAAACAGCTACATTTATTTTACTTTTATGACATTTACGGGTATTTTATGAATATTTATTTATGAATATTTTATTCATAACATGGCTACACTAAACACTTAAGCAGCTCAAATACAAGCTTTATGTGCAGTAAGAATGCTACGATCTCAAAAAGACAAACTATAGTGAAAATAAAATGTTGCCCTGTTCTTTCAAGGTTGTTGCACATTTCAACAAACAAATGCTTGTTCGGCTTTTTGGACAGGCATTTCTTCAGAACATAAAATCTGAAAGAGCTTGTTAATTTGTTGGCTTTGTGTGTTCAGAGTTCCTTTCAAAGTTTAAGATGAGGGCAAGCACTTTGATGGTCTCATTAATCGTGCATAAAGACAGGAAACTGCTCAAGTTAAAGTCCTTGTAATGTACGTCAAATGCTAATCTTTCATCCCCTAAACTACTGCGTGCACAGTGTTTGATCTTTTCTGACAAACTTCCAGTTGTGTCCTCTGACATCCTGGTGGAGGTTCTCTACCAGTTAACGTTCAGCAATGTAGCAGCTCATCCTTTCAGAAGTTCATGTTGTCTAAAGTTATGCCTTTTATGTTGTTTTAAATGTTTATTCATTCCAGCTGTTTGAAAAGTCTTGCTCTTTGAACAGCAACACATTTTTTGAAAGGGCACTTTTGTCCCAACATTAACAAACTAATTTATATTTGAAGATTCAGCTACAAACCCAGAATCAAACGTGGCTTTGGGACACTGAGCATCCCGAAAACAGCTTTAGTCGTTGCGTACACGTTCACTTTCAAACATGCTTTTTGTTTCATTCTTAGCCAATTTGAATGGTATTTTTTAAACGAACACTGTTTATCATTTTTATTTTTTCCATCATTGCTTTGCTAAATATAATCTTTAAACCTTGGTTTATTATGGTTGCTGGCACTTCTGTAAATGCAATTAGACTTGACGTAAACATGACACGTATGAAGAAACCAATCCTCAAAAGTGAAAGTTCAGTTTAACGTTTTGAAGACAATCGTTTTAAAGACTTGATCAACTTCAAAATGTGATTATGGATGTTTGAAATGGTACGTTAAAGAGTTGCACTCATAGAAATATATCTTAATAGAATACGCATCGTTGGACGGTGGGATCATTGCTCTGTAAGTTCTGCATGACGGATCTGACATGTGTTTACCATTTTACCATCAGGGGAAGATTTATGACACAACCCCCAACTTCTAATCAGGAGGCTATTTTTTGTTCTTATAAATGTCTATCCACCACTGAATAAGAAGTTGCTTTGCCGGGCCAGGTGGTGTGTGCATGTGAGCAAGAGTGCGCTTGAGTGATGAGGTATTTGGCAACTAGAAAGCAGGCTTTATAATCAGAGATATATCCCTGGATGATGTTTGACCCAGTTCCAGCTGGGAGCGATCTGTGATGCCTCCAGAACCCCAAGTGTAAGGACGGAAAAATATTAAAGAATAAATGAAAGATGGAAACAGAGCGAAGAGATTGTAAAGGGGAAAAAAGGAGGGAAAGTGTGAGCCCATGTCTGCCTGGCATCTTTTCACCTTGCGTGCACTTTGACCATTTACTCCAAGTCATCCTTCATCTCGTATACTGCCACCCAACCCCATCCCCCGTCTGACACTTCACTTTCTGAAGTGCTGTGTGCATGTGTTACATTCTAAGATGTATTTTATTCCCCTCGTAGGCCTCTGATCTCACACTGAGACGTTGAGAAGAACCGAGTGCCTCTGCCAGGTTTCTGCTCACGGAGAGATATTGAGGCGTATCACACTCTCCAGTTATCTGGCCCTGGCTGCCGTTTTGTGTGCAGAAGAAAGAAAGTGTGCATGGTGTGGACTCCTGGAGACGTCTGACTTTCTCACGCACAAACGAGAGGACGGTATAGGACGTTACACACGTTGGCATGCCGTTGTGTACACGCACACATCCTGTATTCATGGAGCAAAACGAAGCAGAACAGCACGAGCTCCAACAGTGCCTCTTTGACAGATTTAAGTAAATAGAAGCAAACAAGCGATTATTTTTGGCACACCAGGCTGCAGTCCATTCCAAGAACTAGGGGAGGTCTAATGGGAATGAAGGGAGATGAAATCACATAAACAGATGTGATTAAAGTCAATATCATATGTATCATTACTCATTCAGACATCATATATTCCTTTACTGGAGCAGCGGGCACACATGCTTCTCTTTTTACTGCTTCTCTTTTTGAGACAGTTAAGATGAGCTGGGCCTTCAGAGAGCCTGAACTGAAACATGTGACCATCCTGAAGCTGAACAGAGCGTAAGCATCAGCTACACTCAGAGAAAAGGGTGGCCACATGCACGTTAAACTTGTTTAATATGCTGCAACAAGCCCTTTTTTCTAAACATGCAGCATGAAGCGGTGTAAAAGGGCAGTAGGATGAGTGGGATCTGCAGCTGACATGGTCAAGCTGACCCACTATAAGTGGATTTGTAATCCTCGAGTGGATTTAAACAGTGTTTACTGTCATGGCCAATGTCTGTGTGTGTCTGCGTGTGTGTGCACAGCTGCATGTGTTTCCCCCACTTACTAATTCTTCTGTCCATACTGCTTCCTGACTATATTCCCCTAATCCAACAGCATGGCTTCTTTAGGACCACACCCAAATCACAGTTTATTTCTAACTTCAACACTTTCTCGTCTGTTCCTTGTGCTGTGCACGTCTACTAAAGTAGGCAGCGTAACACATTTACACATGTGTAGCACACATACGACCTCAGGGTGCGTTGGCAGTACCCCAGGGAGGATAAGCTGCTTTGGGACTGAGGGATACCGTCACCAGTCGATTAATCAGTCATTACCAACACCAAGCAGGGCCAGACGTCTTCTGCCACTATGGCTCTGCCACGAACACAGAGTCACAGGGAGATCACATCCCTGCAGGAGGTTTATGTGACCTGACTGGAAAAGGCTTATCAAGGTCAATCAAACAAAATACGAGTTGCTTGGCTACATGGAAACTGAAGCCTAATGAGCGCTGCAGATGGTGGAGCATGTAGTAAATGAAGGCCTTTGAAGGCTACTTTACTGGAGTAATAAAAACTTAAGAAGTATTTACTTGTGTGATAGCACCTGGAAAGAGTGGACGTACATTTATGCCGCTTGAACTGTTAAGGTATTTTTATGGGACTTTCCTAATCAAACACAATTTTGGAGGCAAGGATTTAAAATAATTTAATTTGCAATTATTTTTAAAGATCTTGCCATTATTTGCAACCAGAGAAGATAATGTGTTAGTTTTAATTGCTTGCAATGACAACAGCTTAATACTTGTAAGTGATGCAAAGTAGATGATTGTGTGGGTATAACTGATCTTTTTTTAAAGCTGTCTGATTTTATGGATGCAGATCAGAGCAATTTTAGTTGATCACCTGCAAAAATTGACATGTTTCTGCACTTTTCTAAACTGTGATCTCGTGCTAATTTTCCATTTTCCTCGTAAATCTGGAACCTGATTCATCAGTTCTCTGTGAAAAATGTTTGGATAACTAATATTTGATTTGTTGTTAGTTTGAAATAATTAACAGCATTCACTCAAATTGAAATAGAAAATAAAGTCAATGGTATTCCTACGGCCTCGAAGACGTATCTGACAACTGTAAAGGTACAAAGAGAATCACAAGTTAAGTGCAACCTACCAGATGGTTTTTAATTCACTTAAAAGTTACATTAGTAGATATATACAAATTTCCGTCCGACCATCCGCCCATCATCTTCCTCTTGTTCTGGACTCAGGTCTCAGGGGCAGCATCTTGAGCAGGGAGGTCCAGACATCTCTCTCCACAGCCTCTTCCAGCTCTTCTGGGAGGACTCCAAGGTGTTCCCAGGACACCTGAGAGACATAGTCTCTCCAGCGTGTCCTGGGTCTTCCCCGGAGTCTCCGCCCAGTCGGACATGCCTGAAGCACCTCCCTAGGGAGTTGCCCAGAAAACATCTTTTACAGATGAACCACCTCAGCTGGCTCCTCTGGATGTGGAGGAGCAGTGGTTCTACTCTGAGTCTCTCCTGATAACTGAACTTCTCCCCCTGTCTCTAAGGGAGAGTCCAGCTCTGCAGAGGAAACTCATTTCAACCTCCTGGATCCACGATCTCATTCTTTCAGTGTCTGACCAGAGTTCATGACCAGAGGTGAGGGGAGGAACGTAGACTGACCAGTAAACAGAGCTTTGTTTTACAGCTCAGCTCCTTCACCACAACAGACCGGCACAGATTCTGCAATACTGCAGACGCTGCACCAATCTGTCTGTCAATCTCACGCTCTATTCTTCTCTCACTCGTGACCAAAACCCTGAGATAGTTGAACTCCTCCACTTGAGGCAGAACCGCACCCTCGACCTGAAGAGAGCAATCCACCTTTTTCCGATTGAGGACCACGGCCTCAGATCTGGAGGTGCTGATATACAAATATTGAGCAGCTAAAAATGTTCATAATTTAAATATAAATGTGCTGTGAGAAGAAATTTAAAGGATTTACAGCTTGACCACCATCTAAATTTGCCCAAAATGATGTCAGTCAGCTTAAATCTGAAGAAAATCTGCTCGTGTTTGTTTACCAAAAGGCTCATGGATCATTAAGTTACATCAAGGCAGTGGAGCAGAGGGAGGGAAGTAAAAACAGGTTCAAATAAAGTATAATTCTGTACAAGGTGCTTCCACGCTTAGAAACGAAGACATAATCCAATTAGCTATTTTAAAATATTCAGGCAGATATATGTTTAAAGCCTAAATCTCTGTGGAGATGGTAAAGTGGTGGTGGTGGGGAGCTGACAGAGATTTACTGAAGCTTACTTTAGTAGATTAGTCAAGGCACGTTTAGGTCAAAGGTCAACATAACAGATGAGGACTGTTGGCCATGTTTATAGGCTTAGTCAGAAGAGTAACACTACAGGAGACCTAAAATGTTTTTAGAAGATGAGGACACTAAGACTTTCTATTTTTGTTACATACAAATTATGTAGAGTTGTAAAGCAGAAAAGTCTTTTTTTATAAATAATTTTTATTTGATCTGAAGACTTGGATTTAGACTAGTGACTGGAACTTGTTGTAGAAAAGACGAGAGGAAAAATGCCAGACGTTGTAGTTTACAGTAGTAATGACTCAAAAAGCACAAGGCCCTCATAGAGTATACGCTGCTGAAAGCAGTTTGTTTGTTCATGTCTGTGTATTCCAAGCATTATTGGCCCCCAGCTGCCACCTCTGGGGGGGCGGGGGGCGTCCAAGTGCTGAGTGACACGCTGCTTAGTGTCTTAATGGAGAGGCAGGAGGGCCAGCCAAACCACAGCCTCTGAGCTGAGTCTGCACAGCCTGTAATTATGGAAACAAGTTAAAGTTGCACTGCTCAAGCACGTGCATGAGGAAAGCTAGAAAGATTAGCAGCATCCATTTATTTTATAATAATTAGATGGAAGGTGTGTGTGCGTGCTGGGGATATGTGTACGTGCACGTATGATTTAGGCATCTTTTTTTCAGTCTCCTGCTGTTACAGCTGCGGTTGAGCACGGAGCCACATACTAAAAGAAGAAGTGAAAGTTGTTGAGAACTGTAGCTGCATTCAATTAGGGTAACCACATATTTACAAACAGTTGGGGGGGGGGGGGGGGGTGTCTCTGTGACTCATCAGCTAAACGGCACACTTGCACTTTTGACTCCAGGCCTGTTTCTCTCAACTGCACGACTACGAGCCAACGAGGGAAAAAGCAGAAGGATGAAGGGAGAAAGATGACAGGGTGCGGACAGACTGACAAAGAGCACACGCCTGCACGCTGGCTGTACACGTGTGAGCAACCACATAAACAAATGCATATGTGTGCATACAGGAACACGTGTGCAAATTAAAAGAGCTCATTTAAAAACCTTTGTAGGGCCGAACAAACACTCAAACCTTCCTAATTTTAGCAAACGATGGGTGTCTCTAAAGTCTGGTTTGGTCTCAGGAAGAGGAAACGGTTGCCAAGGTTACGGTGAATTATGACTGAAACAAACACATCAGAAGATTTTAACAGGGTGACAAATGCAGACCTTATGCTTTCTGTCCTCATCAACTCTGACTCAGATTCTCTCTGACTCTTTCACACACCACAATAAACTTACAAACTAGTTTTTAGTTGATTTTAAGTTTCAAATAATTAATATTTGCTCTTGCTATTGAATATTAAACTTGACCTAATTTTACCAGCAAAACATCCCCAATTTACAAAATGTACAAATTCTCTTGTTTGAGTTGCAATATAATTTATTATTCATGTGCAGGAATGATATGCTGGTTCTTAGTAACAGTGTGTTCATAAATAAAGTATTATTATTACAAATCAAATGATCTTTGCTCTAACAGGATTGTCTCTTTTTCTTCGGGGCTGTTAGGACCGTGAGACGGCAAACAGAGGCACAGTCACTAAGTGTGATGGCTGTTGGTTGTGACATGACCTTAGTGTGTGCATTAGTGCATGTGTGAGCATGAATCTGTGCAGCACGCCACTTCAAAGGACTGTGGAGCTGCTTAGTTGTTCTGACCTCTGACCTCGGCATGCTCCAAGACAAGAGGAGGACGGCGTAAGAGAATGACAGTAAAATGAATCTCGCTCACTTACACACATGCACACATGCACACATGCATGCATACACAGACAGAAGCACATACACAAGGAAATGGGTGGGACAAATGAGCTGCAGCTAGAAATGGAGTGGAGGTGGAGACATAAAAATGTGTCCAGTTAGTTTTTAGAGTCGACCTATAAATGATTTCTGTCCCGTCTGTTTTTATGAGCATCTCCTTTTGTGCTGCTCAACCTTCTGGATCTCATCACATCGTTCTGGCCTGGATTCAATCATATTCATAATGATTCTCATTTGACTTTGGAATGAACATGGAGGACAAACAGAATTTCTTTGGAGGAGCACTTCAGCTCTAAGTTGTTAAAGGCAATATCTTCATCTCTTTTTTACATTTATTTTTAGCCAATGGCGAATAAAACATAAATCCTTGAGAAAACATGAGAAACTGGCTCAGGGTGTGTGTGCACAGTGCATGTGTCACTGGATCAGTGTGTGTTTTAACAAGTTTGTCAAACCTGCAGTAAATGACTCATTCACTCTGTGTGCTAATGCACATGCACGTCTGTACTTGTTTGTGTGTGTGTGCGCGTGTGTCACAGCTGTAATAACTTACAACTCCCTGGACTTTAGCAGCGCTTACATGCTCCTTACAATACACATAAAGACTAAGGAAAACATTATTTTCATCATTTTATAGAAACAATTTTCCAGCCGAGTATATCGGGCTAAAGAAAAGTAAAGTAAACAAACCCAAACTTTGTGTTTGCTCCTTGAAGTAGTGCATGGTCAGGCACAGTTACAAAAAATGACATCTTGTGCAGGTGCTACAATCATGAATGTTTATTCAGGTGGCTTTTTGAAAACTGTAGCTCATGCACACACCATATATGTCTGAATGTGTGTGTGTGTATAACGCAGCCTTTGACAGCCACTGGGGCGGCGGTGGTGATGCAGCCGGTGTGTTTGCCTTGGCAGCATTTCAGCATTCCACATTCCTCTGTGATATTCAGAACTGTGACCTCAAGAAACCCACGCTGCAGAAAGCCTCTCTTCTTTTTACGTTCCTCCTCTATCTGGAAACTCGTTTTCGTTCTCCTGCCACCGCCCAAATTCTCCCTGCTTCTATCTTTTCCTCCCTTTAAATGCTTTATTTCAAAACTGTCACCTGCAGACCTCAACATTTATTTTTGTTTTCCTAAAGGTTTTCCTGACAGAGGGGAATTGGTCAAGCTCCCAGTCTGACCATCATGAAGAGCTTCCAACACTGTTGTGATCAGTCCATCGATCACTGACATGAATTCCTCTTTTTAATTAGGAGTGCAGTCTGCATCTACAGTTAATGAAGAAAGGACTTCCTCAGACGTTTAATTACTGAAAGGTGAACTGTTTTAGTTCCTGACTTGTTCTCTAATCTCTCTTTCTTTATTTAATGTTCTGACAAACTCGCTCTGCGTTAATGGACTCCTCCCACTTTGCTTTAAGGCTCCGCCCACTTGCCCATCGAGGGCTGTTTCACCTGAGATGACCCGGTGCCTGAGGCGAGGCGGTTCCTCCTTCCTTCCTCCCCCTCTTAGCTCGAGCTGTAAACTACTTAAATCACATGGCGTCTACACCTGACACCAGAAGTCAGAGGGCCGAGGGAAAGACAGATGGAAAGAAGGAGACGCACGAACGAGCAACGTTTAAAGCTCATGAACTTGAAACAATTAGCCAGTCAGATTAATTTAAAACTGAATTTTACACTACTTCAGACAAAGCCAAGAAAACTACCTGAAGTCAGTGAAACACTATAAAGGTCCTCATGCAGGAAAGGCAACGTGCACATAGCAACTAAAGCCATAGTGTTATCGCGGGCAAAGCTTGTGCCTTCTTCCTGCACCACGTGGCTGACCTACATACTGCGGAGCAGATAGGAGCGGGGTAAATTAAGGTAAAGGGTGGAGCAGTCGCTCGCCCCTCTTATCTCCAAGCCACTCTGACACTTTCCTCTATCTCAAGTGGGACTTTATATTTCTGACTGTTGGCAACAACCTCGTGGAAACTTGTAAATGCTCATTAAAATCAAACAAGACAGGAAGCAGATCTAGAAATAATTAGTAAAATAACAGAACACACTCGTGAACTTTGTGCTTGCATGTAAAAGTTTATGATACATTAGCAGAACTTAGCATAAGCTTAGTTAGACTACATCATAAAACCAACTCCATAAACTCTAAAAAAGTTAAATCTGGTCCTCTGGACATTCAAAAAAACAAAACAAAGCAAATCAACAAAAAAATGTAGAAACGTTTTGTCTCTCATCCGAGAGACTTCCTCAGTCTGAGGTGCTGTATTCAGCTCAGTCTCTTAAATAGCACCTTCTCAGAGTGGATCAACCAGTTTTGCTGCTGACAACCAAAACCAGCTGATCACATGCTCAAGAAGGACCATCAGCCTAACAATGGATCATTAGCACCTGATGGCTGTTTACTGTTCACAGAGGGCTGAGTGATACTAGCAATCACAGCATTGTAAGAGGGGGACAGTTGAACCTGGAGGCTCCACCCCTGTTTAATGATGGACGATTTCTTTTCACAAAGATGGCCTCCTTTACTCCTCTCTCAAACCATCGTTCCTCTCTGTCCAGGATGTGAACATCTTCATCCCTGAAAGAGTGACCTCTGACCTGGAGATGAGTGTAGACCTCAGAGTCCTGGCCTGATGATGTAGATCTTCTGTGCTGGTCCATCCTTTTTGCCAGTGGCTGTTTAGTTTCCCCGATGTAAGACTGATCACCCTCCTGACACTGAACAACATACACAACATTACTCTGTTTGTGCCGGGGGACTGGATCTTTGGGATGAACCAGTCTTTGCCGTAATGTATTTTGGGGTTTAAAAGTCACTGGGACGTTATGTTTAGAAAATGAGGAAGTCTCTCGGATGAGAGACGAAACGTTTCTACATTTTTTTGTTGATTTGCTTTGTTTTGTTTTTTTGAATGTCCAGAGGACCAGATTTAACTTTTTTTGATTTTTCTACCTGGATTATTGAGCATGCATCAGGAAACTCCATAAACTGTTTTTAAAAATAAGACGCTGGTAAAATAAGCAGTTTGTGTATGCAGAAAGTCTATAAGTTGGGTTTAATATATCACTTTTTTATTAGAGTGGAGGTGTAAATGTAACCAAATACAACAAAGACTGAGGGTATGTACATGTCCATACGTCTGTGGGTACACTGCGTGCATGTATTTGCAGAACTATGAGTGAGTGAATGTGTGTGTTTCAGATTAAGAGCTTCACCCCTGGACCTGGAAATTAGATGAGGGATTAGTGGGACACATCCGCCACCTGGCATTTTAAGCCCCACAATTACAACAACAACTTCTAATCAACGGTTCCACACATGGGTCATGTACAGTCAGAACTCAGCAACTCATCCATCTTCTTCCACATGCTGGTCCCTCTCAGGCTGACCAAACCAGAACGTGCTCACCTCTACGTGCATTGCTGTCTTCAGGCTCATCCTGGCCCACTGCATTAATAAGGATCAGTCCAGACTGGGACTTGTTAGCACTGTGCACTAAGCAAGCATTTGGCATCCTCACAGACTTTGACTTGGCACAAGATAAGGAGGAAGGATGTGAAGCAGTTGTTGCTAGACAAGGAGGTAGCTTCCCATTATCACCTACGCAAGGCGTTTATCAGCCAAAGAGCATGGCCACGCTCCATCTTACACTCCTGCAATAACTGCACAATTGATAGGAATTCATTCAAGCTGTTGAACGCCACTTAAAAAGGTTGGGTGTTTGCCGGCATCCAGAGTTCCAGTGTGACTCACTCAGCCACTCTTAACTTATTCAAAACGTGGCGAACTCTCAGCTGGAAACTATGCCAGCGTCTTCACACTAAACTGCGTTTTATTCAAAAGAAAACACGCACAGACCTCTAGGACAATAAAGGTCATCCTATAAACCCAAGTAGAAAAGAAAAACTGAAGAAATCTAATAAACCAGAAACAAATCTAAAGCTAAGGCACGAAAACATTAGGACTACTTCTTCACCTTCTCTTTCTTATCTCCACAATGAGCAGAACAGCAAATCTGCTAAATGAGTCCACTTGAAAAATTAGAAATGCAACAGATTTTAGAACATATCTGCACATGTACATTTACAAGTTTAGCCTTTGTGTGAACACAACATATACATTGGTTGCCTTTTACTGCAAGTGCTGAAAACTCAACAAATCAGTTATTATTGGACACAACAAAATATACATTTGAATGAAAAAAGCCCAGAGTAAGAAGACTAATTGAATTAAAGTAAAGTTACTTTATAAACACCTAATACCAAGCAGTGTTTCCATCCTAAGGCTTTGGTAGCATTCTTTTACAAATTACAAGCAGGTTGCTTTAATTGATCATCATCTTCTTTTAAATTGTCTCGTGCCACCCTGAGTTACTGCCGTCCCTTTAAAAAGCTACAGGATAAAAAAAGACAACTAAAGATGTGAGACTGAAGACACAAATGATCAAGGTGAAAGAAAATGAAATTAAAAAGGTTAACGGGAACGACTACAGCAGAGAATGTGAGACAGGGTGACCGAGTGTAGGACAGGAGGACAGTAATTGCAGGAAAAGGGGCTCATTAGCCTGTCGCTATTCTCAATCCAACCACCAATTTAAGGTCAGAGGGAGCAGCGAAAAAACTAATACAAAACGAAAAACGAGAACTATTTTCTGCCTCAACACTTTATAGCATTCTAAATGATGGACTCAAAGTTTATTCCCTATTACCAAACGTGCACAGATCATCACATCTTACACAACAAACCCACAGTCTTCCTGCCAAACACTGAACTCATTCAGGGAAAAGAAATCCTGAATTTGTCCTTCCAAAAACTAAAAACAAGTGGTTGTTACAGTAAAAAAAACTAAACACTTAAAGGATATATGTGACTAAACTGTTCACATTAAAGTCTCTTTTGAACATGAAGCCAGGTTTAAACAAGTGGAGGACCTATTGTAACAAGGACTAGCCTATTATCTCTCACGGATACGAACTCAGAGCTAAAGCAAACAGGACAACGAGGTTTCCAGCCCTTCCCTGAGGGCTCAACGTGTTTCCCTGCCCGCCCTGCGAGCCGTCAGAATCTGCATTTCCTTGGACAGAAATTGGATTTAGCCCGAGTAACACCGCACAGTTAAGCTAGACAAAGACAGAGTTAGTCTCTGTCTCTCTAACTCTGTCTCTGTCTAGACAGAGAAAACAAACTTCTAGTTTCTGTTGGTGTCCTATTTTACTTTCTTTCAAAGATTAAGAAAAACACACGACTGGAGCTTTTAGAGAAAAAGTTCAAGAATAAAAAGGGAAAATATGATCAAGCACCACAGTGTCATTACTAGGACTGCAACTAACCATTATTTTAATATCCGATTATTTGGTCGATTCATTTTTCACTGAATGATGAATCGGGCAAAATAAAAAAATAACAATTTCCACCTCAATTCCAAAATAGAACATTTGACTGACATAGAAAATTGCACACTCAAATCGCACATAATCTCCATGAGCTGTGTAAAATGTGTCCTTGAATGAAGAGTGTAGCCTGGATTAAAGGTGTGGATCATTGTGAAGCCTTGGTCTTCAACCATCGACAGAGGCCTCATGTCAGTGACAATCATGTTAAGGATGCTTTCAGTCAAGACAGCTGCTTGCTGTGGTGCGGATGATGTCTTTCCCATCATGAAGGCTGTCATTGTTTGCTGTTGTTTTCTGGAATGAAAAAGACGATATAGGATGGATTATAGCATAATTTACAGCAACTCAAGAAATGTCTTGTTTCAGTAGCCTTTGTTTGCAGTGACAGAGGTCAAAGGTTTCCTGTAGTTTGTCACCAGGTGTGCACACTGCAGCAGGATTTTGGCCCATTCCTCCACAGATCTTCTCTAGACCAGGTTTCTGGACTGTCGTTGAGAAACACGGAGTTTGAGCTCCCTCTAAAGATTTTCTATAGGGTTTAAGTCTGGAGACTGGCTAGGCCACTCCAGAACCTTGATCTGCTTCTTACGGAGCCACTCCTTGGTTCTCCTGGCTGTGAGCTTCAGGTCATTGTCATGTTGGAAGACCCAGCCACGACCCATCTTCAATGCTCTAACTGAGGGAAGGAGGTTGTTCCCAAAAATCTCTCAATACATGGCCCCGGTCATCCTCTCCTTAATACAGTGCAGTCGTCCTGTCCCATATGCAGAAAAACACCCCCCAAATCATGATGCTTCCACCCCCATGTTTCACAGTAGGGATGGTGTTTTTGGGATGGTACTCATCATTCTTTGTCCTCCAAACACGGCGAGTGGAATTAAGACCAAAAAGTTCTATTTTGGTCTCATCTGACCACAGAACTTTCTCCCATGACTCCTCTGGATCATCCAAATGGTCGTGGTCAAACTTAAGACGGGCCTGGACGTGTGCTGATTTAAGCAGGGGAACCTTCCGTGCCATGCATGATTTTAAACTATGACGTCTTAGTGTATTACCCACAGTAACCTTGGAAACAGTGGTGCCAGCTCTCTTCAGGTCATTGACCAGCTCCTCCCGTGTAGTTCTGGGCTGATTCCTCACCTTTCTTAGGATCATCGATACGCCACGAGGTGAGATCTTGCATGGAGCCCCAATCCGAGGGAGATTGACAGTCATGTTTAGCTTCTTCCATTTTCTAATAGTTGCTCCAACAGTTGGTCTTTTTTCACAAAGCTGCTTGGCAATTGCCCCGTGGCCCTTTCCAGCCTTGAGGAGGTCTACAATTTTGTCTCTGGTGTCTCTGGACAGCTCTTTGGTCTTAGCCATGTTAGTAGTTGGAGTCTTAATGACTGTGTGGGGTGGACAGATATCTTTATGCAGCTAACGACCTCAAGAAGGTGCTTCTAATTTAGAATAATAAGTGGAGTGGAGGTGGACTTTTTAGAGGAGGACTAACAAGTCTTTGAGGGCCACAATTGTTGCTAATAGGCAGGGGTTCAAAAACTTATTTGCAGCAGTAAGACAAATAAATTATTTTTAAAAATCATACATTGTGATTTCCAGATTAATATTATTTTTTTAAAGATTATGTCTCTCACAGTGGACATGCTTCACTGAAAGTTCTTAATGGCGTTGTTGAAGCACTGGATGCTAAAGATTATTGTGCTGCACTTTTCTTAGACCTGTCTAAAGATTCTGACACTGTGGATCAGAACATCTTGTGTCATAAACTCTCAGAAACTGGTTTCTCAGATCACACCATTGGTTGGTTCTCTAACTATCTCTCAGACCGGAGGCAATATGTTCAACATAATGGTACTTCCTCCAGTTATTTAACAGTCAACAATGGTGTACCACAAGGCTCATTCTTAGGATCCACCCTCTTTGCAATCTATATAGGTAAGGTAATGTAGGTCAGAGCATCCCTGATGCATCCATACATTTATATGCTGATGACACAGTTGTTTATTGTCAAGCTAAAACAGTTGCTAAGGATTTCCAGCTTTTGAAATCTGCATTCAACATCATCCAGTCTGATTTGTTTTGCCTCAAACTTGTCCTAAATGCCGACAAAACCAAAGGGATGCTTTTATCAAACAGGAAGTTGGTCCCAGCAGTTCTTCCTCTGATTTAATCCTCAAATGGTGTCCCCATTGAGTTTGTTGATTCCTATAAATATTTGGGTATCTTGATCGACTCACATCTCTCTTTTAACATCCTGATGCATGCTCAATAATCCAGGTAGAAAAATCCAAAAAAGTTCAA
>NC_056500.1:267670-268260 GCF_014905685.2 Nematolebias whitei
TAAGACTGAGCCTTGTGGCACACCATTGGTTGGTTCTCTAACTATCTCTCAGACCGGAGGCAATGTGTTCAACATAATGGTACTTCCTCCAGTTATTTAACAGTCAACAATGGTGTACCACAAGGCTCAGTCTTAGGACCCACCCTCTTTACAATCTACATATGTGATGTAGGTCAGAGCATCCCTAATGCATCCATAAATTTCTATGCTGATGACACAGTTGTTTATTGTCGAGCTAAAACTGTTGCTAAGGCTTTCCAGCTTTTGAAATCTGCATTCAACTACATCCAGACTGATTTGTTTCACCTCAAACTTGTCCTAAACACAGACAAAACCAAAGGGATGCTTTTTTCAAACAGGAAGTTGGTCCCAGCAGTTTTTCCTCTGATCTCATCCTCAAAAGGTGTCCCCATTGAGTTTGTTGATTCCAATAAATATTTGAGTATCTTGGTCGACTCACATCTCTCTTTTAAGCTCCATGTGAAAAACCTAGCTAACTAACCCTGAATGTTAGGAAACACCTTGTATCTGTGACTTTCCTTCCCTCCATTGATTACGGTGACATTATTTACATGAACGCTCCTACAAGA
>NC_056500.1:268360-276513 GCF_014905685.2 Nematolebias whitei
AAAACAAAGCAAAAAAATCTAGAAACGTTTTGTCTCTCATCCAAGAGACTTCCTCAGTCAGAGCTGAAAACAGCACTTCAGACTGAGGAAGTCTCTTGGATGAGAGACGAAACGTTTCTAGATTTTTTTTGCTTTGTTTTGTTTTTTTTGAATGTCCAGAGGACCAGATTGAACTTTTTTGGATCTCTCTTTTAAGCTCCATGTGGAAAACTTGGTAAAGAAACTGAAAGTTAGACTGGGTTTCTTTTTCAGAAACAGATCCTGTCTAACCCTGAATGTTAGGAAACGTCTTGTATCTGTGACTTTCCTTCCCTCCATTGATTACGGTGACATTATTTACAAGAACGCTCCTACAAGAACCCTGCAGATGTTGGATGCTGCAGATGTTGGATTCTGTCTATCATGGTGCACTAAGATTCATAACTGGCTGTAACCACTGTACCCACCACTGCACCCAGTATTCACTGGTTAACTGGTCATCATTAACTTCACACAGACTCTCCCACTGGTACATTTTCATCTTTAAATCACTTCCTGGTCTGCTGCCTTCATACATCTCCTCCTACATGTCTCTGTGTGAGTGCAGCTACAGCGTGCGCTCTCAGGACATCATTACCTGCAGTGTTCCCTCAGTGAGGACTGAACTAGACAAAAGGACCTTCTCCTATTCCGCTCCTGTTTCCTGGAATATCTTACAAAAAGATTTGAAGCTCTCGACCTTGATCTCTCTAAGTGTCTTTAAGAATCTGTTGGACTCCTGGCAGGGACCAATGCAGACATGTTCCTGTTTTTAGTTTTCTACATTTGCCTTAGAATCTAGCTGGTTTTGTTACTCTTTTTGTCATCTTATTTGTAAAAAAAAAAATCTGTATGCCTTTGTATAACTGTCTATTGTTGTTGCTGTTGTCCATTGTTGTCATCTTTCTTTGTTAAATCAGGTCTCTCTTGTAAATGAGTCCTCGAGGCTCAATGGGACTTACCTGTCTAAATAAAGGTTGAATGAATTTGCACCTAAGATGAAATTTTCAGACCCCTCCATGATTTCTAAGTGGGAGAAATTGCAAAGTCGCAGGGTGTTCAAATACTTATTTTCCTCACTGCATATTTGTACATATATGTATGTATGTATGTATGTATGTATACGTATATATTTACATATATACGTACACACACACACATATATATATATATATATATATATATATGTGTGTGTGTGTAATATATATGTGTACTTTGTATACCTCTGTTACCTCTAGGACAAGCAGTTACCTCCTCTTGTCAGACAGGCCCCCTCCCTCTCGGTTTTCAAATCCTGTTTAAAAACTCACTACTGTTCAGTAACTTTCAACACCAGATGATCTGTGTTTTGATCCTGTATGCTCCACACTGGTTTGTCATCATATTTATTATCTGCATCGTTTTTATGTCTATATTCTGATTTACCTCATTTTGTATTTTGCTTTGTGTGTTACCTGTTGTTTTGTCTGTACAGCACTTTGGTTGGCCTTGTTGCTGTTTTAAGTGCTTTATAAATAAAATGGTATGGTATATATGTATATATATGTTTGTGTATATATATATATATATATATATATATATATATATATATATATATATATTCAATTCAATTCAGTTTATTTATATAGCACCAATTCACAAATTCATAAATCCTTTACATTTTTTCTCACAGCATATTAATATTTAAATTATGAACATTTTTAGCTGCTCAATATTTGTATATCAGCACCTCCAAATCTGAGGCCATGGTCCTCAACCAGAAAGGGTGAATTGTTCTCTTCAGGTCGAGGGTGAGGTTCTGCCTCAAGTGGAGGAGTTCAAGTATCTTGGGTTTTGTTCATAGTGAGGGAAGAATGGAGCGTGAGATTGACAGATGGACTGGTGAGGCATCTGCAGTATTGTGGACTCTGTACCGGTCCGTTGAAGTGAAGAGAGAGCTGAGCTGTAAGGCAAAGCTCTCTGTTTACTGGTCAGTCTACGTTCCTACCCTCACCTCTGGCTATGAACTCTGGGTAGTGACCAAAAGAATGAGATCATGGATCCAGGAGGTTGAATTGAGTTTCCTCTGCAGGGTAGCTGGACTCTCCCTTAGAGAGAGGGTGAGAAGTTCAGTTATCAGGAGAAACTTGGGAGTATAACCGTTGCTCCTCCACATAGAGAGGAGCCAGCTGAAGTGGTTCGGGCATCTGGTAAGGATGCCTCTTGGACACCTCCCTAGGGAGGTGCTTCAGGCATGTCCGACTGGGAGGAGACCCCAGGGAAGACCCAGGACACGCTGGAGAGACTATGTCTCTCGGTTGGCCTGGGAATGCCTTGGAATCCTCCCAGAAGAGCTGGAAGAGGCTGTGGACAGAGATGTCTGGACCTCCCTGCTCATCAGGGTCCTAAATAAATCACATTTAAACACTGCTTGTACCAATTAAATTAAATAAAAAGTAACACACACATTCTCCATCACCGTCATTAAACAACAAGCAGCAGCTTCAGCTCCAGAGAGACTGACGTTGCATTTTGTCACTTGAAACAGAACAAATGTAGAATAATGTAGAGACTCACCTGCTGCTGATCCTTCATCCTCATCAATGACTCAGATACATTTCCGTTTTGTCACCGTGGTTCTCCCGTGTCATGTCGTCACTTTTCAAAGCTGCATGTTGCACAGTTTTTATCTTTGTCGTGCGTCAAGAGCTCCCACACTTTGGAGGACTTGGGTCGAACTGTTTTCTCTGCGTCGGTCATTTATAAAATTTACTTCATTTCCTTTGAAAACACCAGCTCTGCTCTGCTTCAACTCACTCTGCAGAGTTTTTTTTTTAACTTTATTCAGTCAGCCAGCATTGACGATGCTCTGCAGGTGAAGAAAATGGCTCCGCAACGTGGTGAGAGACACAGAAGTCACGCGACACAACAAATCAATAATGAAATTCGTTGCCAACACTTTTAATGATCAATTTTTATTGATTGTATCGATTTGTTGTTGCACCCCTAGTAATTACCGAGACTTAGTGTAAAGCTGTTCAGTGTGCCACAGCAGAAGCATCTAGCTGTAAACATCTGCATAAAGAAAAGGCAGGACGTGGATCCATACTGTATCAAACACAAAGGCCGTGTGTGAGAACGTGTGGCAGGACATTCATCTGCCTCAGGTCATGCTAACTTTTGTTACTTTTAAAAAGGAAGTGCAACAAAAATCTTGTGTTTGCAACAAACACTTTTCCAGAAATGTAAATGTGCTTTACAACAACACAGTTACCGAGTCTAGATCTAACTGACAGTTTGTGTGACAGACGTCTTTGAAAGTGACAGATAAAAGCACACAAAGGCACATCTTTTAGAAATGCCAAACATAAGAAAACAACAAATGAATGTACTGTCATTTCTGGATTAATGAGCGCACCTGAATATAAGCCGTGCCCGCTAAATTTAAAAAGAAAATTAAAATTTTAGGCAGCACGGTGGCACAACTGGTAGAGCTGCTGCCTCTCAGCGAGCAGGTCCCTGGTTCAAACCCCGGTCCAGGGGTCTTTCTGGGTGGAGTTTGCATGTTCTCTCCGTGCATGCGTGGGTTTTCTCTGGGTACTCCGGTTTCTTCCCACAGACCAAAAACATGCATGTTAGGCTGATGGTAACTCTAAATTGTCCCTAGGTGAGAGAGAGAGAGTGAATGGTTGTTTGTCTCGTTTGTCTCTATGTGTCCCTGTGATGGACTGGAGACCCGTCCAGGGTGTCCCCCGCCCCTCGCACAGTGATTGCTGGACATGGGCACCGGCGACCCCCGTGACCCAAAATGGAATAAGCGGGTAAAGAAAATGGATGGATGGATGAATTAAAATTTTACATAAACAGGGCATACTTTATAAGCCGCGGGTGTTCACGTAACATGCGATATTTACACAGAAAGATTTTTTTTCAACTTTTAATTAAATGCATACCGGTCACTATTTTTTTCATTTACCTTTATTTATCCAGGTAGTATCATCGAGTCACAAGAACTCATTTTCAAGAGAGACCTGTTTTTGGAGCAGATGGTGGAGGGGTTAAGTGCCTTGCTCAGGGGCCCAAAGTGGGGCAAATGAGGGTGGAGGCAGGTGTGGGTGTTTCACCTTTTCCACCAACATAACACGCACAAATACAGAAAATGTTTTTTTTTTCTGAACAGTGCATGTAACATGGCTGATTTTGTTTTTAAACTGTAGTCTACCAGGAAGTCGTTGAGCACTACCCCCCAAGAGAGATGTGTATTGGGCAGCTATGTGAGCGCCTGGGTGTGACGAAGCTAAATGTTTTGGTGGCATGACGCTCATTAGCCCATAAGCCGCGGTGTTCAAAAAAGTAGCGGCTTATAGTCCGAAAGTTATGGTATTTATTTTCAGTATGAACAATTCAACAATTTTAACTCAGCAAATGTTCTTTAGGTGTCACACATGTTGGTAATACCCTCAAAGCTGAAATATTTATACGGCGCGGGTGTGTGAAAAGCATACACACTCATATATTATACATAGAGAATTAATGTGTGCGCTTCCTTTCATGTAGGAGGCAGCACCGGGCACTCAGCCATGCCACATCAATATGCGCGCTGGTGAAAACGCTTCCCCTGCTTAGCCTGCGTTGCGTCGGTGAGGCTTGAAGTTGTGAAAGCTCTGAGCTACTGTCACCGGATATGGCAGGTTGTGTTAGCTGGTATTTATTTAACGCCGGACGGCGGGCTGTAGCACTCCCACAGCGGAAGGCCAGGACCAGGCTGGCTTTGTCGTAGAAACCTGCCACGATGACAGCCCGCTGTAGCACACAACACCAGCCACTGCCACCCTGGAGGCTCTTTGGATTGGACCCAAACAAGGTTCCCTGGGAGCCCGGGTTGCCATGGTGGCAGCTGAATTTGGGTCCAATAAATGTGAAGCGAACAGGAGGTGGACTGGGGAGGGGGACTTTGGCATAGCTAGGCAGAGGATAGAGGAAGAAGAAAAGGGGTTCCTGACAGATGTAGAACCCTACTGCCTTAAACGCATCAAATAAAAAAAACTGAAGAGAGTTCCAATGAAAATATGTCAAAATGACATCACTGATGACATTTAAAAACTGACAGGTGCACGTGTTGTTTCCTGCACTTAAGGCTTTTAAGACTCTGAATGACCAGATGACTTCATTTGTTGTCTACTACGTCCAAGCTGAAACTGAAACGTAAGAAGCTCAGCCTCCAGGTCAGTCGAGTTACAAAGTGACACATCCACTTCTCACGTTTCCCTTTACAAGGTCATAAAGATGAGAAAAATAAAAGGTTAAAAGGAGCAAAAGTTGTTAGCATTGAAATACCCTCCTGCTTTGGCTGCCTTGTTCTTGTAACTGCGTGGAAATGACTTAACTCTGCATCCTCCTGCTAATTAAAAAGTTTTCAGGACGAAAAGGCACCACGGGCCTTTTTAGCACTTAGTTTACACCTTGCTGTCTTAGTTGACAGGCTGCTAAAATGAATGATGAACAGCTGAGGCATACAAAGATATAAAGGGCCTTTCTGTGACCGGTTCACCAGGGTGTCCTTGTGGTCCCACATCTGCAAAACTTCAACGCTTTACTTAAATAAATTTGAAAAACGCAGTTTGGCTCACAACGCTGTAAAATCTCGCAAAGTGGAGCATAACACTTGGTCTGAAAATGTATAATGAGGAGTCACACATATTCACAGAAGCTCTGCCAAAACGCACAACACCCCCCTGTCGACGCACACGTCACTACCCCACAAAACACCACCCCTCTACAAATCTGCACTGCTGTTACAAACTAACGTCAGGATCTGGATGCAGCTGAGCAGTTGTTGGAGCACGAAGCAGGTGAAGAGACGTTAACAACCCTCCTTTGCCTAACTTTGCTCAACACCAGCATTTATGACCGTTTACTTTCCATGAACTGACTTCAGCTAGTGTCCTTTTGATTACAGTATCACTGACTTTCACTTGGATCCAGTGAAATTTCAAAATGCAAACAATCCAGTTTGGTTTTCCATACTTCCTGAAATGCTGTGAGAATTTGTCACACATTCAGATCTGTTCCCTCACCTTGCTCCGTGCACTGGGACTGCCTGCCACCCCTCTAAACTCTAATGAACGTACACGACGCCGCCGTGCCACTCCAAACTCATCACGTTTTCTAAACGAGCTCCGTCCTCTCGTCAGTGGGTTTCTGCTCGGTCTCGTCAGAGAGACTGTCCTGAACCACTGAGCCTTCTTTACCGCCACTCCACTTGTTTAGACGCCTGCTTTTCAAGTCTGCATTGAGGGTCACTTTAAGCTGAACCTCTACTCAACTGCACATTTCCCATCTGCACATTTAGACAAAAATACACACCATTCCCTGCCTCCATCCCATGATGCTTCTATCCTCCTCCCCCTCATCCTTTCTTTCTGTCTAGTGTCCTCAATCTGTGTCCAAACTGATTTGAAGCTTACTCGCTGAAATAAACGCATGCCAAGTTTCATTCTGTGCATTCTGGTTCTCAGCACCCCCCACCCCCCCAGCACTACACTTTTTGTTCTTTACCAGCTCACGGTGTAACAAACACCAAATGACGCCTTCATTAAGCATCTCGCTCAACAGGGAAGAGTTGCGTGATGAGAAAAACTGGCACGCACAGTCTGATTATGTGAAATGTTTTAAACAGAAAAAACAATAAGTGGAGAAATTAGTGGTTACATTAAATGGTCTGAAACTCTCATAAAGTATAAGCAATCAACTTCGACACAACAAAAGACAAACTGAAGGGCAATCCAGCCCAAAGCTCATAATTCTACTGAAATAATTTCATTTGAAAAAGAAAACATATTGGGTAAGGATGAACAAATAAAAAGGCAGAGCACCTGCCTTGGAAAGAAACATGTTTAGCAAATGGCTAAGGGCAAAATATATTTTCCCGCCCAATAAAAACCAAATCAGGGCTAAAAGGAACCTTAAGGTGGAGGTTCAGATCCAACGGATGGCTGCTTTTACAAACAGCAACCTTGCTGTGAGCGCTCCCATTATGTGCCAAGATGTGGGTGCTTGCAAGTTATTTTAAAATTGTCTACAGCAGAAATTAGGAGTCCAGGGTGCTAATGAGGCTAGTGGAGGGAATTCATTTGAACCCAAAGGAGAAATAATAAAAGGGGGGGGGGGGACAAGACAAGGGGGGAGAAGGAAAAAAAAAAGCGAGGATCAGAAGGAGGAGGTTGGCAGAGACTGTGTATGAAAATTTGGCACCTTCCATACAGAGATAGCATCGTGCCAAAGATGGCCGACCGCCGACACAACTACGGCTCTCACTTCCAACAGGAGAGCGGTCCGCTGTTAAACACACCCACAGACTCAGTTCAGTATTTTTTAACCCACAAGTGCAAAATAAAGTAGGTTATTTTAAGCCTTTCTCCCCTGAATCAGCGCAGAGCAAACACGTTCTTAAAACTAACTCAGTAAAGTCATGAAGAGGAGGAAAGACGCAAACAACACAAATAAAACAATTCAACCCAGATAAGGCATGTGGTAGCACAGGGCCTTGCTGTGGGGGGGTGAAAAAGCCATCTTCTCTCTCTCTGAACTCCCCCTCTGGCTGCTGGACCCGAAGGTGAATTCTGCCCACGGCACCCGTTCTCCTCCTCTGCCCCGCTGAGGGCAGAGACCCCCGCTGAGGGCAGAGACCCCCGCCGAGGGCAGAGACCCCCGCTGAGGAGACAAACCCTCCGCTGAGGGCAGAAGATTTGTGGGGACAGACACATTTCATGGTTGGCGCCACGACAAAAGCCTGAAAAGAGACCCAGTACTGAGAAGACACAGTATTATTACAGACGACCCCCCCCCCCACCCCCGACTCTTTCTGTTAGTTCGTCTTCTTTCACGTCCTTTCTTTCTCCCTTAAAACACTCTTTAGGTGATTTTAAAATTATTTGATAATCCAAAATAGAGAAAAAAAATACTTCTCAAGTATTAGAGAACCCTAATTTGTTATTACTGTAAGATGAAGGTTTGCTTTAACACTTTATTGACAATTTTAAACATACTGTTAAATGTCAGCAGTTGCTATTAGACATAATTTAAAGCATAAGAAACACTGATCTTTTCTTTAGGTAAAAAAGGCCATATATATATATATATATATATATATATAT
>NC_056500.1:276613-284700 GCF_014905685.2 Nematolebias whitei
TAAATGCTGAGGTATCAATAAATTATAATAAACTAAATGCTGAGGTATCAATAAATTATAATAAAATAAATGCTGAGGTTGTGGCTCTCTCTCATGATGTTTGCAGAGTCTGCATGTAACGTTTTACAAGGTTTTGTGTAAATGAGCACACAACAAGGATTTGGCTGGCCCTCTATGGACAGCTCTCCAAATGCACGGTTTTTATTTGTGCAAAGCCGAGGGCAGAGACGAGTCCCTGTCTGCCTCGAATACGCGGGGGCTCTCTCTGCAGCCCAGCCTGCAGATTTTAGACGCAGCTGCCTCCATGTGTCCCCTGAAGCCAGACAGAACAGAGCTGGCTAAATCAGAGCGCTCGTAAACATCCTCCGATGCCAAAGCTTCTCTGCATGTGGACAGCCTTTCTTAGCCCATGTGGGCCCAGTTCCCAGAGCACAATACAAAAGCCTCTGACCTGACAGTCTCCCCAAGTGTCCAGATTTGATTTCATCAGACCCTCGCCGCTGAGCGTCAGCCGGGGCCCTGCTCGCACAAACACTTTCACACGAAGACAGTCCACTCAAAGAGCGGTGTCAGGGGGGCCTGAGAAGAAACCAGGAGCAGTTAACAGCAGATCCACAGGAGAAGATGATGGACAACTGGGACCTGTGGAAGCCACTGGAACATTCAGCCAACTTTTACTGCAGCCTAAGTCATCACGTCACCCCGACATTCATCTTTTGTGTACTCATGTCATGATTGTGTTTTTCACACCCATAAATCCAGAGTTTGCCTCAGCCGTGAACATGTGGGCCTTTATTTGTGAATCCTTGCCGCGGACAGCGAGTTGGCCGAAGCGCCGCGCTTCCTCTGCACTTTCTCACAGAGCTGTCCAAGGCATTACTACTGCTACAGTGAGACGGAGGCGGGATCTGGCACCGGGGACACGGCGTGGAGCGGTCACTGCACAAATGGCAAGGCGAGCACATTTCACACCTCCCTCAAAGTGACTGCAAATTTCCTGTGCTGCACATTTGATTGGAAACACATTTGAAACATCTTTTCATGATCACACTTGTAGCGTACAAAGAGGAAAAAAGACGGAGGAATAAGGTCCAAACTATGAGTAAGAGCAGTGAGCTCACTTTGGACCAGACAAACGCTGGGTTTTGTCTTTTATTTGTCCAAGCCTAAATAAATCAGAAATGAGCTGAGTTTAATCTAAAGCAGCACAAAGATTATAAATGAAATCATTTCTGCTTGGATGGAGTAAAGTGGAGCCACCTATGCAGGAGTGAGATTATAACAGATGCCCACGCAGACCTTTGTGGCTTCAGGACAACAATGATCTTCTTACACATTCACTTTCACTCTTAAAACACAAACTCTGTGCTCGGCCACAATCTCCTTTCTCTCCAGCAGCACTCCAGCTGCAACATGCACAGTGTTTTATTCTTTATCTACGTGCCTTTAAATGAGAGGGAGGGAAGGTTGTCTGCTGTGGCGCCGCGGCGTGTAACACAGAGGATCTCAAAGGCTGGCTGCAGAAGAGTCTGAGAAAGCCCAGAGACTCCCCGTGGCAGCTTTCGCCACTCTGTCACAAACAAAACACAAGACGTCTTTCTCTTCTTCCCACACCAGCGGAGCTGCGGTGCTGCCAAGCAGAACAATCACTATTGTAGCCCGCTCTCCTTCCAATATGCTGCCTGTGCCTCGCGCCGCGTCTCCTCAGTGCAAACAAAAGAGATGAGCAGAGGCTTTACCTCTGTGACAGCAACAATGAGGGCCATGTTCAGGAGACAGAACTAAAGAGTGCACGGGACCAAAGAGGAGCCAGGAAGACGGAGGAGCTGAACACTGACAACATGCAAAACAAACGATGAGCGTCGTGGCCTCATCACTCAGCCTGATCAGCAGCACGGACAGGGTTCAAACCAAGAACTGCAGCGACCGCTCAGCAGCTTCTGTTTGACCCTTTCTCAGGCGGTCACTCATTCGAGATGCACGAGCTGCGGAGCAGCGGACTTTACGAACGCACGAGTGTCTCACTGCACTGAACCAGCGGCACGCACCAGCAGGACGCGCATGTTTTTACACACGCACCACTACTCACATACAAGCTACAAAACGTGCTCACTTGATCCATCGAGCTTGTCTTGCATACTATGATCTGGTTTTATTGCAGTTCACCTGACCGGGAGTGGTGGCGCAGAGGTTAAAGGTGGGCCTGTGATCGGAAGATCGCTGGTTCAACTCCCCCAGACCGACAACATCAAAAAGTGGGTGGGAAAGGTGAAGCACCCACAGCTGCCTCCACCCTCATTTGCCCCACACTGGGCCCTTGAGCAAGGCCCTTAACCCCCACCATCTGCTCCCCCAGGTGCCCCAGATGCAGCTCTCTGCTCCGCACAGAGGCGGTGGCAGCTCGGTGTCTGCGGTGGAGTCAGGAAGGACGTCCGGTGTAAGAACAACAGCCAAGTGTTCGTGCGACTTAGTTCACTGTGGTGACCCCTGAAGAAGGAGCAGCCGAAAGAAGAAGAAGAAAAAAGAACAAACTGCACTTCACCTGACCACTTTAAGAGAAGATTCAAAATGCTTTCTAAATGTTCAAGTTTTACAATGTTTAACGGCAAAGCTTCAACAAATTTTCTTGTGGTATTACAATGTTTGAAATAAAGCACATACTGTTACAATGTTTCTAAAATGTTTGCCCATTTCAAACTTCTAAAACTGGCTAAATTCTCTCATAAATCTCTTGAATCCAGCATTATTGACTAAATCTGTGTTCTTTGAATGGTTGTAAATGTTTAAACTTCTGAACTCTGATCTCACATCCTCACCAAACAGTTCATAAAATAAATTAGCGTCACACACTGAATGCTACGTATCGTTTATTACCATGGACGCAACAAAGCTGCTGCCGGGGTTTGGCTCGGGCTGCGTGACGTGTCTGGCCTGGACACACACGTGGTGTGTGTGTGTGTGTGTGTGTGTGTGTGTGTGTGTGTGTTGCAGCAAAAGAGCCGGCTCTGATAGCATTTGGCTACACATTATTGGCTAATGTCAGCGTAAAGTCGGTGTGTTTGGGCAGCGCCGACGCTGCGTCTAAACGGATGTGCAGTTTTGAGGCACGGTTTGAAACTTCCAGAAACTTCCAGCTGAGATAACATTAGGTCATGAGCTTGTTTGAACACCCAGACAGCAAACGGTGATGCAGTGCGTGTGTATTTGGAGGATTTGGCTGTGAAACATATTTAGTGAGTGTGTGTCTGCCGTGGCTGTGATTTTAGCTGTGTGGAAAAAGAAAGAAGCCCAGCGCAGTCACTGTTTTGGCTGCCTGTGTGTGCGCGCACAGCCATGTTTGGCCAAGCGCGAGTGTGTGTCCATGATGGTGGCTGAAATACAACAATGCTTGGCCGTATCAAACCGTATCTGTGATAGTGCCTTGGACCAAACGTGCACAGTGTGGGTGTGTGTACACAATTGTGACTAAAAGTGTGCTTGGCAGGAAAAGTGCGTTTCCAGAGATGTCAGAATTTTTTCTTATTTAAAGCCCTCCAAAAAATCAAAAAGCCTGCGCATCCTGCCTAAGCTGTGTTTACACGGGTGTGAATACGGTGCGTGTGTGTGTGCGTGTGTGTGTGTGTGTGTGTGAGCATGTGTTTGGCAGCCAGGTCCGATGTGGTGCTGGTGTTCAGTGGGGGCAGCAGCCGCCTGTGGCCCAAGACCAGGAGACTCACAACTCTGCACACACACACAACACACTCACACCCACATGGCACACACACGCACGTTTTTTCTATAAACAACAACAAATGTTCACAAAGATATGCACGTGAAATTTGTCACACAAAAAATGAACAAGTATTTTCCACTTATTTGAGTGTTGACTCATAACTCCTTGGTGTCTGACAGTAAATAATGAAAGTGTTGGAACTTTGTGTTTAGCTTCACTTCTTTATCGTCCTACTAAATAATAAAACGTTTAAAAATCTCTTGAGCTTCAAACGCACCTTAACTGTTACCTGAAATGTACTTTTCAGCCTTTTCTTGTAGTTTTGGTCACGTATCATTTTATTTGCTAGCAGCACGGGTGTGAACGTGTGTGTTGTTCTGTGGGCGTGTACTGTGGTGTTAGCATGCATGAACCGTGTGCCGAGCTGGGACGTACCTGGCGTGTGGACGAAGTAGGCCAGGTAGAGGTCCAGCTCCTTGACGGACACACCGATGTGGTGCGGCTGGACGCACAGGCCGGGGTTGGTGCACTGGGGAGACTTGACCAGCCGCTCCCCGTCCGTGCTCTCCAGGGGGCTGCCTTTGAACAGGATGACCATGACCAGGTCCAGCCGCCACACCTTGTCGGCCTGACGCAGGCAGTCGATGCGGCGGATCTTGCCCTTCTGGTCGGGGTTGGACAGCACGCAGCAGGGGGCCTTCTTGCCTGTGATGGTGAGCACAAAGTCCTCACGGAACTCGGGCCGAATGTCCTTACGGAGTTTGGCCAGCAGGCGCGAGGCCCATTTCTGCTTAATCTCTGGCTTCTCCCCGAGAAGCTCGTCCTTCACGGCGCGCTCTTCCTCCTTGGACATGCGCTTCTCGTGCTTCTTGAAGTATTTGCGCTTGCGGGCCTGCAGGTTGAACCAGGTGTAGGCGAATGCGCGGACGTGGGGCAGGAGGGCCTCGATGAAGGGATGGAATTCATCCTGGACGAGAGAGGAGGACGGGGGGAGGGTGGAGGAGGACAGGGGGGGGGGGGGGGAGGCAGGAGGAGGAGAGAGACGGGGAGAACGGGGGAGAGAAGGATGGGGAGAGAGGGAGCGGGGGTGAGGAGGGGAAGAGAGAAGACAGGCAGTTAGCACCGGCACGCAGCATGGAGGAGCGGCGCCTGCTCCGTGTGAGCAGAGGAAAAGAATGAGAGAGAGGCGCTAAGAGACTGAGAGAAAGAAGGAGAGAGAGAGAGAGAGAAGGATGCTGTGCACTCCAAGACACAACTCTGAACAACACAACACTCACACACTAAAGGGAAGACACACTTTCCAAACTAGATTTCAAAGTAGAGTCACACCAACATCTTCAGTCTCACTGAGAGTTAACATTTAAAATCATCATTTTAAACCGTCTGCAAACAATTACACTGAAACTAATTAAATTGGAACAATAAAAAAACACACAATCAAAAAAATGATTCCGTGCATCTGCATTCATTTTTTACCAGATACTGTCAAAACATGTAAATAAACAAAAACAAGTGTCCGTTACCATTTCGCTCTTTCATCACAGAGTCACTCCAGCGATTGCACAGAAATGTTTTATGAGAAATCGGTGGAGTTGAGCGCTGCCAATATTGGAAAACGAAAACCCAAACTGCAGAAGTAAAATGACACAAGAGAAACCAGAAGCTTTCGGATTTGTCCAATAAAAGCAGCTGGGGGGGGGGGGGGGGGGGGGTGATCTGACAGTATGTAGTACCAGCACAGGAACACAGGAGGTACTGGAGCAAGAGGTGCTGCTCAAGAGCACAACAGAAGGAGAGTGAAGACAAGTTTTGTACTTGTTCGTTAAAGAGCTGTGCATAAATTAAATAAAAGCAACGATGCAGAAAACACGATCAAAAACCAAAACAAGCTTCTTTGTTTGCAAAAATAAAAACGCCTCGCTGAAAAAACACACACACAAAAAGTGGGTGTCAAAGCGGCTCGTGCTATTGGTTCACATCTGATGTGCACGGAGCCAGAGAGAGGGAGCGCGGGACAACAAGGAGGGGCGGACGGAGGACAAGAAAAAGACAAGAGGACCGAGTCAATGCTGGAAGACCGAGCACGACCAAACCCGAGTGCAGCTTCTTTTTTCTTCCTCTCCAACTCTGCCTCTCTCACCACGGACCGAGTCGGTGCCAACGTGCACTGGGCCCACCTACTTGGCACGGAGTCCAAACAGCCAGCCAATGCGCTCGCTCCCAGCGCTCAAAGGGAGGGAAGACAGAGACATGGCACATGGACAAGCAGGGAGCTGGGGGGTGGATGGTTGGTATTGGGGATGGCTGGGGGGCTGCAAGCGGTGCAGGCAGAAGGCATGTCATTAGCAAACACACAAGTTCCAATGTGGAGCAAAGGCAGTCCAGAGGATATTCATTTGACTCCAGACAGCACCTTCTTCTATTGCTACTGCCCCCACCCCCTTCCCATTCCTCACCACCTTCGTCACCAACATGGTCACACCAGCTCGCTCTCCAGCCTCCCCCTCCAGAAAAACAGCCCTCACTCCCTGTCTGTGCTCGCGTTACACCACCTTGGCATGGGATGGCATGAGAAAAACACACAGATCCAAAATCCCACTAGACCCTGAGACCAGCAGCTGCTCCTGGATTTACCACACAAACAAAGAGGGGGGGGACCCCCCACCACCACCCCAAACAAAAAATACCATCCAAAAACATGCTCTCTTGTTTCAAAATGCACTACTACGTCCAAACTGGCCCTTTCTCCTCCTCTCCATTTTTTGTTGCACTCCACTTTAATAGGCCCCAACAGTTCCCACACAGAAACAGATTAAAAGTTTCAGTCACCAAATTAGGGCTCAATCTCAGTCGGCTGAAAATCCTGTGGTGGACAGCATCGTGCACGTAGTCTACGTACGTTTTACTTCAAATATCTCATGCAGGTCATCTTCATCCCCCTATCCAGAAACAGTTGTTTCCTACTCCAAGCATTTCCTGTGGAGAACATTTGTTCACACAGAATGTAAGATAGAGCGTCACGGTCGCAGGGAGCTGGTGCCCGGCAGTCACTGTCCTAGAGACGGGTTGCAGTCAGGTCTCCAGTCCATCACAGGGACACAGAGACAAACGGGACAACCATTCACACTCTCACTCTCACCTAGGAACAATTAAGAGTTAACAATCAGCCTGACATGCATGATTTGGGCTGCGGGAGGAAACCGGAGTACCTGGAGAAAACCCACGTGTTCACAGTTATGTGCAAGCTCTACCTAGAAATGCCGGGCGGCGATCTTGCGATTGCGAGGCAGCAGCTCTACCCACGCCTCCATTAAAATGTTTGTCTCTCAAATTACATGAAAAACTTTTTTTGTTTTTTTTAAGGGAGCACATTTGTTGAATCGTGTCGTCCAAATTACACAAATTAGTCCATGAGGCTCAAATTATAGAGATGTTGTGAAAACTGGAATATTTAGTGGACAACCGTAAAAAGCTAGCTTGTCATGCGGCAAAGTTGAGGGCACAGCCACCTGCTGTGCAACGGGACAAATGGTCTGTGTGAACACTTTACAAAGGCTAGAGTCCTCTGGTTGGCTTCCAGGACCACCAGACTTAGTGTGGCCTGCCCCTTCTGTCAGTGTCTGACAGAGAAGCTTCAGCCCAGATGACTGGCTGCTCCGCTGCAAGGCTGGCCGGCCGGCTGGAACGCTGGCTGAATGACCAGTTGGCAGTTCAGGTAGGTAGATAGCTGGCTAGTTGAATGCCTGGTTTGTTGGCCTGGTCACTGCCATCAGGCCCGGTCAGGCCAGGCCGAACCGGGCCTGATGCCATACGCCAGCCTCACTCAGCCGAGATGAATGTGGGAAAATATGGGAATAAAAGAAAACGGCAAAGGAAAGAGATCGACACAAATTGAACACGAGGGCATGGAATTAAAACAGCTGTGCATATATATATATATATATATATATATATATATATATATATATATGTTTATTTATTTATTTATTTTTTACAAAAAATTGAGGTTTGTTAGCTACCTTATTTGAAATGACGGGGAGATTTAATCATTTTAAGCTCCTAGTGAGTGACAGGTAAAATCCACAAGGTTAAGATGCTTAATTGATGCTTAATTAATTAAAGTGATGTCATCATTTTTTGTTAACAAAACAGGTCTCTCTGTAAATGAGTCCTTGAGGCTCAATGGGATTAACCTGTAGAAATAAAGGTTGAATGAATCAACACTTTCCCCTTCATTCATTCAAACATGAGACACTTGCACGGTTGTTGTTCCATCCATCCATCCATCCATACATCCATCCATACATCCATCCATACATCCATACATACATCCATCCATACATCCATCCATACATCCATACATACATCCATCCAT
>NC_056500.1:284800-285705 GCF_014905685.2 Nematolebias whitei
TCAACCTGCCCCCCAACATCAGGCCCCCTCCCTTCCTCACTTCAAATCTCTGATTAAAACTCATCTGTTCTCTCAGATATTTCACACAGTGTGAGTTGATCTAGTGTTTTTTAATCTGTGACCTGTTTTAAATGCTTTTATTAATTCTTCAGTTATTATTATTAGTGTATATATATATATATATATATATTCTCTTTAATTTACTCATTGATTGTTGTTGTTAAGCACTTTGGTAACAGGTTCTGTTTTAAATGTGCTCTATGAATAAAGTTGACTTGACTTAAAGCCTCAGTTTCTGAAGGTTCTCGGTGAAGGTTCCTGGTGAAGGTTCTCGGTGAAGGTTCTCGGTCAAGGTTCTCGGCTTGTGCTACATGTTTTCATGTGTCAGCCGCTGCATGTTGCATTCCCTGTGTGATCATTGAAGTAATCTGTAATAATTCAAGTCAGAGTTCACCTTACTGTGTGCCATGCTGGCTAAACCACGGCACAGGACAATTTCATGGGGTGGAGAAAATAAGACACTTCTGAACAAGAACACGGTGAATGAAAGCAGCAGCTGACTCAAAAACAAATCGTTTTCTATCTGTTTTAAAGAAACGCAAGAAAAAAGCACACTGATTATTAAAATGTTAAAGCCTTGAGAGAATAATGGAGCACCGATTTAAATGACGAGGCCTAAAATGAACTGAAGGTCGATCATATATTTGCTAATTAAGACTAAATTGTGTTGGTCTGTTGGGCTTTAAAGGAGAGAAAGAGCTGAACTGCGTCAGCACCTCCTGGTTTCTGGAACAAATCCGAGTGATGCTGCTCCAAAGAAATAAAAAGGAAACCTACCCTTCACGACGTGTTTTCACCCTTCTGTTTTAGCTAATGTCTCTTCTTCTTCTTCTGTTTTAGCTAAT
>NC_056500.1:285715-291793 GCF_014905685.2 Nematolebias whitei
TGTTTTACATAATGTCTCTTCTTCTTCTGTTTTAGCTAATGTCTCTTTTTGCCTCTTCTTCTTCTTCTGTTTCTGTTTTACATAATGTCTCTTCTTCTTCTTCTGTTTTAGCTAATGTCTCTTTTTGCCTCTTCTTCTTCTTCTTCTTCTGTTTCTGACTCAGAAAATGACGAAATTCGGGGTTTTTAGGTTTCCGTCGGGGCGGTGTTGTGCTGAAAAAAGGCCCCCTGGCTTGAAGAGTCCGCGCCGTTCCGGTGCGCCTGGAACATAGTAGGCCAGCGTGAATGCCGTCGGCTGGATGCAGCGGGGGAGGATAGAAACTCCCGGAGCTGGCCTGGTTTTATTTGCACGAACAAATAAAGCTTTTACGTGTGTTTTAAAATAAAACTTTATTGATACAGTCGTTTAGAGAAAGACGAAGAAATAATGAAACATTTCCAAAGGACTTGTCCTCCCTACCTGAGCTCTGTAAATATCTGTATTCTCTTTAGCCTAAACAAAATCAGGAATTATTCTCAGTGAACAATTAATTGCCAATGGGTTATAATTAATAAAGTTATAATTATATTAATTATAATATAATAAGTGTATGTGGCAGCCTTCCAGTCCACTATAGTCCAAAAAGCTAAATACATTTGTCCCATTTTGCTTTTACACCTTTTATCATTTTCTTTAAATTCAGTTAAAATCAAAATGGTAAGGAAATTGAATCAGCTAAATAAATACCTTTTTTTTTACAAAGCAGGTATTTATTAAATGTTGTAATTAATAATCATATGCATCTTGTTAAATAATTTGTGTTTTAAATAGTTATAATTGCATATAATTTCTCTAGATGGTTTAAAAAAAATGTATGACAGAAAAAAAAATATATTCTAATATCTAAATAACTTACATACTGCATTCCAGAAAAAAAACATCTTAAATATGAATGGAAAAACTATAATAATTAGTTATGAAAACAATATCTAATTTATATTTAATAAATAATAATAATAATTAATATTAATTCATAATAATATATGTTCAACTGTTTATATATATTTGCTATTACTGGTAAAAAAAAATACATGAGAACTTTGATTTTAAAATTCTACTTAATAATTTTTAAAAAAGGTCAGTTTGATTGAATTAATTTAGTTTATTAAACAGCACATACAGCTGTGTTGATCACAAATAAAAATGTTCTTTGTAACAAAAAGCTCTTAAAGTTAATTTCTATCTGCATTTCTAACAATTTTTTTGGAGAAAAAAGAGATTTTACTGAAGAAACAAAATAGGTTTAATATGTTTTTGTTGCTGTATTTTTTAATTGTGGTACGGAAAGTCATTTAATATGAGAACTAAAACACAGCACTGAAAAGCTGCAGGTCTCAGCTCGTCTGAACTCGTCACAGCTGGAATTTTATTTTCACATCTGCTGTGTAAAACTGCAGTGATGTAAGGGAAAGACTGGAAGATACGAGCTGTGTGTGTGTGTGTGTGTGTGTGTGTGTGTGTGTGTGTGTGTGTGTGTGTGTGTGTGTGTGTGTGTGTGTGTGTGTGTGTGTCAGTAATCTGAGTAAAAGTTTTCAAGTCATCTAAGTTTTTATCTAAACAAACATATTTTCTGAGTTGGGGAAACATTATAGAAAACAGTTTTATATTATTTCTGTCCACGTTGTGTACGCTGAGAAATGAAAACCAGATGAGGAGGGAAACGCTTCCGCAACAGATTTTTCCACATTAATTTTTCAATGTGAAACGCTGTAAAAATAAAAAGTAAAATAGAAGAGGTGTGCACAGAGGAGCTGGGCCTGTGGTGAGAGGTTAGCAGCTTGTAGGATTTAAAACAATTACAGACAAGTTCTGTGCACCTCCATTTCTTCATAAAACTGTCATGTGGTGTTTAAACGTGCCATTTTGCCCTTCTGTTATTTTGAGTGCGTTCGTTTAGACAAACACACCCATTCGCTCTTCAAATGACATCTTTTTGCTTCCAAGCGCTTCCATTTTGATCCAGCTCAAACCCTTTTCATCCGTTCTGATCCCTGGAAGAAAGAAAGTCAAGAAAAGTCTTCATTTTCTGCTTTCTTTCTTCCGTCGCCACAGATTGATGTTAAAAGTGTGCCCGTGCATCGTTTGTAATTACGCCTGTTTACACACTGAAGCATTACTACGTGTGAAAGTCTGGAAGCCATTTGTGGCATGAGGCTGGGAGAGCGAGCGTCAAACGGCTCCAACACACACAGCCGGCCGCCCTGATGTGAGGGGGGGGGGGGGGGGGACATTAAACTCCAGTTTGAGTCTTTTCTGTGTTCAGACCACAAATGTAAGCGCACCAGTGATGAGATCAAGGGCTCCCGGTGATTTGAAGGGGGGCTCTTGAACATTTGTTCAGCCAGGATTGTCAGAATCAGAATGGTTTTATTATCCTTGCTCAAAAGTACAACGAAATGACTTTGAGTACAGCCGTCCAAGATGGACAGAAGTGTACAGGGGACTGCAGCTTCTACGACGAGCTGTCCCTGTTGCTTAGATAAGGAAACGGGAAGAAACACATGAGGACAGAGGTATTAAAAAAAGATCTCTCACACCGTGTCCTTGACAGGCCATGGTTTGAGGCATCAAAAAATCCTACCACAACAAAGCAACAGAAATAGACATATACATTTAGGCCAGTGAAGGCACTGAGTTTAGGAAAGATCGTGTTATGGGACTAAACTGAAGTGGACCAAATATTGTATTTCAACCTAAATTAAGAGATTCTCACGAGTTGCTGATGGGACAGTTTAGAAATAGGCTACAGTTAAAGTACTGCACATATATCATGTGTGTTTCGATTATGGTGGCTGTACAGACAAGAGTTGTGCATCTCTGCACTGTGGCCGATGCACCCTTGATCTGTTTAAGATACGTGGGCAACAAAAACACAATGTCATGACACCATTCAGACCCGAACTATGACACAATGCATGCTTCAATCCCAATGAAATGACCAATAATATGAATTTGATTAAACACATTGAGATTCAAAGCAATAATATCATTACAAATGCCCCATGTAAGTTACTGAGACAGATTTTTCACTGCTAACAAAAAACTACAGCTTACAAGCAAGTCTTATTTTAAAACTATAAAACAATTTCATAAAATCTGACTCATGATTAATAATACACAAAAACAAGGCTTGGTGTAACATAATAAACCTGCCGGCAGCAAATGTCTAATACTTTTAAGCAACTAAGTAAACAGCAAAAAAAAAAAAATATCCTAATTATAGAGAATAAAACATAAAATAACCTTTTATTATTGAGATATGGGTTGATTCACTTTTCTTTAAGCACACTTTTAGTGTTTGTTGCTGTTCACACTAGTGCTGCTGCAGTTCTTCTCCTGACCTGTAGGGGGCACTAAAGAAAAGACAGTACAGATAAACAACAAGTGCAGTCAGAAGAAAAGTCGTCAACGTGAGGAAATCCATCTTTACTGACCTTTCTACAGAAACTAACGTGCTTGTCACTGCACGATCCGTACCGGCAGCTCATTTGCGCATGCCCTAAAAGAAATACTTCGAGGAGGGCTTTAGACGTTGCAGATCACAAAATGGATGGACTTTCAGTTTTTCTACTTTCGTCTGCAATTTTACCTGGAAAACTTTTGCACAAGATGTGGATAGCAAAGTCTGCCAGGAGGATGGGTTTCTACAGTAAATCTCATAAAAGATTATTATTAAAATAAAGGACTTCTGTTGTCAGTAATGGATCCAGCACAGGGCGTATTGACAGCGTAAATACATTACAGTCCAATAAACCAATACACATTTTTCTGCTGAATTATAATTTTGAAAGTTAATGAAGACAGTTCTTATTCATAAACATACTGTAATTATAAAATTATCCAGGAAAATTAATCTAATTAATTTAATAAAAACAAATATTTTAATTAATATATAGTATGTTTCATAAATATATTTTATTATCATCAAAATGTATATAATACATGTGTTGTATTAACTCAGCTTACAGGATATAATTTTGCACACCTTTATAATTAAAGCTGGGAGTAATTATTTCCTGTACATTTTCCTAAATCTAGCACATTCAAAAGTATTTCTTTTAGCACAAGCGCAAATGAGCTGACGTTACGGATCGTGCTTCCGGAACAGATCGTGCAGTGACGGTGCTGCTGAAAATCAGGATTTTGCAATGCATTGTGGTCTAGATATTTTCTAGCCTTTTTAATATTTAATCAAATTTTGTCATTTAGGCATGTTATCCAACAACAATTTATAAAAAAAATTATTTGTATGTTTCATTTTTGTGTTTTCTTGTATCCACACAAACACAACTCAGACTTCTTGACAAGCAGCAGCATTTCACATCGCAGACATTTTGCTCTCACAATGTAAAATACCAACACAACTCACTTCCAAATATGTTTGTATATTACAGTCACTAAGAAGCAGGAGTGAGGGACCACAACACTACTGGTGAACATTAAACTTGAATACCGGAAGGAGCTATTAACCTACTGTGCACGTTGTGCCCGGATTTCTTCATGCGCTTTAGTAAATGTAAAAAGGTCAACACAAAAACTACTATTTCATTTTTCTGTTATTTCTCATCAGGTGCCTAGAATCCAACCTGCTTGGTGACTTTTAACTATTGAACAATCAAATTTTACAAAAATGTGTATAATCATTGTTGCTAGATTTAATCACAAATCTGCAGTGTGCACGGCTGAACAAATTCAGGTGCATCTTGTGCACACGAAGCGTTGCAGGTGTGGCTGTTTCCATCAAAACTGAGCAGTTCCCCGAGACCATTTCCAGAAGGTCTCGTGACTGTATGGACATACTTTCATTTTCATTCAGCCTTTATTTCTGCAGGTTAGTCCCAGAAAGAAAATGTATTTAAAAAATGAAAGAAAAAAGAAAAACAGCTAGATTACAAGGCGGTGTAGAAAACTAAAAACAGGAACATGTCTGCGTTGGTTTTTACCAGGAACTTAACAAATGTTTGAAGCCACTTAGAGAGGTGAAGGTCGAGAGCTTCAGATCTTAATATACACTAGTCCCTCGTTTATTGCGGGTGTTTGGGACCCCCCGCGCACGATAAGTGAAAAACCGTTAAGTAGTGATAGAGTAGTCCAAGTTCAAGTTCAGTTCAAGTTCAGTAGACTTTGTCATGATGTGTCAGGCTGCAATCACACTCTTCACCTATTCGTCCCAGTCTCCCTCCTTAAATGAACAATTTAAATTTAAGTACCGTAACATTTTAAATAAACAATCCATGGCTCGTCCATCAATCAGACACGTGTCATGTCCACTCTTATTTTGAAAAACCGTGATAGAGCAAATCTGTGAAAAAGGAACCGTGAAGTAGCGAGGGATGACGACTGTGTGTGTGGGGAGGGGGAGACACCAGGTAAAACAAAAGTGGGAGGGGTGAAGCACCAGTAAAATGGGGGGTCTCACTCCGCCAACGTTCCATTGGGCACAGCAGCCAGGCATGGTTCCAGTGCCGTACCTATATCTGCATCGGGGGGCTGTGAACCTCAGCACATGCAGAGCAGATCATGAAACTTGATCCCCCCCCCCCGGTTCCTTTATTCCTCCATTCCTGTTTCTGCCTTTTGTGGAGGCGAGGTGCCAACCTCTCCACCAAAGCCGGGCAGAGGGCCCTCACCCTTTATGTAAATGATTCACCAAAACCCCAATTGAAATGTCCATTATGTTCCCTCCCACCATCATTTACTCCCCCTTTCTTTAAAGACTCTCCACCTCTGCTCTCCTTCTTTCTGAACACTTTCCTTTTTTCCTGCACTTGATGATTTTCAGCCATCCCATCCTCGGATTTCTGCCACTTCACCAATCACCTTTGTGATTTGTATCAAGGAGGACCACACTCACCCAGTACACAAACTTTTGCCCCACTCCCCTCAGGAAGGAGGTTGAGGAGCATTAACTGTAGAACCACTAGACTGAGGAACAGCTTCTACCCTGAGGCTGTTAGACTCATGAATCTCTAACCAGAATAATCACTGTGAAAAATCACATCATGTTGCTGCTGATCTGTTTCATGTTGCTGCTGATCT
>NC_056500.1:291893-293129 GCF_014905685.2 Nematolebias whitei
ATCTGTTTCATGTTGCTGCTGATCTGTTTCATGTTGCTGCTGATCTGTTTCATGTTGCTGCTGATCTGTTTCATGTTGCTGTGTTCATTCGTGCTCATCTGCTCACACAGACTCGTGTTCGTGCTGCTGTTCAGTGTAATGTTTTTATGTTTTGAGTGCTTAGTGTATATTTAGTTGATGTTTTTCTTTGTTCATATCTTTGATCTTATCACTGTTTTTATTTTACATTTTACTGCTGGATGTAACTGGGACCCTGTGGACATAATCTCGTTCCACCACATGTGGTGTGTATGACAAGTAAACCTCTCTGTCTCTGCTCATTTCCTCGCCCCCCCTTATCTTCTTCCGAAGTGGAACTCCATTTCTTCCACTGCTTGCCTCAGCCAGCCTCTCAGTCCTCGCTTGGTGACAGACAGACAAACGCAGAAGTTCCCTTTATGCTCCTTCTCTTCTGTGCAGCACAGCCACTCATGCTGCACAGCTCACCCCTGGCACCTCCCTTACAGAGTCTCTTCCATAAATTAGACTTGACCTTTGCTGCAGTTCCTCTAACATGAAGTCATCTGTAAGCGTTCAAGCTAATTGGGTCATTTGAAAGAAGCCATTTGGCCCGATGATGTGTGCCCTCCACGTGAATGTATTCCCTGGTTTTTGCATGATCGATCCCTTTACTGCTCCTTGTGTGCGCTTCACTAACATTCAGCTGAGCTTTATTTCTTCATTTACTGATGAAAACACAATTCAACGAGCTCTGCTTTGTGCCACTCGCAGCAGTGTTCGGGCTTTAACAAACTCAGGACAAACCACCTGTTTTTACACTAAAGTTTAAAAAATTAGAGCTTTAGCATTTCTTGAAAGAAAGCATACCTCATGCCTTTTTTACACAAAAATCCTACTTTATTAAGAAATGATATAGTTGCTGCCATTTTGGACAAATCCAAAAAAGTTCAATCTAGTCCTCTGGACATTCAAAAAACAAAACAGAGCAAAACAACAAAGAAATGTAGAAACGTTTCATCTTTCATCCAAAAGACTTCATCAGTCTGAGGTCTTACAATGCTGTGATTGCTAGTATCACTCAGCCCTCTGTGAACAGTAAACAGCCATCAGGTGCTAATGATCCATTGTTAGGCTGATGGTCCTTCTTGAGCATGTGATCAGCTGGTTCTGGTTGTCAGCAGCAAACTGCTTGATCCACTCTGAGAAGGTGCTATTTAAGAGACTGAGCTGAATACA
>NC_056500.1:293139-302385 GCF_014905685.2 Nematolebias whitei
GGAAGGTCAAATGAGGGTCAAAGGAAGGTCAAAGGAGGGTCAAAGGAAGGTCAAAGGAAGGTCAAAGGAGGGTCAAAGGAGGGTCAAATTAAGGTCAATGGAGGGTCAAAGGAAGGTCAAAGGAGGGTCAAAGGAAGGTCAAAGGAAGGACAAAGGAGTGTCAAATGAAGGTCAAAGGAGGGTCAAATGAAGGTCAAAGCAGGGTCAAAGGAAGGTCAAAGGAGGGTCAAATTAAGGTCAATGGAGGGTCAAAGGAAGGTCAAAAGAGGGTCAAAGGAAGGTCAAAGGAGGGTCAAAGGAATGTCAAAGGAGGGTCAAAGGAAGGTCAAAGGAGGGTCAAAGGAAGGTCAAAGGAAGGACAAAGGAGTGTCAAATGAAGGTCAAAGGAGGATCAAAGGAAGGTCAAAGGAGGGTCAAAGGAATAATAATAATAATAATATCCAAAAAAGTTCAATCTGGTTCTCTGGACATTCAAAAAACAAAGCAAAAAAATATAGAAACGTTTCGTCTCTCATCCAAGAGAGCTGGTTTTGGTTGTCAGCAGCAAACTGATTGATCCACTCTGAGAAGGTGCTATTTAAGAGACTGAGCTGAATACAGCACCTCAGACTGAGGAAGTCTCTTGGATGAGAGACGAAACGTTTCTACATTTTTTTATTTTTTTTTGAATGTCCAGAGGACCAGATTGAACTTTTTTGGATTTTTCTATCTGGATTATTGAGCAGCATCAGGAAATAATAATAATAATACTTTATTTAAAAAAAACTTTAAAACAACCACAGCTGCCACAAAGTGCTGTACACATAAAATAAAGAACATTTAAACACATAAAACAGTTGTTAAAACATTAAGATCAATAAAAAATAATAAAAACTGTGCAGAATAAATTCAGTGCGTGTGCTAAAAGCCAGGGAGTAAAAATGTGTTTTTAAAAGAGTTTTAAAACTGGACAGTGAAGGAGCTCGTCTGATGGGAAGAGGGAGATCGTTCCACAGTCTTGGAGCAGCAACAGAAAAAGCTCTGTCCCCTCTGAGCCTCTGCTTAGACCTCGGCACCTCCAGGAGCAGCTGATCAGCTGATCTGAGGCACCGAGCAGGAGAGTATGGGTAAAGCAGCTCAGAGAGGTAGGATGGAGCAAGACCATTTAAACTTTTAAAAACAAATAAAAGAATCTTAAAATGAATTCTAAAATGAACGGGCAGCCAGTGGAGTGAAGCCAGAGTGGGGGTGATGTGCTCCCTCTTTTGAACTCCAGTTAGAAGCCGAGCAGCAGCGTTCTGGACCAACAGGAGGCGTCTGAGGGAGGACTGGCTGACTCCAAGGTAAAGAGCGTTGCAGTAATCCAGCCGAGAGGTGACGAAGGCATGGATTACTGTTTCCAGCTGCTGTTTTGTAAGGATGGACTTTACCTTAGCCAGCTGTCTGAGGTGATAAAAACTGGTCTTGACCACCGCTCCAATCTGGGAATCTAATTTAAAATCACTGTCCATTTTAAAACCCAAGTTAGAAACAGTTTTCTTTACATGTGGTGCCAGAGGGCCCAGATCAACAGAGCAAGGTTCACAAGAGCCACTAGGACCAAACACCATCACTTCTGTTTTCTTTTCATTGAAATTTAAGAAGTTTAAAGACATCCAGGCTGTGATGTCTTCAAGACACAACAGAAGTGGCCTAATTGAGGAAGCATCTTTCTTATTTAGTGGCATATAGATCTGACTATCATCAGCGTAACAATGGAAGGTCAAAGGAGGGTCGAAGGAAGGTCAAAAAATGACCGAAGGAGGGTCGAAGAAAGGTCAAAGGAGGGTTGAAGGCAAGTTGACGGTGGGTCAGAAGAGGGTTGAAGAAAGGTCGAAGGAGGATCAATGGCGGGTCAAAGGAGTGTCGATGATCCAAGTGGCCTCCTTTGTGACTCTGAACCTGATGCACTTAAAAGGTGTCCTTTCCATACGATCCTCTAGGAGCTGGCTCCTAATCGTTGTTAGGCTGGACAGAGTTCAGGCCCAAAAATCCTGAGCTTTTTCGGTTTCAGTGGCATGGCTCTGAGCGGGCAGAGGCAGGGGTCAAAGGTCACCTTGTTTGTTTTCAGTTGTGTTCATTCCTGGAAGATCAACCGCCGTGGCCAGGGTAAGGGACACACTCAAACAAAAGCCAGGTGAGAAACAAAGAGCCTTCAAGGCCACGAGTGTTTGCACAAACACAACAACTAAATCATTCTGAGACTTTTATCTCCTCTAACCGCTTCTTGTTTTGAAACTTCACCAAGAAACATGAGGGGTAGGACGGACCGGCGCCTCTGGCAACAGCCTCATTGCAGCTATCTGATGTGCGACCACGCTCGCTGCCTTCCTGGGACTCAACGAGCGCCTTGCTTAGACCTCAGGAGCACCGCAGCACCTCAGGCAGACGGCCATAAGTGCATGTCCTCGGCCGGGGGGGGGCTTGGATGGAGAAAGTCCTTCAACACAAAAGGCACTTCAAAAACAACTCTGAGAGAAAAGAAGAAGAAAATCAGGAGGAGGGAAATGGCACATCTACAGTTTAAAGGGACTCAGAATGAACCCAAGATAAAAAGTTTGTCAGACACTTCAGTTTGAAAGAGTTCTTCAGACTGCCGCCATGCGGATCCTCACTCAACAGAAACAAAGAAATCAGAGCATAAATATGTGCCAGTGCATAAAATGTAGGATGTCTTCGTCCAATTTTTCAACATGTCGCCTCTGTTGACCTCTCCTGTCACTTCGGCTGCTTCCATGGATAAATGGTTGGCAACCACTCGCTGGTTTTTAATTTAAGGACCGTCGTTGTGGGAAATAAGTTGTGCAGATGTTGTTTCTTACCTAAAGGTTTTTGTTGATGAACCTTTAAATATTGTTGAACTGTAGAAGAAAAGCAGCTCAGCGTGAATTATCTCCAGCAGCTGTTATGACTTTCATTTTCACACAGAACACAAGAATGTGCATTTTTCTGCCACACTACATAAAACCATTGACCTAACCAGCCCTAACCCTAACCATGAAAAGATAGTCTGATAGAAAGGCGAGGCAGCAGGAAGGAGCTGCCACGTCAGACGCTGCCGAAGCTTCTTGGCTGTCAGGGCTGAAAGACACGCACACACAAAGAAACACACGCGCAGCTCCAAGCGTGGCCTGCACACTCTCACAAAGAAGGGCTAGGCTTCGCAGCTCTGCGTGGGGGTTCTGGAGCCTGCAGCTGGGCCTGACAGCCCGCTCAGTGTGGCCGTCACCACCGTCTTTATGTGAGTCGACAGGACGGAGCTGCTGCACCAACAGCACACGAGCCATCAGAATAAATGCAACAAATCTCCTCACTGCAGCCACCGAGCGCCCGTCTGATCACATTCTGTTTCACTCTTTCTGGATTTGCACTAATCATTTGGTTACAATCTTCAAACATTTGAATAAATAGTTGGTTTTCCAAACATCATGGTGATATTCCTGCTGACGAGAGCAAACTGTAAAATCAGTTTGAGAGCACAGCAAGCTCTGGATCAAATGCAAAGTAGGATTTGGCCTCGTTTTTATTTAGGCTAGCTTTCCGCTTTCTAGAAAATTGCATTATTGAACACAACGGCTCGATTGTTCCTGCAGGAGCTCTCAGCCTGCTGACCAAGAGGGGAAACCAAAATGTGACTTTTTCTATTTGAAGCAAAGCAGAAGTTTGATTCTCTGGATAAAACTTGATACTGTTTGACAGCATTAAGCTGTGTAACGTGATTAGATCATATTCCTTAAGTGATGTCACAGACAAGAAGTAAAACATAGGTCCAAAAGATGGAGAGCCGGGTAAAAGATTCAAACTGAAAGACGATAAACGATGAGCAGCGTTCCATCAGAAAAAAATCCTGTTCAGGTTTCAGCAAAGAGCTAGTTAGGTGGCTTTTCAGCTCAGTCCAACATATCCCAGATAAGACTGCGACATGTCTGAGAGAACAAAACAAGGAGCTGGGAGTGGGAATAAAAAAGAATGAGGAAAGAGGAAAAGTGAAACATTCAAAAGAAGGAACAGATAAAAAGAAGAGACAAGGGTTTGATAAGAAGGGAAGAAGCTCGTGTGTGTTTTATTTCAGTGGGTCTGAAGCTGGAGATGCTGAGCCTGTGGCTCACACCTGGCCAACATCATCAATCTCTGCTCCGAGCCGGAAAGCACCTGAAGCACGGATTGGGCTGGCCTTTATGCACCTGAGTGTTTGGAGTCTGTCAAGACAACTGGGATGCAGAAATCTGGCAAAGTGCAAAACCCCACCAGAGCAGTGAGTTGAAAACAGAACAACAGAAGTTTGAATGTTTTTTCATGAAGAGATGAAACAAGCGCACAAACACAAAAGTCCATGCTCAGTCATCCAGGTACAAATGCAGCAATGTTCTTCCCGGTCGTATGGACGTTTTTTTGAGTTGCTGAGACGTTTCATCCTTCATCCAAAGTGTACGAACATTTTGATTTGGTGGTCAGGATGGGACGTTTTAAAAACCTCAGGAGCTCCGGTGCTAAAGCCCTCTTTCTTTAAGACTTTGCAGAACACATTTAAACGGGATTAATTCCTCTGCTGGGAAAAGGGACGGCCTTTTCCCGGAGCAATCCATAACATCTGAATATAAAAATAAATATGAAGTTTGGGCGAGCTCGTCACCCCAGAGACGAAGGAAAAAACCTGCCGGGAAGGTTGATGGTGTGTGTTTTTCTTCTCTTCCATCACCGACTGGGCCAGTATGTTTCAGATCACTACCACTAACTTTTTCCTTTACCTTTTTACGTTAAACCTCTTTTCATTCTTTCTTTTCTTCCCTCTTGCTTTTTCTCACCACATCTCGCTTCTCGGCTGGACGCCCCTGTGCCAGTTAACACACCACAAGCCAGAGGGAGGACCGCAAGAATGCTTAAATCAGCATAATTAGGCCTGTGTGTACTTTAAACACACGTTTTCCACCCGAGCCTGGACCCCTGCCACCCGTGCACCGCTGTGTGCGCAGGCACGGCCCGTCTCTCTGAGTCAACAAACACAAACATATCAGCAGTCAGTCTCGCAAAGGTTTACACAGCAGTCACACCAAATATATATGCAGCGCACGAGGTGAAGATACTGCACGTCCCCTCGTACAGCTGTGGACCCCGGGGCCCAGACCACCACCACACTGACGTGGTGACCTTTTGCTGCTTGGGGGAGAGAAAAGAAAATGATGGTGGTCTGAAGGGGGGGCTGCATGCGGTAAATTAATAATTTCCACAGCCGTGCCAGGGAAACTTCAACAGGAAGTGAGAAACAGCAGAGACGAGCTGCTCGGTGGTTTGGTCTCACACATCTGCATGCGTTTCAGATTTTAGTGGTGCGTTAACAAACAACAGCCTCGCGGCCATTCAGGGCGCTTAGCTGCACATGGTGATTATCAAAAGTCATTAGAGGCCAGTTATTAGAAATAACCACCATTAAAAAGAAATCAGTCTTAGATTGAGGTACCTGCAGTGCAGGCCGGATGTTTGTGAGGCCTGAAACATGCAGGAGAATCTGTGGATTATAATCTCTCGTTGTGTGTGAATCATAACAGATGACATCGAGGACTCTGCAGGGAAGAGTGAAAGTGAGTAGCTGTGACCTCATTCAAAGGCGTCCAATAAAAACACTATCCTCCCCCCACCGTCCCTCCCTCCCTCCCTCTTGATTTTAAACACTCAGAGCTTCAGGTGGAGGGTTGAGGGCCACACGTGCACAGACACGGCACCAAACGCACAAGATACAGATCTGTGGCTGAGAGGAAGAGTGTCAAACTTTAATTTATTCTAAAATCTCATTTTGTCTCTAAAGATGAGCACAGAGCTTAAAGGGTTACAGAGATGGAGATCTGTGAAAATGTTCTGAGGAGTCATTATCTTACCTGCTGTAGCTAGCTCTTTGAACAAAATCCACAATAATCTAAAACATTTCAATCTTTGGATTAATAAGGATTATATAAGGATAAGGATAAATCTTTGCAAATGTATTTTTTAAATAAACACCGCCCAGCCACCAGTGTCACACAACGTGGTTATTTACGTGGAATTTGATGGTTTTGTGCGTGTGCAACACTTCTAATGCAGCTCGGCACACTTCCAGCAGGATATTTGTAATATTCCTGCAGAAATAACCAAGTAGGCTAATGAATAATTGGCAGAAATGCAAAGTTAAAAATAACTTCATTTGCTTGAAGTCATGAAAGTTTGAAGACTGAAGCAAAGTCTCCTCTGCCTGATTGTACTGACAAGCTAATAATGTTTAGCCCAAAAAGCAGATTTAGCTTTTATTTAAACATCTCAAATTTTTTACATTTCTCTCTGATTGGTGCAAATATTAACTTATAAAACATTACATTGTAAGTAAGTAAGTAAGTAAACTTTATTTATATAGCACTTATCATAGATACAATCACAAAGTGCTGTACAACAATAAAGAAATAAAGGCTTAAAATAAAATAAAATAATAACAGCTCATTAATAAAAACAGTAAAAACAGCTTGTAAATACAGTAAAACATTTAACTAAAAGCTTGTCGAAATAAAAATGTCTTAAGCTGCGTTTTAAAAGAATCAACAGAGACGTTCACACGGAGAGACAGGGGCAGGGCATTCCACAGGCGGGGGGCTACGGCCTGAAAGGACAGGTCACCCCGAGTTTTAAACCGGGTCTTAGGAACCTTAAGAAGGTTCAGCGCTGAAGACCGAAGGGTGCGGGCTGGAGAATAAGAAATCAACATTTCAGTGATGTACTGGGGGGCCTGTCCATTTAAAGCTCTAAAAGTCAAAACTAAGATTTTAAAATTAATTCTAAATTCAACAGGCAGCCAATGAAGAGAAGATAAAACTGGTGTAATGTGAGCCCTTCTATTAGTTCCTGTTAAAAGCCTTGCAGCAGAGTTCTGGACCAACTGGAGACGAGCGACGGCAGTTTTGTTAAAACAAGTAAAAATGGAATTACAATAATCTAAACGAGAAGAAATAAAAGCATGAATAATCATCTCCAGGTCAGATCTGGATAACATTGCCCTCAGTTTAGAAATGTTTCTCAGATGATAAAAGCAGTTTTTTACCAGAAGCTTTGAATGTTTGTCCAAAGACATGGACTGGTCGAACAGAACACCGAGGTTTCTGAGGTTTGGCTGAGAAGAGGAGCCCAGAGAACCGAGGTGTTGATTAATCCAAGGAACTTTCTGTTCAGGGGCAATGATCAGGGTTTCCGTCTTGTTAGAATTTAACTGAAGGCAGTTGTTAGCTAACCACGCCTTAATATGTGAAACACAGTTTACTAATTCAGCTAACTTGTGTAATTTTGAGTCATAAAAGGAACAGTACAGTTGAATATCATCAGCATAGAGATGGTAAGACACATTTCTGAAGCTACTGATAATCTTTCCCAGGGGGGTGATGTATACAAGGAACAGAATAGGACCCAACACTGAACCCTGAGGAACACCATTCAGTAACGGAGTGGTCTCAGACTGTATGTTATTAACAAACATTGAAAAGGTTCTGTTGCTCAGATAAGAAGAAAACCACTTAAGAACAGTTCCAGAAAATCCCATCTCATGTTGCAGTCGATGTATCATAATCTTGTAGTCGACTGTGTCAAAAGCTGATGACAGATCCAATAAAATCAAAACACTGCTCTGACCAGAGTCTGCAGCCACTGTGCTGCGCTGTCCTTTTAATTACCATTTTATTTTCATTTGTTAAAAAAAAAACAATTTGTATGCATCATTTACGTTTGTCTGTTGTTGTCCACTGTTGTCATCATTCTTTGTTAAAATTCAGGTCTCTCTTGTAAGAGTCCCCGAGGCTCAATGGGATTAACATGTTGAAATAAAGATTGAATGAATGATAAAGAGCAGCACGGTGGTGCAACTGGTAGAGCTGCTGCCTCTCAGTGAGCAGGTCCTTGGTTCAAACCCCGGTCCACAGGCCTTTCTGGGTGGAGTTTGCATGTTCTCTCCGTGCATGCGTGGGTTTTCTCCGGGTACTCCAGTTTCCTCCCACAGACCAAAAACATGCATGTTAGGCTGATTGGTAACTCTAAATTGTCCCTAGGTGTGAGTGAGAGAGTGAATGGTTGTTTGTCTCGTTTGTCTCTATGTGTCCCTGTGATGGACTGGAGACCTGTCCAGGGTGTACCCCGCCCCTCGCACAGTGATTGCTGGACAAGGGCACCAGCGACCCCCGTGACCCAAAATGGAATAAGCGGGTAAAAGATGATGGATGGATGGATGATGAAGTCAAACCTGGCTTTGCCTTTGTTGTTTTAAATAGTGCTATCACAGTTTGGGTCATGACACAGAAATATGACTTTCATTTATACGATCAACGAATGCAAAAACAAATGTGACCTCACATAGCTTGTTTTTCTTGTATAAAGCTCCAGAAAGTGGTATGATATGGTGTAAAGTTTATTCATTTAAAAAAAAGTACAAAACAATTCCATAACAATATAAAAAAGATTCAAGAGATTTAAAATGAAAGGCAGCAGAAAGAATAAAAAATCTTATTTTATCTGTCCCTTTTTTCAAACAATTAGTTCAATCATAATAATTTTCAAGTAACATAACAAAATGAATAACTTTCTAATTTTTCTAATTCTAATACAAAACACACACTAATCTACTTCATATATATTTTTTTTTAACAATCCAGCTTTGATCTTTTTCTTAAATGTGCACATTGACTTGTCATTTTTCACATCACTCTCTAGAACATTCCACAATCCAACTCCTTGGATTGAGGTAGACCTTCCCTTCAGACTAGTTCTGAATTTTGGTTTGACAAATATCTCTATCCCCTTAAGATTGTAACAACTTTGTCTTTTAACAACATTTCTTTGGATATTTAACGGTAATGTGTTATTTTGAGCCCTATACAGAACTGAACTTTGTAAATGTTTTACACGCTTTCCCCCAAACATCAATGCAATAGATTAAATGTGGAACAATGATTGTGTTATACAACATGTACAGAGCTTTATCATTTAATAATTCCCTGACTTTGTATAGTACTGCAATAGATTTAGATATTTTTGTTCTTACAGAATTGATGTGAACCGATCAACAGAGGATGCAATCTCCTCTGTGGTCCACACTGCACTCAACCACCTGGAGCAGAAAAACTCTTACGTCCGTATGCTCTTTGTGGACTTCACATCCGCCTTCAACACCATGATCCCCCAAACCCTGATGGACAAACTATCCACACTAGGACTAAGCCCCTCCAT
>NC_056500.1:302485-303244 GCF_014905685.2 Nematolebias whitei
ACATTTTATTGTTGGATGTAACTGGGACCCCGTGTACATAATTTCGCTCCACCACATGTACCACATGAGGTGCGAATGACAATAAAGAAACTCTGACTCTGACTCTCTGATGTGATTTTTCCATGTTAGCTGTTCATCAATGATTACACCCAAAAATGTCATAAATTGCAGACAATGCATAAAATTGCCTTGTATGCAGATAATGATATTTATTTCAGAGCTTAAAATTCTACCCTGGCACTGCTGAACTTATTTAATCAGGTTGGTAGTGTTTGGGATAATCAACGACTCCAAATCCTCTATTTTGTTGATTGAAAAAGGAAAAGGAGAAAACTTAGTACCAACAGAATTCCCATTTGCGGTAGCAGATCAGCTGACAAACTTGGGAATATAAACAGGGCCTAAACTTGAATCGGTTGTGTCAAGGAAGAAATAATACATTTAATAGATAGATGGATGTCTCTGCCTTTATCCCTTAACTGGTAAAATGAATGCAATTAAAATGAGTATCCTGCATTTCAAATTAAAGCTCCAGAAAGTGACCAGCCTCAAACGGTCCACTTAGAAAAATATTCAGTCAGCGGTGTTCCATCAAACTGATGCCATGATGTTTCTACGAGGGTACATGCTGAAAACAAGCCACAAAGCAGTCACTCTGCCTGTCTCCTTCACTTTCTGTCTGTCTCGCTTACTCTGCCTGTCTCTATCATGCTCTGCCTGTCTCTCTCACTCTGCCTGTCTTTCTCACTGTCTGCCTGT
>NC_056500.1:303254-304008 GCF_014905685.2 Nematolebias whitei
CTCTGCCTGTCTTTCTCACTGTCTGCCTGTCTCTCTCACTCTGCCTGTCTTTCTCACTCTCTGCCTGTCTCTCTCACTCTCTGCCTGTCTCGCTTACTCTGCCTGTCTCTATCATGCTCTGCCTGTCCAAAATGCTGCAGCCCGATTTTTAACTGGTACAGGCTATAGAGAGCACATCACGCCAGTTTTGGCCTCCCTGCACTGGCTACCCATTCACCTTCGGATCCAGTTCAAAATGCTCATGTATGTTTTTAAATCACTGAACAGTTCCGCCCCATCCTATCTCACTGATCTTCTGCAGCCATATGTCCCACCGCGCTCTCTGAGGTCAGCAGACCAGATGCTTCTCTCAGTCCCAGAAACCCGTCGTAAGCTCAGAAGTGACAGGGCTTTCTCTGTTGCAGGTCCACGACTGTGGAATGAGTTGCCACTGAGTGTCCGGCAGGCTCCCACACTCTCAGTCTTTACGTCTCGCTTGAAGACCCACTTCTATTCGCTTGCCTTTAACACGGTGTGATTTGTTTTGGTCCGGTCTGTTCTCTACTCTGTTGGCCATTTTAGTTAGCTTCTGCTGCTATTTGTATCTGTATTTCTATTTTATGTTTTCCTGTCCGCTGTGCATGTTTGGTTCTTTTGTACAGCACTTTGGTTGGCCTTGTTGCTGTTTTAAGTGCTCTATAAATAAATTGGTATGGTATGGTATGGTATGCCTGTCTCTCTCACTCTGCCTGTCTTTCTCACTGTCTGCCTGTCT
>NC_056500.1:304018-319417 GCF_014905685.2 Nematolebias whitei
TCTCACTCTGCCTGTCTTTCTCACTGTCTGCCTGTCTCTCTCACTCTCTGCCTGTCTCCTTCACTCTCTGCCTGTCTCGCTTACTCTGCCTGTCTCTATCATGCTCTGCCTGTCTCTCTCACTCTGCCTGTCTCTCTCTCTTGCACACACACAAACACACACACGAAGGCATGGGCAGACTCATTTCTCTGTGGCTCACACAGCTGTGCTTACTGCATGGGGTTCAAACAAGGTAAAGATATGGTATATTACGCAATGGCTCATAGATTTTTCTAACCCTGGCAGCAGCCAGTGCCCTCATAAGTGGGGGGGGGGGGGGGGGTGGAGGGGTCATAGAGAAGCACACTTTGTTCCACCAAGTGTGGTTTCTGGATTCACTGGCTGGTGATGAGAGCACAGCAGCTAACGTTTGCTAATAGTGGAAATACAGACTGTGATGAATAAAGCAGAGTGTGTTTATGTCCTGTTCAGGACATGTTCTGTAAGCCCGGTGGTGTTTTCAGCTCATCAGGGTGACGCTCCACATTAATCTGCCTCTGCTTCACTATAACACTCACATAAACACACACACAGATCAGACAAAAATAAATGACCTTAGGCAGCCGTTCACAGCGCCATGGCCCCAGTATCCTCCCAATGACTTCTCCTTTGTTTCTTTTTAAAGGTGCAGGGATCATACTGACGCACGTGAAGGTTTTAATTAGCTCTCAGCTTATCCAAGCTTTATATATGAATATGTTATATTTGATTTATGGTTCGAGCATAGCTATCTGTACTCAAATGATAAACACATTCATGAGTTCCAATGCTACGTATCCATATAGGATCTATTTTTATGAATCTTAATAAATTTCTAATTAAAATAAAACACGCTAATACCTCAAACTGAGACTAATTTTATGCTTGGTGACATCATTTCCTCTTCCACTTTGCAATAAACAGAGACCATAAATTTAAAAGTTTTATTATTATAATATGTTTATTATTTTGAATGTTAAAAAGTTCATAGTTTAGAGATATTTTAAGATGAACACAGGTGATGTTAAGACTGTTTGCTGTATTCCTAATAAAATAAATGTTTCTAAAAATAATTGTGTTATGTTTAAGTCCAACTCTTTAACTACTTGGTAATGGTGCTTAGTATTGGCAAGTACCAAAACTGAAGTACTTGTAATTGGTCTGGGAAAAAAAAGTATCGGGACAACTTATTAATATCTTACCTGTTGCAGAAAGCTTCTTAAACAATCTCAGTATAAGGAATCAGCATTTAAGTCTGACCATCAGATGAGCTAACATCTAGTTTGAGTTGATGCTGTTTTTGGTTTGGATTGTCCTGGCTGCTTCTTTCTTTGTTCTAGAATTGTGCCGCTCAAGGTGGCTGAATGTTGGAGTAGCTCTATTACTTTCATTCTGAGATATTGCTTTTGAAAACTTTATTTCCTCTTTTTTTTCCTGAATGTAAATCACTTTTTGTTGGATGATTGTTTCCTCTGGTGTTGGATGCTGTGTAGCTGGGAGGACTTTTACTGAAACCTTTTTTACTTTTGGCCATTTGTTATGATGCATAACCATGGCAACAAGGTGTTTTTCACAACCGGCAGCAGCTGATTAACATCTCAAAAGCTCAAATAATATCTGTACAGCCCCACATCCCAAACGAGTTGAAAAGGAGGCGTTGTGGATGCAGAGCAGGAGCAAAGAAGAGGGAGAGGAGAAGGAGGTTCAAACCATCTCTTCCATCGATCATAATGGGCAAAGTGAGATCACTGGGAAACAAGTTATGAACTTCAAGCCCTAACAAAGACCCATCCAGAGTATCGAGAATGCAGTGTTTCAATGTGTTCCACTGAGACATGGCTGCAGGATCATATCCCCGACGCCAGCCTTTTCCTGCCAAGCTTTCTGACCATACGAGCAGATAGAGATTTAAAGAGGAGTGGCAAATGCAAAGGAGGTGGATTGGTAATGCTTGTGAGCAACAGATGGTATAATCCAGTAGGGGTGTAAATCACCAGCTTTACCATGATACGATATTATATTGATTTGTTTGTATGATGATGTGATTTTTCTCAATATCACAAAGTCTGTCACGATAAGATTTAGATTCTATTAAATTGACAAGTCTGTGATCGATATATTGCAATATCAAATGCCCATCTCATTTACATATAAATACATTTACAAAAACAATTCAAATATGATTTAACTGTTTTATTTCTGTTATTACAGGCACTAGGCATTTAAATAAATAAATATATTTTATTAATTAATGAAAAAATAAAAATAATTGACCTGTTCAGTAAAGTCTCACATTTCTCATGTTTAAGTGCATTTTTATACCAGTTAACATAAAGTGCCCTTTCACGAATACCTTTCACTTATAAAGAAACAAAAATAGATATTGAGCTTACATGACAAGGCTATCAATGCCGTGTTTCTTCTTCAGGTGAACGGCCAAATTTGTTGTGTTTCCCGAGTATTTTAACTCACACTTGCACCTGTTTCATATGAAATGAGTTTTGTCTGTTGAGCCGTCCTTTTGTCGGAATCCAAAATATTTCCACAATGTTGATTTAAATCCAGCAGGAAAGTGAATTTCATTATCTGTGTTTTCTGTCTCATCTGCCATGTTGCTGAGGCAGCTGCAGAGCGCAACTGCGCACGGAAATGATGACACAGATGTGCCTTGGGAATTTCAAAATAAAAGCGTATTTTAAAGATGACATGAATCAATGTTTTAGTTTTGCCACGATATAATTTAATCATTAATCATTTGATCGATATATCAATTTAAATCAATGTATTTGTACACCCCTATAATCCAGGACATGTTAATGCGAAGTGTCATCTCAGCAGTCCAGATTTTGAAATGTTAGCATTAAGTTAGTTAGTAAGTTGGGGGAGTGGTGGCGCAAAGGTTAGAAGATGGGCCTGTGATCGGAAAGTCGCAGGTTCAACTCCCTGTACCGTCAACAATAAAATGTGAGTGGAAAAGGTAGAACACCCACACCTCCCTCCACCCTCATTCACCCCACCCTGGGCCCCTGAGCAAGGCCCTTATCCCCCACCATCTGCTCCCTAAACAGGTCTCTCTTGAAAATGAGTTTTCGTGGCTCATTGAGACTACCTGTATAAATAAAGGGTAAATAAATAAAAAAAGTTGTCATCCATATTATTTGCCAAGAGAGTTCACCAGTGTTAAGGCTGGTTGGTTACTTTATTCACGTAAATCTAAAAAACTGCCTGCCAAGATTTTACCAGCATGTAGCCATACCAACACGTGGAAACATCACGCTGGACCGTGTTTACACGAACATAAAAGATGCATACAATGCCAAACCCCACCCCCACCTAGGACTCTCTAATCATATCTCCAGCTTCCTGGCGCCTGCTTACCTCCCCCCACTGAGACGCTCCAGACCAGTACAAAAGAAAGTAAAATCTTGGATGCAAAATAGTGGGCCCATACTGAAAGACTGTTTGAATGCACTGACTGGCAGGTCTTCAGAGAAGCTGCTGAAAATGAGGGGGCGCTAGACCTGGAGGAATACACATCCTCAGTCCTGGGGTACATTAGTAAATGTGCTCATGACATCACCACAGTCAGATATTTTAAGAGTTACCCGAACAGGAAGCCTTGGCTGAATGCAGAGGTTCGTGTGCTGCTGGAAGCCAGGAACACTGCCTTCAGGTCTGGAAACTCACAGGAGCTGAGAAGGACAAGGAAAGAGCTGGTTGCTGGTATTAAGAGGGCCAAGGCCACATATGCACAGAGGATCGATGGCCAATTCACCTCACAAGATCCTCGGAGCATGTGGAGGGGCAGTCAGTGTATAAAAGATTAAAAAGGCAGAAGTGAACAATGCCCTAGAGACCCATCACTGCCTGATGCAACCCTCAGGCTCCCCTGCTGATCCAATCTCTCCCTCACTGTTCAAACAGGTTCTACCAGCGATTGGGCCCGCTGTTCTTAATATTCTTAACAGTAGCTTTGCTACAAGCGTGGTTCCACAGGCCTTTAAAAATGCAGTAGTCACTCCTTTAATCAAGAAACCTGGACTTGACCCCTCAGTGCACTCAAATTACAGACCAATCTCAAAGCTTCCCTTCCTGTCCAAAATCCTAGAAAAAATAGTCTTTACTCAGTTGAATCAATTTTTAACTGAGAACAAAATCTTTGAGGTCTTTCAGTCTGGTTTTAAGCAACTCCACAGCACAGAAACAGCTTTGGTTAGGGTTTGCAATGACATTTTAACTTCAAACGATTCTGGTCACTATGTGGTACTTGTACTCCTTGATCTTACTGCTGCTTTTGACACCGTCGACCACAGTATCCTCATCTCACGGCTCGAACACTGGGTTGGGATTACAGGAGCTGCTTTAGACTGGTTCCGTTCTTACCTCTCTGACAGGACTTTTTGTGTCAAGGTTGGTGAAAGTCTGTCCACTTCGGTCCCTCTTTCCTGCGGGGTCCCACAGGGCTCGATCCTTGGACCCCTTCTCTTCTCGCTCTATCTGCTCCCACTGGGATCCATCTTAAGAAAACATGCCATCTCATTCCATTGTTATGCCGATGACTGCCAGATCTACCTGCCACTGAAACCAGCCAGTGCTCGTTCCATCCACCCTCTCCTCAAATGTCTAGATGACATTAAGGCATGGATGACTTCAAATTTTCTCAGTTTTAACGACCAGAAAACTGAAGTCATCGTCTTTAGTCCTAGCTCAGCTGCCTCCTCAGATCCTGCAAACCTGGACTCACTTCAGCCCTATCTCAAGCACAATGTTAGAAATCTCGGGGTGGTCTTTGACTCGGATTTCAAGTTTGACAAACAGATCAGTTCAGTTCTGCAGAAAAGTTTTTTCCAACTGCGGCAGGTAGCTAAGCTCAAGCCAGTGTTATCCAGACCCAACCTTGAAACATTAGTCCATGCCTTCATCACAACCCGCCTGGACTATTGTAACTCACTTTATGCTGGGGTCAGTCAGGCGTCCATTTCACGTCTCCAGCTCGTCCAAAATGCAGCTGCTCGGCTTTTAACTGGTACACGTAGGTCTGAGCACATCACACCTGTTCTGTCCTCCCTTCACTGGCTTCCTGTGCGATCCAGAATCGACTTCAAGATTCTCCTCCTGACATATAAGTGCCTAAATGGCCTCGCACCCCTCTACCTCTCCGAGCTCCTGGAACCATATGTTCCGTCTCGGGCCCTGAGATCATCGGACCAGCTTCTTTTGGTCGTTCCAAAATCACGCCTGAAGCTCCGAGGGGATCGAGCTTTTTCAGTCAGAGGTCCCAACCTGTGGAACAACCTGCCCCTCAACATCAGGCAGGCCTCCTCCCTCCTGATGTTCAAATCCCTCCTTAAAACGCACCTGTTTGCTCCGGCGTTTAATACTGTGTGAGTTAGTTTATTTTATTTTGTTCTGTGTACCTCATTTTAATTCTGTTGTTTTATGATTGACGTTTATTTTTACTGCTTGTTTTTCCTTAGTGTGATCATTAGTGTGTGTTATTGCTCCAGTAATTTTAATTCTGTATGATGTTTTTGTTTTGCTGCCTATGTTTTGCTACATTTCTGTTAAGCACTTTGATAACAGTTTATCTGTTTTAAATTGTGCTCTACAAATAAAGATGACTTGACTTGACTTGACTTGATGCCATCAACAAGTTCTATGCATGCTTTGAAGAGCCAAACAGACCACCCAGCACCAGACTCACCTCAGCAATGGATGAAGAGCTTCTCAGTGTGACCCCATCAGAAATGAGGAGTACTTTCAGGAGGATTAACCCTCACAAAGCAACCAGCCCTGACAACATCCCCGGGAAGGTGCTGAAAGACTGTGCTGATCAGCTCTGCAAGGTGCTGGCCAACATCTTTAACACCTCACTTACCCTGGCAACAGTTCCCACCTGCCTGAAGACAGCAACGATCATCCCAGTTCCAAAGAGCTCTACAGTGACTCGTCTGAATGAGTATCGGCCAGTGGCCCTCACCCAGATAGTCGCTAAATGCTTTGAAAAAATGGTCATGACCCACATCAAAACAACCATCAACAACAACGAGGACCCTCACCAGTATGCATATCGTGAGAATCAATCTAAAGAAGATGCCATCTCCTCTGTGGTCCACACTGCTCTCACCCACCTGGAGCAGAAGAACTCCTACTTCCATATAATCTTTGTGGACTTCACATCTGCCTTCAACACCATGATCCCCCAAACTCTGATGGACAAACTAGTCACACTAGGACTAAGCCCCTCCATTTGCAACTGGGTCCTGGACTTCTTAACAAACAGACCACAGTTAGTGAGGATCCACAACTTCTCCCCCTCCACCATAACCCTCAGCACTGGCTCTCCTCAAGGCTGTGCGCTGAGCCTTCTTCTGTTCACTCTGCTCACATATGATTGTGCAGCTACCCATCCAGGCTGTCACATTGTAAAGTTTGCAAATGAAACAGCGGTGGTGGGATGCATCACAAACAATGATGAGTCCAGCTACAGGCAAGAGGTGGAACACCTGGAGAGCTGGTGCAGAGAGAATAACCTTCACATCAATGTGAAGAAGACAAAGAAGATGGTTGTGGACCTCAGGAAGAAAAAAAGGCCCCCCCCCCCCCCCCTCCATAGGAGGATCTGAGGTGGAAGTGGTCTCCAGCTAAAAAATACTTGGGTGTACACCTGAACAACAACCTCAGCTGGAGCAACAACACCACCAGCCTGATCAAGAAAGCTCATCAGAGACTCTACTTCCTCAGACGGCTGAGACGAGCTGGTCTGGAAGCTCAGTCCTCACCTCCTTCTACAGGTGTGCAGTGGAGAGCATCCTGTGCTCCAGCATCAACGTGTGGCATGGAGGCTGCACAGCTGCAGAAAGAAAAGCTTTGCAGAGAGTGGTGAAGGCTCCACAGAAGATGTTGGAGTCAGTCTCCCCACCATCACAGACATCTACACCTCCAGATGCAGGAAGAGGGCCACCTGCATCATGAAGGACCACACTCACCCAGCACACACACTTTTTGTCCTGCTCCTCTCAGGAAGGAGGTTGAGGAACATTAAGTGTAGAACCACTAGACTGAGGAACAGCTTCTACCCTGAGGCTGTTAGACTCATGATTATGTAACCAGGACAATCACTGTGAAAAATCACATCATGTTGCTGCTGATTTGTTTCATGTTATTGTGTTCATTTGTTCTCATCTGCTCACACAGACTCATGTTCGTGCTGCTGTTCGGCATAATGTATTTTTAGTTAAGAGTTTTCTTAGTTCATATCTTAGATTTTATTACAGTTTTTCTTTTACATTTTAATACTTTTGTTGGATGTAACTGGGACCCTGTGTATACAATTTTGTTCCACACATGTACCACATGTGGTGTGTATGGCAAATAAAGAACCTTGAATCCATAATTTGGCAACTGTTTACTATCCACCCTATGTTGTTGCCAAGACTGCATGCGATGTCATCAGCTCCAAGGTTGCTAAGCTGCAGACACAAAACCCTAGCTCATTTGTGGCAATATCTGGTGATTTTAACCATGTCTTAGTCTCTGCTACACTTATGACATTCCAACAGTTTGTCAGCTGCTCTGCCAGAGAAAACAAAACGCTGGACTTGTTTTATGCAAATGTCAAAGATTCATAAATCTCTAAAGCAAGACCCGCTCTTGGCAAATCAGATCACAATCTTGTGTTTCTCTGCTCAAAATATAAACCCCTTGTTCAGAGGCAACCTGGATAAAAGAGAACAGTGAGAAAATGGTCAACGGAAGCTGAAGAAGCCCTGCGGGGTTGTTTTGAGGCTACAGACTGGGATGCACTGTGCCAGCCACATGGAGAGGACATCAATGCCATGACTGAGTGTGTGACCGACTATATAAACTTCTGTGTAAACAACACCATCCCCACCAGAACAGTGATATGTTTCCCCAATAACAAACCCTGGATCACCACTGACCTGAAGGAACTGCTAAACCAGAAAAAAAGAGCATTCAGGGAAGGAGACAGGGAATTATTGAGGAGCACACAGAAGCAACAAAAAGTCAAGATAAGAAACAGCAAGGAGGTGTACAAGAAGAAGCTGGAGAGCAAGCTCCAGCAGAACAATATCAGAGAGGTGTGGTCAGGGATGAAAAAGATCACAGGCTTCAAGCAGAAGGAGGATCCGAAGGATGGAAGCCTGGACAGAGCCAATGAACTGAGCACGTTCTTCAATAGGTTCAGTTCAGGAACAAGCTCAGCATCCTCCTCTCTTGCCCACAGCCAAACATACATACCACCCTCCATTGACCCAAGGCTGTCCTGTCACACCTCAAATACCGTATCTACCACCTCAGTCATGGAGCCGTCTTCTTCTACATGTTGGTCTTCAACCAAATCAGAAGATGCTGATACCTCATTTGCCTCCCCCCTCTGAGTCTCTAGAAGTCAGGTGAGGAAGCAGCTGGAGAGACTGAACCAGAATAAGGCTGCAGGTCCAGGTGGTGTCAGTCCCAGGGCACTTAGCACTAAGCTAAGTGTAAGACGTTCTCTGTTACAGTGCATTAGAGTTGAAATGTGTTTAAAACCCACAGATTCATTTACACAAACTTGGTGAGAAACATGATTCAAATGTGTGGAATTAAAGTAAGGAAATGTACTTTGCAGGTGAAATGTTGCTTTTTTGTACACTAGTGTACACTTTTTACACACACCCACCCACACACACACACACACATTACAGGTACTTTTGACGCCAGTGGTTCTGCACCTTTGTTTTTCTGCACTAACAATGAAAAGCACAAGTTTTACAAAAATAAAGCAGCAAAAGTTGAAACCTGTTGGAAAATTGTATATTCCAAAACATAAAACAACAGTTGAGTTCAGACATCACATAAGAGCTTCCTATTTAAGATTAATTTAAAATGCTTCAGCTTTAACAAACCAACTTTTGGTTTCACAGAAACATCAAACCAGATAAACCAGTCAGAACTATCCGGGTCTGGGTTACAGTAACACAAGGTTAGCAACATTTAATGTTTTGATCCTTCTCCTGAATGCAGCACCAGAAACGCCCTGCAGCTGTCAACAGAAACTCAAATCTCTGAACGAAAGAAAAAGTTTGTTTCTCTCAAAGAAAATGTATGAACACATTTGAACTTCAGAGCAACCATCATTTGAAAACCAGGGAACCAAACGGTCCTTATTTAAACCCAGAGGGAGCCTTATTCAGACCCAAAAAGCTTATTAGATTTTAACGGAATATATTTTTAATCATCCAGATTTTTATTTTTATTTTACATTAGCAATAGGTTTAGTGTTCTTGCAGGAATCTGTGGCATTCAGCAGCTTATTCCTTGGATTAGTGTGAATGAATGGATGCGATTTTTGGGTTAGCATCTAGCCAAGGTCCCACTCACCATCTTCTGGATCATCCTCTTTGGCTCCTGCTAGTGCTCTCTGTTGCTCAACTCTGGCTTTGCGCTCTTTGATATTTACTCATCTTCAATTCAGTTTATTTATAAAGTGCCAAGTCACAACAGAAGTCATCTCAGGCCATTGAACATAAATATTCATATGTAAAATAAGTTAATAGAAACATCCATATATAAAAATAATAATTTACACTGCTCTCACCCACCTGGAGCAGAAGGACTTCTACGTCTGTATTCTCCATTCTCTCTTTCACCTTTGACAAAGACAGTTGCTCTTACCCACCCTCCCTTCCTCCCTCATGATTTTTTGCTCCCTTGTCCTGTCAACCCCAGAGCCTCTCTTTACACATCTTCTGAATTGGAAATGATCAGGGATCTGGTCGGCTGGTCCCTCAACGCAATTGATAAAAAATTTTTCCACCAGATAACAGGGTGCTGGAGAGCCCTCATGGCCTTGAATGGACCCATGCTGCTGGGTATGTAATTGATTCCTAGGGTGAGTGGAAGATGGTGTGCCAATCTGTGCTGTCCATGACACGAACCAGGGTTTTGGATTCAAAATAGCCAGACACAGGAGTTCAAAAACAAGAACAGTTTGTATTTATTGTAGGCTGTGGGTGCCAAGTCAGGATCAGCTGAGTTGACAGTCTTCACAGGCAGATGGAGAGTGAGAGTCACCTGTCAAGACTGCAGCGATGACATCACTGGTCCTATGGAGAGCAGCTGCAATAACGTGGTTTGAGGGGCATATCCAATAACGGGGTCTGGTTGTCAGAGCAGAGGTCATGAACGGGAAAGCAGAGGTCCAGATACAAAATCCAAAAACGTAATCCGTGAAGTGTTGTTTAGTAGAGGAAACAGGGTGCATTACCGTGGCCAGAGAGGCAGACAAATCCAAGAGGGGCAGGCAAGGCGAGTAGTCCAAAAACAGGTGAGGATACAAGGCAAGGCCAGACAAGGCCAGGGCACAAGAAACTATGACGGGCTGTACTATCAGTGACCAAGAGTGGTGTAATAATTTGGCAAAGGACAAGTGAAAGTGGAACTCTTTAAATAAGGCAAAGAACAGGTGCAGTGAATCAGCTGATGATCTGAAAGTGCAGAGGGGGGTGTGGCTAATGATAGAAGAAAAACAGCATGATGACAAAGAGGATCAGAAACATGACATGATGGGGCTGTGAGTGTGAGACAGGGGCTGATGGGGGGTCAGCGGGGGCCACTGACCTTGACAGTCCATGGAAGATGTAGAATATGTGTACATTATTGAATTTATGATAACAGGGTTTCTGCTTTTTGGAATCGGTGCATACCTTGGTTATCGACAAATTAGGACGACATCGGCAGCAGTTTCGGCCATGGTAAAGCTGCCAGCCTTATGTGAAGGACTAATTTGTGCTTCGAGCGCTCAGACTCATTTGCTTACCGAGCACAACTGCAAGCTAGACGCGATTTCTGAGAATCGTAGGACACTTGTAGCTCCTGGAACTTGCCAGCATGAAGGATCAAATCTTGGAGAATACTAAATCAAGCATGGACAGGGCAGAATGTTCACTAATCTGGCTGTTTGGCTTCGCCATTGAGTATATCAGCAGAACTTGAAGTCAGATAGAAAACAGAGTCTGGTGGCCCAAACAATTGTTGTTTATCTGAATTTGGCCTCCCCCCTGGCCTTGGACAGGCCAACTTATTTCAAATTGCTCCTGAAGGATATGTAAACTAGAAGCATCTGCCTGCCTCCCCCCACCCCCCAAGGAAATCTTTGACCTTATCAGAACCATGATGCTGATAGACACTGTACCATCTTATCAGAACTTTGGAACTTTATGGAGTGTTTATGGATAACTCACTGGCTTTGTCTACCTCTATGCATAAATGTATTATGACGTTATTGTATGTTGCAGCTTTATGTTGTGAGGTCTTTTTTTGCATCTTTTACATTGTTTCCCGGCCAGGACATGGTGTGTGACATGACTTTTTTGGCTTCCTCCATCCTCGTGTTCTCTTTTTTCATCTGCCTGTATGTTGTATGTAACAGATCTCTTGTAAATGAGTCTTCAAGGCTCAATGGAAACTAACCTGTATAAATAAAAATCTAATAAAAAAGTATGCTCTTTGTGGTCTTCACGTCTGCTTTCAATACCATGATCCCCCAGACCCTGATGGACAAAGTACTCATACTAAGACTAAAGGCTCCCACATACTCGTGCATACTTCACTCTGCAGAGGTCCGTGTTTACCGGATTAGACTCAACACGGACGCCCTCAAGGCATGTCCGTGCAAAGATCAATTTTTACAACTGCGTACTCATACTTGGTGTCGCACAATAAACTGCCTGGCAACAAACTGTTTTGTATGCAACACCAATGTATTAAATCCCCCTCATTCATCCCTGATCTGATTTAATGGCCTTTTCTTTTGTTTTGTTTTTGCCAAGAGGTAAACAATGTCTTCCTCCTCCTCCGTTGACAACATGACTGAAATTTTGAGAAATGTAGGAATTTGTCACGAGAGAATTAAAATCAGGCCCGGCATGGCTGCGGGATGTTCTGGAGATTTCCCATTGAGCCGGTCTTATGTGTGGGCTGCAGGGCCAGTGCTCCCTGTTTTTTATACAGAACTTTTTATGAACAACATATAAACACAGAACATCGCTGCAGCTGGGCTGCCAGCCCTTGTTTTTTTTTTTTTGTTTTGCGACCTGTCAATCAATCCAATAGGCATATCAGCAAATGACCAGTTGGCAAACTCAATTTGTCCCGAAGGTAAACGTCCCTTGCTTGTGGAGCTGGCTGCAGCTGGTCAGGATGTATGCTCGAGTATGAAGTCTCAACCATCTGCGGACAGTGCACACAGTTGCACCGGCTGACAGGATGCTCGAGTCTGTGGGAGCATTAAGCCCCTCCATTTGCAACTGGGTTAGGGTTAGGGTTAGTTCCACCTCCACCAGCAATGAATGAATGTGTAATGAATGAATATAATACACAAGTTTCACTTTTTGAATGGAATTACTGAAACAAATCAACTTTTTCATGATATTCAAATTTTATGACCAGCACCTGTATATTTATTGTTGTATAGGTACACCAAGAAACTTGAGTTCAAACATGAAGTAGAATTTTAGCAGAACTAACTCTGAAGAGCCAGAACTTATGAGCTTCAGCTCAGGAAAAACTGGGTCTCTTAGTTATGCTTTGCATTTTGGCCTCGTGCCAGCATTCTTGGACAATATACAACCCTGAAATGTTGTTGTAATGATGCTGCACTCATTTAATTTATTTCACAGTTTGGGTCAAAGGTGAGGCTGGTATCTGGCACTGAAGTGACAGAAAACTGCACACCATACTTTAGGTGCTTCACTGTTTGGTTTCAGGTGAATTCTAACTTTATAAAACTGAACAGCTGTCATGAATCTTTAGGTTCTATTGTGAAAACAACAGCAAATGATTTAATGAGTTTGAAACATCCAACTGAGATGTAGAAGCAAAAGAAAAATCAGATTTTTTTTTTGCTTAATATTTCATATTTTTAAGAAATGCAAGATGAGAGTGTGCTAATAAAAGTTCATGAATCAAACTTGTCCAAAGTTTTTCCTCATGGATTAGAAAGGCTGGCAGACTTTTTTGCAGCTAAGACAACAGTTGTGCACTCATTGAGCAGATATGGCCTAGATTTCACACTTTGAGGCTCCCCTACTTTTTTAATTGGGACTCTTGTAGCTCGACATCGGGTGCACTTCCTCTAATTAGCTGCATCTATAGCATACGGGAGGCTGATGAATGCATGCATGTGTAAAATCCTCTTTTGAATAACTGCAAACTAACTGAGAGCTTTAATTTCACGCTAGGCTACATTGTCCCATTCAGTGGGGTTACCCCCCCCCCCACCCACCACCACCACCACCACAATAAAAAGAGCCTCTGAGAAAATAAAACTGAGTGAAAAACACACCAATGAGTCACAGAGAAGGGGGATGGAGAAAGACAGAAAGAAGCAAACAACAACAACAACAACAACTGAAGCTCATCCTCAAACAATGCGGATCTGTCACCAACCGTTGCGTCTCCTTCTAAAAGGAGCTAATTAAGGAGGTGGAGGGGGAGATGTGGACGAAGATGAAGACACGTCTGTCTCGAGCAGCTCTAATTCCTTCCCATTATTTGATTCGTTGCTGGGTCCTCCAGATCTTTATATACGTCAGAGAATCTTTAAGGTTGATGCACCTCCAAATCCCAAACCAGAACCAGAACCAGAACGGTTCTGAAGAGAGGCTCATTGGGTACAATTATAATAAAGCTTATTCTGATTCTGATTCATCAGCCAGTCCCTCCATCTCTTAATAATGATCCCAAACAAAGAGATCAAATTGAAATGTAAACTGCAAACGCTCTGATGGATCGGATCTGTTTTTGTTCTGCGTTCAGGACAGGGACCGACAGCAGCGGTCGTCTTGGACCAATCAAGTGACTGTTTGTCTTCATGTGTGTGTGACGTGCACGGTCTGCAGTCAGCTTGAGGGGTCAGCTGTATCTCAGACTGCCACAGGACCGCTATGGGGCTGCCAGCATCCACTGGCCACAGATCAGCCTAAAACCTCATCCACACTGGAAGGCAAAGGATGGAGCACATCCATCATCCATGCAGGGCAGAGCCAGCTCAGCTGAGGATCAGTCCACTTCCTGTGGGCAGTCTGGGAGATAAGGGACGAGCAGAGGACCGAGGTTTAACTAACCTTCAAGAGAAACGCACAAAAAGAAGCCTGTCCTACTTCAAAGTTTCCCTGTCAGGCCTTGTGGGTCGCTCAAAGCACATTTTTACAAACAAAAAGAAACAGCTCGACCACACGTTGACTTTAAACATTGGAAGCTTCTACGAACCATCAGAAGGAATCCCTCTACAGTTCTGACATGTTTCATTTGTTCAGCCTAAGATGGACGTGCGTCCCCCTTCCATCCCTAGCAGATCTTGGCCCGACAGTGGCTCTGGTCCTCGTCCAGCAGGAAGGATGAATAAGTAAAGAGAACATGGCGTACCCCTGGGCTGTGTCTGCTGCCTGACACCGGCCTGCACGGTTGGCAGGCGGGTATTACCCAGGATCAACGTGCACCGCAGCCAACCTTTCCTCCTCCGTCTGTGCCCGTCGCAGGATTGCACATGTGTGTGTGTGCGTGCGTGCGTGCGTGTGTGTGTGTGTGTGTGTGTGTGCGTGCGTGCGCATGCGTGCTGGTGCAAAGTGACCCTGGTAGAGCTGGTATGTTACCAGATCATGCAGGCCCACCTCAGCTTACAGTACCGGGGCTGAAACCAGAACCGAGGGCCGACACTGGAGAAGCATGAGCCCCAAACGAAACACAAACAGCTCGGGTGATGACTGACAGCTGCATCTCATCCACAATCCATCAAAATAATAAGTTATCATCAATCGATCATCCCACGATCATTTAAAGGCAGCGTTAGTTTAGTCATTTTGTGCTCACTGACAGTGATTGTGACAAAGTTTATCAAGAACTTTTCTTTATAAATAATATCAAATGTTAACGCGTCTGTCCAAATCAAACAAAAACATCTGAGTTGTTAACATGTCACATCCTAAAGCTTTCTGTTGGACCGTCACTGGCTCTGGTCACATGATGAACTCACAGTGCACATCAACAGGAGGGTAAAGATTCAGCTAAACTTCACACACACTGATTTACATCAACTGTCCTGTTTGGATGAAAGTGCTTGATCTAAATTAATCTGTTGCCATGGCTACAACTAAAGTTTATCTGAGGTTGAGAGGAGAGAACCTCAGAGAGCAAATAAATCCTTCAGCCGGGCACAGACTCTGAACAGTCCCGCACGTTGTTCTGCATGGCTGACTTCATTCATTCATTCATTCATTCATACATTCATTTATTTATTCATTCATTTATTCAATCATTTATTTATTCATTCATTTATTCAATCATTTATTTTATCATTGATTCATTCATACAACCATT
>NC_056500.1:319427-319669 GCF_014905685.2 Nematolebias whitei
TCAATCATTTATTTTATCATTGATTCATTCATACAACCATTCATTCATTTATTCATTCATTTATTTATTCATACAACCATTCATTCAATCATTTATTCATTCAATCGTTTATTCATTCATTTATTTATTCAATCATTTATTTTATCATTGATTCATTCATACAACCATTCATTCAATCATTTATTCATCCATTTACTTATTCATTCATTTATTTATTCATTTATTTATTCAATCATTTATTT
>NC_056500.1:329669-336793 GCF_014905685.2 Nematolebias whitei
CCCCACACACACACACACACACACACACACACACACACACTCCTTTAATATAAAATAGATTTGGGAAAAGCGCCATTTTCTCTCCAAACCGTGCGCAATGACACGCACGAGGAATGTTGGAAGCGTGCCAGAGAGAAAGGAGAGGAAGGTGTTATTTTGGTGGTGGTGGTGGTGGTGGGGGGGGGGGGGTTAACACCTATAGGAGAAAAGAGTGTGGGGGGGGGGGCTTCTTTGTCCACACGTGACGCCGGGCAACAACATGCACACGCACGCACACATCTACACACAGCTCTGCTCCGCAGAAACAACGTAGAGGCGCGCGCCAACCGGAAACAGCCGCGGTGTGTGTCCCTCTCGGGTCATACCTGGGTGAGGCAGTAAGGGGAGTACATGGCGGAGTTAGAGGTGGAGGAGGTGGAGGCTGCAGGAGCTCGGAACAAAGCTGGATGGAGGTTCGCTGCGGAGCCGCATTGCAGAGCCGCTCAGGTCCAGACCCGCCTCGTGCCTCGTGCACACTGAAGCTCCGCGCTAAGTTTGCAGGAAACTTTTTTCCTCTCTCTCTCTCTCTCTCTCTGCTCCCTCCCTCCATGTTCCGCTCTCACCCCCCTCTCTGTCCCTCCCTGCTATCAGATCCACTCAGCTTTATGTGAACTCGAGCATTTGGTCTGAAGTGACTTAATAAAAACTCAAAGATCAGTGGAAGAACTTGATAGAGACAAACGTCAAAGAAAATAAAGACTAAAAACCGCTCCTACAAGAACCCTGCACATGTTGGATGCTGCACGTGTTGGATGCTGCACATGTTGGATGCTGTCTATCATGGTGCACTAAGATTCATAACTGGCTGTAACTACCGTACCCACCACTGCACCCAGTATCCACTGGTTAACTGGTCACCATTAACTTCACACAGACTCTCTCACTGGTACATTTTCATCTTTAAATCACTTCCTGGTCTGCTGCCTTCATACATCTCCTCCTACATGTCTCTGTGTGAGTGCAGCTACAGCGTGCGCTCTCAGGACATCATTACCTGCAGTGTTCCCTCAGTGAGGACTGAACTAGGCAAAAGGACATCCTGATGCATGCTCAATAATCCAGGTAGAAAAATCTAAAAAAGTTAAATCTGGTCCTCTGGACATTCAAAAAACAAAACAAACAAAACAAAAAAAGTAGAAATGTTTCGTCTTTCATCTGAAAGAGTTCCTCTGAAACTGAGACGTTTATTTTCTAAACATAACGTCCCAGTGGCTTTTAAACCCCAAAATACATTAAAGACTGGTTCATCCCAAAGATCCAGTCCCCCGGCACAAACAGAGTAATGTTGTGTATGCTGTTCAGTGTCAGGAGGGTGATCAGTCTTACATCGGGGAAACCAAACAGCCACTGGCCAAAAGGATGGACCAGCACAGAAGATCAACATCATCAGGCCAGGACTCTGAGGTCTACACTCATCTCCAGGCCAGAGGTCACTCTTTCAGGGATGAAGATGTTCACATCCTGGACAGAGAGGAACGATGGTTTGAGAGAGGAGTAAAGGAGGCCATCTTTGTGAAAAGAAACCGTCCATCATTAAACAGGGGTGGAGCCTCCAGGTTCAACTGTCCCCCTCTTACAATGCTGTGATTGCTAGTATCACTCAGCCCTCTGTGAACAGTAAACAGCCATCAGTGTGTTAATGATCCATTGTTAGGCTGATGGTACTTCTTGAGCATGTGATCAGCTGGTTCTGGTTGTCAGCAGCAAACTGGTTGATCCACTCTGAGAAGGTGCTATTTAAGAGACTGAGCTGAATACAGCACCTCAGACTGAGGAAGTCTCTCGGATGAGAGACGAAACATTTCTACATTTTTTGTTGATTTGCTTTGTTTTGTTTTTTGAATGTCCAGAGGACCAGATTGAACTTTTTTGGATTGTTCTACCTGGATTATTAAGCATGCACCAGGATATTGCCTTGTAATCTAACTGTTTTTTGCTGCTATTCCTCTTTGTTTGACCTTTTGGTTACTATTTTGTTTCGATTTATTAAAAAAAAAGAGAAACAAATTCGTACGCCTATTTTATGATTGTCTATTGTCTTTGTTGTTATCCACTGCTGTCAACACTCTCGGTTAAGAAATCAGATTTCTCTTGTAAATGAGTCATCGAGGCTCAATAGGATTAACCTTTAGAAATAAAGGCTGAATGAAAAAAATGGCTAAAAACACTCAAGAATGGCTCACAAACAAATACTGGACTATTCTGAAGAGTCCTTAAACTGCAGAACATCTGAGGAAGGAGCACAAAAATGCAGTCAAGAAAAAAAAAAACATGAAATCTGGAGAGGTCAGCTCCTAAAGTGGACCAGAACACCTGGACAGGTGCAGAAGTGTCATAGTTACAGAAATAACTTGATTTCTTCATCAAGCTCAAAGAAGAATGAAAGCTGATGCCATGTTGTTTTTTAAATTGTGTTTTTTCTTCTTTTAGATCCTTTCTAAAGAATGTGGCTGTAAAGCCAGAAGTGCACCAAAAATAGTTGGATAAATGTTTTAAATTCACATCTGTCATTCTGTGGTTTTCTGTCAGCCCATAATCTGCTCAGAGGCCTGTGGTCCAAACACGACGCTCATTTTATTGTGCACGGCCGTAGCACATCCTCCTAAATGTGCAGCAGAGAACTTGAATTTCACAAGGTGCTGTGACATGAGGCTCGTCTCTTTGGGACAAGTTTTTCTAGAAGATGCCTGTTGTGTTTTAAATATATAGTATAAAAATAAATCACTCACAAATTCATACTTCTTGATCTGCACTGAACCTCAGCAAGTCCAGGCCGTAGAAATCAAACTATCAAACAGTGGTCATTTTAGCCTTTTTTGGGGGGGTGCTCAAGCACCCCTAAATTTTAACTAGCACCCCTGAAAAATAAAGAAAAAATCATTAGGATTTTGTAAGGATCTCAAACCTTAATTCACCAAAATATTGAACAAATTTTGAATAAACATAGAATAAATGACGACACCCTTAAACAGGCCAGTAAAATCTATGCTTTGTTTGTTTGTGCATGAGTCAGATCCTCAATGCCACCTGTCAATCAACCCAGTAGGCATGTCAGCAACTGACCAATCAGTGTTCTCAATTTGTCCCAAAGTGAAACATCCATTTCCTGCAGGAGCTGCATCTGTAGCATCTTAGCTAGCGCATCTGTCTAGTGCATCACAATACTGTTGTTGACTGGGGGTGGAGGGCGGGTTAGGATGCGTGAAAGAAGTGGTGCATGCTCTATTCACACAAGGAGGGCTCTTGATCAGGCTACTTGGGCGGCTGTGGCTGAGTGGTTAGAGCAGTCGTCCTCCAATGTAAGAGTTGGGGGGTTTGACTCCACCAGCAGTCACATGCTGAAGTGTCCCTGGACAAGACACTGAACCCCTCATTGCCTGTGATGTGTGTCCCATCAGTGTATGAATGTAATAAAGCCTAATAAAATTAGTCTCTTTAGAATGATTTGTTCAATTATCTTTGTAGAGATCTAGTATAGAGTGTATGAATGGGTAAATGAGGCACAGATTGTTGTAAAGAGCTTTGAGTGTCTTGATACGATATAAAGGAGCTGTATAGGTACAGTCCATTTTCTTCTTGTTGAGCCACTAACTCCAAAATAGTTATTGAATCAAGTGTTTACTTATGGAGGTAAAATTGCATGTTAAACAACTGTTAAATTGCACCAGAACACAGGAAATAGCATCAACTTGATTTAGATTTTTCTGGACACCCCTCCCCACACACACACACACACACACACACACACACACACACACACACACACAACTTCACAAATGCTTCTTACTCCATTAGCTATGACGTTGTTCAGGCCTAGAGCAATTGACAGCGCTGGGGGCTAAGCACCCCTAAAGGGCAGATTCTAGAATCGCCCCTGCTGTCAAATATTCGGGATTAGTTTCCAACTTTTGTTCCTTTGAATCAGCACCAAGTTGAAATAAAGCATTTTTACACGGAGGCAGAATAAAGTGAACTGGGCCAAAGTGGTCCAAACGAGTTGTATCGTGGCTCGTGTTGTATTCAAGTGGTGTTTCTGATCAGGCTCGGATCGCTCCTCGCTCTAATCAAACTCATACAGTACATGTAGGCAGGGTTAGGGTTAGTTATAATTATACATGAGTCCCGGATCGCGTCTGTGTGCAAATACATCGTGCATACGTCTGAGTGCTCAGAATGTGCACAAGGCTGCGGTTTCAGGGGGGTCAAGTCACCCAGAAGCTTTTTCCTTGGTTTTCAGGAGGGATATGAAGCCGCTTTATGAGACCTCAGCCTGCGAACAAGAACACAAAACGTGCACTCGTGGAAGTTCTTCACCAACGCTTGGTGCCCACAAACAAGTAGAAGGATGCAGGAGATTAAAGAAGAAAAGGAGGAAAATGTCGACTAAATGTGAAAGAAACGTAGCGTTTTGAGGTGGCAGAGTCCAAACCACACCCCACCTCGACTCGGGCCAAACACAAAACCTTTGTGTGCTCCCTCACTTTCCCTCCTTCTCTTTCTGTCCACCGCCTCCTCCCTTTTTGTCGGCAGTTCTTTTTAGCTGTTTTCCCTCTCCATTTCTGCTTTGCAATCTTTTGTGTTTCTGTCTTCAGCTTTTATCCTCTTTCAAGTGTCTAACTTGACTTTGCTGCTTTCACTGAATGTCCATCTTGGTATTCAACTTGGGTGCTTTGCTGGAACAAGAAAACCTGCTCAGGTTTCCTTTCTGAAGTTGGTTTTTCTGCGAGCCCGTGATCAAACAGGACGTTTCGACATCCCATTTCCACGTCGCCTACAAAATACTTTCAAATAAATCTGGCACTTTGTGAGTTTGCCATTAAAGAGCACATGAGAAAACCATATGGCGTGTCTAAAGTTAGCATGTTGTGGTCTCCCATTGACATGCCGCCTGCACATCGCCTGTGGCCGGACTTTAATTATTGAAAGTGAAGTAGCATACAGCTGTTAGCATGCTAAATGTGTGAGACAGGTGGCTTTATTAAACTTCTCTGCACAGAGTAAATATCGTTTAAGTACTTTACATACAAGTGCCCAGAGAAGGAACAGTCAGAATAAAAACAGCTTTCTGCCACCGAGGCCTTCAAGCACATCGTAGATTGAGATCTGTTTTCAATCTGCGCAGGGCGACGGCTTACGCTGCTGCCTTTCACATGTTTACTGAGTTTAATCGCTGCTCATACGTTTTCCTCAGGCTGCTTTGGATTACTTTGTTTGCATTCAGCACGAACAGAGTGTATAGATTTATTTTGCCAGTCTGATGTCATCGCCCCTTGATTGAGTGGGAAACGCTGCACATCAGATCGCAGCGTGCTGACCGAGGAGCAGCTTTCCAGGAGGCCTTGCTGTCACTAAATAAAAGGCTTTATTTAAGAAAAACTCCTTTTAGCAAGGCTTTTCACAGAAACAGTGCCCAACTAGTTTCTAATTTTGGACCTTCATGTTTTTGTCACAAAGTTCTTTTAAAGTGAAACTCTTTGTGGAGACGTAGTGCAGTGATGTTGCCACACAGCCGACACATGGACTGACAACATTTGTGATGAAACGTGGCCGATTTTACACAGAAGCTGCTGCAGCACATGAGCACACAAATGTAGCATCCTGCTCAACATCAGCAGCATCTCCCACAGAACAAAAACAAGTCTCTCTCTTGAAAATGAGTTCTCGTGATTCCATGAGACTACCTGTATTATTCTTACTATTAACCTTTATTTAACCAGGCAAATCCCAATGAGATCACAAATCTCTTTTGCAAGGGAGGCCTGGAGGCAGCACGTTTTTGTTCTGTGGGAAGAAACCGGAGTACCCCGAGAAAACCCACGCAAGCACGAGAAGATCATGCAAACTCCACACAGAAAGACACCAGGTCCAACCGGGGATTGAATCCAGGACCTTCTTGTATAAATAAAGGGTTAAAAAAAACAAATAAAAAGAACAAACGGAGCTCCTACTTTTTATGTTTTTCAACAGAAAAGAGGTCATTTCTGAAGGAAGCGTTGTTCGGGAGCTAACAGAAGACATCATAGGAACCCCAACGACAGACACACAGAGTGTGGCATGTGTGTGTGTGTGTGTGTGTGTGTGTGTGTACCCTGTAAGTATCGGACACGAGGAAACATTCAGGCATCCCTGGGCCTCTAGTTGGATCGTCGTTCACCAGGTAAGTGTCAGTAGTCTGAGGCAAAGAGAGAAAAGACATTTTATAAAATCTTCTCAGTCTTATTGTTTCTAACGTCACACTGAACAATGAATATGTTTCCTTTTTTATTTATCATATTAAATTTCAATTTATTTTGAAACCAGTGCGATGTATTTGAAAATATGATCATTTGGTAGCAAGAAAGCAAAAAAAAAGTTTTAACAACTTAAAAGTAATGATGATATTTAAAGAAATTTATCTTTAGAATAAAAGCAATTAGCCTGATCAAGCCTGGATCTGCTCCTCAGATAAATAATGTTATTAACTTATACTTTTAGATATATGAATGTTTCTGTTCAGTGTCCTGAGATGACTTCTGCTGTGACTTGGAGCTTTAGAAATAAACTGAATTGAATTGGAAGTTCTTTTTTTTTTTTTAACAAAGATCTAATGGGTTCATTTCTCCACAGCTCCATGAATCCTCAGTCCAAGTAGCAATGCATGCATCTGTATGTAGGTGTGCATTCAAGGAGCTTCATTTGTATTCTAAGGAGAGCATGCAGGCAGGCGGGTAGGGTTCTGGCAGGGCCCGGAGCTGTGAAATAGGCTCTTCTAGCAGTTCTGCTGGTGACTGGATCAACTTATCTCTCTCTGCTTTAGTCAAAGGAAGCCCAAATCCTTCAGCCACTGTGGTGTTCTGTGATATCCTATTTCATCTCACAACTTTAATGGAATAAAAAGCACACACACAAACTTTCTGGTGCCAGTCTGCCCCCCCCCCCCCCCCCCTTATCATGCCACCGTGGGTTACAGAAGCAGAGACAAAGCAGAATGTCCAGCTGCACTCACAATATGGTCCAGATAGTCTTCCACATACTTTTTCACCCACAATTGTTTGCTTTACACACACACACACACACACACACACACACACACACACACACACACA
>NC_056500.1:336803-342962 GCF_014905685.2 Nematolebias whitei
ACACACACACACACACACACACACACACACACACACACACACACACAAGCATTCACCAGCGCACACGTGCATGCCACTTACACAGATGCACAGACACAGACCCATAATAAGAGCCAGACGCTGGCAGACCACACAGCCCTGAGTTGTGGTGAAAACAAAGGCTATTCATATCCTTCGCAATGAGAGGTCTGTACAGCGCCCCCCCCCCCCACCCCCACCCAATCACCCCGTTCCTCCCCTCAGCTTTTTATTACAGATTATCTGCACTCTCAAACCTCCCTTGTTTTTGTTGCAGTTGTGTGATTTCTAATAATCTTTATTAAGTTCATAATTTTTTTTCATTTATTCTACTCTCCTGTTTATTGCAGAGAAGGGTAGTTGGGGGGTGGGGGGGGGGCAACATGGCACCTGTTGTTGAGCCTCATGATGAGGATGAAGCCAGGAACAGCAGGAGACAGATCTGCTGATAAGACAGCAAAGCATCATGGGAATGTGATAGTAAGGCCTTTCCGGATGCACGTGTATGAGCCCAAGACCAAACAGCGAGTACCCAAAGTCTGCCAGGCCACGTGTGTGTTTGTTACTGAAAGCAAGCATTTGATTGGCTAATGGCCTGTATTCACAGCACCTGTGCAGGGCTCCAGACAACCAGCCAGTCTATAGTTGCATCAGGTGTCCTGGAGCCACAGCCATTGGCTGTCTCCGGCCCAGAAACAGAGTCAGGTGTGCTAGCAGGTCCTCGCTGATTAGTTTGGCCATATCCCCCTCCAAAAAAAAAAAAAAAGAAAGAAGAAGAAGAAGCTGTGAGCTCTTCTTATTGGCTCATCCTGCTGCTGAATGGGTGTTTGGGTGGATGGCATGGGGACAACTGAGAGAGCGAGTGAGGAAACATGGAGAATCTCAGCAAACTCTCTGCTTCACTCCATCCTTCTAACCTGAGCTCACATAAATCCATCAATAAAAAGAGCAGCTCAAGTCCAACAATAGATCATTCACTCATTTCATATTAACCGATGGACAAAGAGGAATTTAAAAGCCCTTTTTATGTTGTCAGCCAAAGAACCAGGTGCTGATGAGCCTCAATCCCATTGTGCAACAGTGAATAACATGAAGCTAATGAATAGACTAAGCTCTGTACCTGCCACTGGGGAGGCCACAACATACTGACTCCCTTTGTTGTAAAGCCCCAAACAGGCCCTCCTGCAGCACTATATGAATTATATATTGTATCATATATATAGAACATATGCCCAGCCCATATGGCCAGCCCAGAGCGAAAAACTCTCAAAGCCCTCCTTAATTAACATTTTAGAGGGAAGATTCGGAGGCGGGAGATTGAGTCAGTGACCTATTTGGAGTCCATCATTGCCCAATGCAAATGTGTTAATTGAGACAGATTTTCCTACTTCACAAATATGTGGAGTAGAGGAGGCTTTGAAGGATTTCTCTTTTTCTTTTTTCATCGAGCCATCTGATCCAAGGTAGAGTATGGGATGTGTTTAAGGCTGCAGCTTTCACTGACAAAACAAAACACTGCTTCACTTTAAGTCCCTCTTTTGGCTCGACTCAATCTTTCTCTGTCTGTCTCTCTTGGTATATGTGTTGACGACCATATGGCCAAATTCTTTGGAGGTGAGATCTCCAAAACCTGCTCTCTCTCTATCTCATACACACACCTCCTCAGAGCTTTGAATATGAAAGGCCCCGATGGTGAAATTTGTTCTCAGATGGCTCCATTTTAAAGCACATGAATGGCAACATATCAATGATTTGCCTCTCTGTCTTCCTGCATCTCACACGAGCAGTTTCATGAAGAATCAGCACACTTGCATTGTGTGCGCACACACACCTGAGGCAGTCCTCCTGTTCTTTCAAGGAAGGATTTACTCTGCATGTCTCACACTCATCATCCACAGTCTCTGTCACTCAAGATCTGGAAAATTTAAATCTTCGCCACCACTGTGCCCTAAACACAGATTTTATTTAGGTTTTTTTTTCATCTAGCTCAGAATAACTCTGCCAAGTTTAGGACACAGGATGAAAATGAGAGGGTTGGGGGGATGGGGAGCGATGGTCCAGCCAACCTGCATGAGATGGCAGGCACTTCAAAGATGCAGGGCTGCACCGGCGATCTGTTCCACGGCATCTGAGGAGTGTTTGAAAGGCAGAAACGGCCGCCGTGTGAGTCCTTGCCAAAGCTACCTCAGGGAGAAATGTTGGAAAACTATGATTTTTTTGCACAACTATCCTTCAGGGAATTAAATTAAAACCCTAGGAAACAAAAAAAGAGTAAATTAAAAGGACTGCATAAGAAAATAGATAGGTAGCTGAATAAAGTTAGGTTAATTATTTTACTTTACTTGCAGATCCTAAAAGTTTAGTCCAAGACTAAGCAGCTGTTTTTTATATTCAGACTTGTTTGGTGGGACTTCAGGGCCATGAACTGAACGCCTACCATGAATAACGTCGCATCATCGGCAAAAGCAAATAAGCAAAGGTTTGCTCTCCAGAACAGTAACATCCATTAATGGGACTGTCCATCCATGGGACTGTCCATCCATGGGATCATCTATCCATGAGACCATGCATCCATGGGACCATCCATCCATGGGACCATCCATGGGACTGTCCATGGGACCATCTATCCATGAGACCATATATCCATGGGACTGTCCATCCATGGGACCATCCATCCATGATTTTACCCAAAATGTCCACACATCTACTCATTCTTATCATCACACCCTTGACTTAGTTCTGAACTATGGTATGGAGATTAAGGATTTCGTAATAGTTCCTCAAAATTCTATTCTGTCCAACCATTTTTTAATAACCTCCGAGTTTACATTAAATGAATCACTGAGCGTAAATTTCTTCTCAGCAGGTGCTTATCAGAAAATGCTGTAACCAAATTGAAACAATCTCTTCCATCAATGTTTTCCTCTGTCTTGCAGAGTAATGCATCAGAGAACAGAGACTTAGATCATCTAGTTGATCATCTTACAACTTCAATGCAAACTTCACTTGATAAAATATCTCCAGTGAAAAAGAAAGTAATCAATCAGAGGAAACTGGCTCCTTGGTTCAATTCTGAGTTACGTACTTTAAAGCAGCATCTAGAAACCAGGAGAGAAAATGGCGCTCTACTAATGTTGAAGGATTTTATTTAACTTGGAAAGATAGTCTGCTAACATATAAAAAAGCTCTCCGTAAAGCTAGAACTTTATATTACTCATCTTTAATAGAGGAGAATAAAAATAACCCTAGGTTTCTGTTTAGTACTATTGCTAGACTAATTAAAAGTTCCATTTCTGTTGAACCATGTATCCCTACAACTATAAGTAGTGATGACTTCATGAGATTCTTTATAAATAAAATTATTTCAATTAGAGAGAAAATTCAAACCATCCTTCCTTCTACTATCTCTAGTCCCCTGTCAAATGAGACAACTTTAAAAATTTCACTAGAGCCTGATTTATGTTTGGACAGTTTTTGTCCTGTTGAGCTCTGAATTGTCAAAAATAATAACCTCATCCAAACCATCCACATGCCTGCTAGATCCCATCCCAACCAGACTGTTTAAAGAGGTCCATCCATCCATCCATTATCTTTACCTGCTTATTCCATTTTGGGTCACGGGGGTCGCTGGTGCCCATGTCCAGCAATCACAGTGCGAGGGGCGGGGGACACCCTGGACGGGTTGCAAGTCCATCACAGGGCCACATAGAGACAAACGAGACAAACAACCATTCACTCTCTCACTCACACCTAGGAACAATTCAGAGTTACCAATCAGCCTAACATGCATGTTTTTGGTCTGTGGGAGGAAACTGGAGTACCCGGAGAAAACCCACGCATGCACGGAGAGAACATGCAAACTCCACCCAGAAAGGCCCCTGGACCGGGGTTTGAACCAAGGACCTGCTCGCTGAGAGGCAGCAGCTCTACCAGTTGCACCACCGTGCTGCCCCTTGTTTAAAGAGGTATTTCCACTAATTAATGTCCACATTTTGGATTTACTTAATTTGTCTTTAATGGATGGTTATGTACCACAGAGCTTTAAGGTTGCTGTAATTAAACATTTACTTAAGAAGTCTGAACATTGATTCAGAAATTCTGGCCAACTATAGATCTATATCTAATCTAACGTTCATCTAAAAAATTCTAGAGAAAATAGTTGCAGGTCAGTTGCATGAACATCTACAAAGAAATAATCTGTTTGAAGAGTTTCAGTCAGGGTTTAGAGCTCATCATAGCACAGAAACAGCACTAGTAAAAGTCACTAATGATATTCTCATGGCCTCAGACAATGGACTTGTGTCTCTACTGGTCCTGTTAGACCTCAGTGCTGCATTTGATACAGTTGATCACAATATTTTACTACAGAGGCTTGAATATGATGTTGGGATTACAGGAACAGCTCTAAAATGGTTTAAATCATATCTATCTGATAGATTCCAGTTTGTAAATATAAATAATGAATCTTCTTCATACACCAAAGTTAGTCATGGAGTTCTTCAGGGCTCAGTGCTTGGGGCAATACTCTTTACTTTATATATGCTTCCATTAGGTAAAGTTATTAAACAGCATGGGATAAATTTTCATTGTTATGCTGATGACACACAATTATATTTGTCCATTAAACCCAATGAATCCAATCAGCTACTTAGACTACAAGCATGTCTTAAAGACATAAAAACCTGGATGACCCTTAATTTTCTCCTGTTGAACAGACAAGACTGAGGTTTTGGTTTTTGGACCTGAGCACCTTAGGAATGAATGTTTCAGTCTTTCTCCCTCCTTAGATGCATTCATCTGTCCTCCAGCTCTAATGTTAAAAATCTTGGTGTTATTTTTGATCAGGACGTGTCTTTTATCCCCCACATTAAAAACGTTACTAGAACCTCCTTCTTCCACCTGCGTAATATCACTAACATTAGAAACATCTGATCTAAAGATGATGCAGAAAAACTGCTCCATGCATTTGTCCGGTCTAGACTGGACTATTGCAATGGTTTATTATCTGGGTGTCCAAATACTTCTTTAAAACGTCTTCAGTTGATCCAAAATGCTGCTGCCAGAGTCTTAACTGGAGTTACTGGGAGAGATCATCTCTCTCCAGTTTTAGCTTCTCTCCATTGGCTCCCTGTCAAATCCAGAATAGAATTCAAAATCTTACTTCTAACCTACAAAGCTCTCAACAACCTGGCTCCATCTTATATTACAGATCTTATTGTTCCATATTTTCCTAACGGAGCACTTTGCTCTCAGACTGCAGGTTTACTTGTGGTTCCTAGAGTTTACAAGAGCAGAATGGAGGAAGATCTTTCAGTTCTCAGGCTCCTCTCTTGTGGAACTAACTTCCAGTTTCTGTCCATGAGGCTGACACATTATCCAGTTTTAAAACTAGGCTTAAGACTTTCCTTTTTGATAAATCCTATAGTTAGGGTTGGCTTGGGTTTCCTGAGCTGTTCCTTAGTTCTGCTGCTATAGGCTTAGACTGCTGGAGGACAAACTGACCACACTTTTCACTCTGCTACTGTCTTTACTTACTCTGCTCAACCTGTTTTCTATTTGTAATTATTTTTTCTATCCTTAACATGTTGATTTTTTTGTCTTTCAGATACACCTGGACCTATACCTGGACCTGGACCTACACCTGGACCTATATCTGGACCTGGACCTATATCTGGACCTACCATTCTGTGTTTGTCTGTCTCTCCTTCCTGTCCTCTCAACCAGCCGGTCAAAGCAGATGGTCTCTTGTCCTGAGCTGGTTCTGCTGGAGGTTTCTTCCTTTTAAAAGGGAGTTTTTCTTTCCACTGTCTCCACTGTGCTTGCTCAGGATGGGAGACTGCAACGAAGCCAAGATTCAACTTGTCTGCTGGATTCCTTAGATAGAGAACTTTACTAACTGGCTTTTATGTGAATGTTCCTGTAAAGTGCATGAGACAACTTGGTTGTGATTTGGCGCCATAGAAATAAACTGAATTGAAAATCCATGGGACTGTCCACCATGGAACATGTTTTGTGAACAGGCAGTTTTTCTCATTTTCTTGTTTCAACCTCAGCCTACCCCGTGACATTCATTCATTCATTCAACCTTTATTTCTACAGGTAAATCCCATTGAGCCTCGAGGACTCATTTACAAGAGAGAC
>NC_056500.1:343362-350702 GCF_014905685.2 Nematolebias whitei
CAATACTCTTTACTTTATATATGCTTCCATTAGGTAAAGTTATTAAACAGCATGGGATAAATTTTCATTGTTATGCTGATGACACACAATTATATTTGTCCATTAAACCCAATGAATCCAATCAGCTACTTAGACTACAAGCATGTCTTAAAGACATAAAAACCTGGATGACCCTTAATTTTCTCCTGTTGAACAGACAAGACTGAGGTTTTGGTTTTTGGACCTGAGCACCTTAGGAATGAATGTTTCAGTCTTTCTCCCTCCTTAGATGCATTCATCTGTCCTCCAGCTCTAATGTTAAAAATCTTGGTGTTATTTTTGATCAGGACGTGTCTTTTATCCCCCACATTAAAAACGTTACTAGAACCTCCTTCTTCCACCTGCGTAATATCACTAACATTAGAAACATCTGATCTAAAGATGATGCAGAAAAACTGCTCCATGCATTTGTCCGGTCTAGACTGGACTATTGCAATGGTTTATTATCTGGGTGTCCAAATACTTCTTTAAAACGTCTTCAGTTGATCCAAAATGCTGCTGCCAGAGTCTTAACTGGAGTTACTGGGAGAGATCATCTCTCTCCAGTTTTAGCTTCTCTCCATTGGCTCCCTGTCAAATCCAGAATAGAATTCAAAATCTTACTTCTAACCTACAAAGCTCTCAACAACCTGGCTCCATCTTATATTACAGATCTTATTGTTCCATATTTTCCTAACGGAGCACTTTGCTCTCAGACTGCAGGTTTACTTGTGGTTCCTAGAGTTTACAAGAGCAGAATGGAGGAAGATCTTTCAGTTCTCAGGCTCCTCTCTTGTGGAACTAACTTCCAGTTTCTGTCCATGAGGCTGACACATTATCCAGTTTTAAAACTAGGCTTAAGACTTTCCTTTTTGATAAATCCTATAGTTAGGGTTGGCTTGGGTTTCCTGAGCTGTTCCTTAGTTCTGCTGCTATAGGCTTAGACTGCTGGAGGACAAACTGACCACACTTTTCACTCTGCTACTGTCTTTACTTACTCTGCTCAACCTGTTTTCTATTTGTAATTATTTTTTCTATCCTTAACATGTTGATTTTTTTGTCTTTCAGATACACCTGGACCTATACCTGGACCTGGACCTACACCTGGACCTATATCTGGACCTGGACCTATATCTGGACCTACCATTCTGTGTTTGTCTGTCTCTCCTTCCTGTCCTCTCAACCAGCCGGTCAAAGCAGATGGTCTCTTGTCCTGAGCTGGTTCTGCTGGAGGTTTCTTCCTTTTAAAAGGGAGTTTTTCTTTCCACTGTCTCCACTGTGCTTGCTCAGGATGGGAGACTGCAACGAAGCCAAGATTCAACTTGTCTGCTGGATTCCTTAGATAGAGAACTTTACTAACTGGCTTTTATGTGAATGTTCCTGTAAAGTGCATGAGACAACTTGGTTGTGATTTGGCGCCATAGAAATAAACTGAATTGAAAATCCATGGGACTGTCCACCATGGAACATGTTTTGTGAACAGGCAGTTTTTCTCATTTTCTTGTTTCAACCTCAGCCTACCCCGTGACATTCATTCATTCATTCAACCTTTATTTCTACAGGTAAATCCCATTGAGCCTCGAGGACTCATTCACAAGAGAGACCTGATTTCAACAAAGAAAGATGACAACAATGGACAACAGCAACAACAATAAACAGTTATAAAAAGTCATACTACAGTTTTTTTAAAACAAATAGGATGGCTAAAAAAAGGTAACAAAAAACAGCTAAATTCTAAGGCGAATGTAGAAAACTAAAACAGGAACATGTCTGCAGCCTCCCTGTGACAACGTTATAGAAGTCCTAAAACTACTTTTTCATACCAGCTTCTAGCGTGAACAATCTTGAAATGTTACATTTGTGTTTTCATGTAGATAGACAAAACACATCCTTTGCAAAACGATGGTCCCATCTCTGATGCAAACTGCAACCATTGTGCGTCTTGTTCTTTTTTATTTTTGTGTGTATATTTTACATCCAACATATAAGTAAGCTTTATCTGACGAGTCCTGATCTTAGACATGTTTTATGTTAGCTTTATTAGCAGGCTCTTCAGAGCTTTTGCAGCGTTTTGGTTGTTTTTGGTGTTTTCGTGTCTATAAAGTCTTGTCTATAAATAGTGTCATGTTTATGAGGATTATTTTTAGAAATGAGAAATAGAAAAACTCTTTTGGAAAAACTGTATTTTTATCTTGATAAGCCCTATATTTACCAACACAAACTTTGACTTAAAAACCTGGAAGAGTCTATTTCAGTCAACCATGAAAGCACCACAAACCAGCACAGACCTTGTTCTACCTTTCTAAAAGACAATGTATTAATTTATTTTATTTAAAAAGAGTTGACGGGGGAGAGGACAGGCCCCAGAAACCATCTTATCCCCAGCCAACAGTTTTTTTCCACTACGGGAGTGTGCTGCTTGTGGGACTCAGTTTGTTTGGTGTCTCCTCAGATTCAAGAAGTTCTTTGGATGAAGGACGAAACATCTCAGAAAAAAAAGAAACCGTCCAGATGACCTGACTGAGTATTGTTAGATTTTTACATGGATTATTGAGCCAAATTAGCACACTTTGCCCATGTTTGGTTTAGCAGGATCACAAGTAGAAGATTTAAATTTGAACATTACTCTTGGTTAAACTGTATTGCCTCATATTGACTCTGGATCTCACAGGAAGTGCACAATAACACCTGATTACATGCAAATGACTTGTGTCAGAAACGGTCTCAAATCAAATATGAGTTAAAGTAAAACTGGTTTGATATGTACTCTAATAATAGCCGTGCTGAACTCAGTAAAAAATGTTTTGCACAGAAGTGCTGTAAAGAAAGCAGAGCAGCATATTGTGGCACACCTCAATATTCTCTTGTCCTGGCACTCGCCTGCAGCTCTTGTAAGACTGGATCGGCTCTGGCCTGTGGCCTGTAGATAAAACGGCCAACTTTGGCTCTGATCTTCTAGGGCAACCACTGCCAATGAATTAAGATACACCTTACATACATCCTTGTTATTTTTTATAATCACCACAACACAGTCACTGAAAGCTAACTGGACAGCTTAAGTGCATTTAAATGTTGAGGTTTGGACTGGCACAATCAGCTCTTTGTGTTGCACAACTGATCCAAGGAGAGAATTTCTTATGGTCACAGCGCTAATACAGGATTCACCACAGAAACCAGGAAACATGGTGATGCATTACAACAAACCCAAACACTCAGCTGTAGCTGTTTAAATTCCATTAAGTCAGCTCAAATTATTCTTTGAACATGTTTATAATAATACAAAAGGACTCATCGCCCAGGCACGGGTTGGTCTCTTTTTAACTGAAAGGTAGCACAGTTGGCAGGTTGTCCCTCTGAAAGAACTATAACCAGCTGTGAGACAACAGACCCTAAATCAAAGAAAAACTAGGACGGTCATGTCATCCTGTCAGAAGCCACCACCCTGTCAGGAGCCAAATCCTGTCAGGAGTCATTCTCCTGACAGGAGCCATGTCCGGTCAGGAGCCATGTCCAGTCAGGAGCCACATTCTGTCAGGAGCCACTGTCCTGTTAGGATCCACCATCTTGCCAGGAGCCACCGTCCTTTCAGAAGCCATGTCCTTTCAGGAGCTACGTCCTGTCAGGAGCCACCATTCTGTCAGGAGTCACCTTCCTGTAAGGAGTCATGTCTTATCAGGAGCCACTGTCCTGTCAGGAGCCACAGTCCTGTCATGAGCCACCGTCTTGTCAGGAACCACCATCCTACCAGGAGCCACATCTCAGCAGAAGCCACTGTCCTGCCAGGAGCCACATCCCACCAGGAGCCACTGTCCTGCCTGGAGCCACATCCAGCAAGGAGCCACATCCTACTAGGAACAACCATGCTACCAGGAGCAACCGTCCTGTCAGGAGTCACCGTCCTGTCTGGAGTCACCGTCCTGTCTGGAGTCACTGTCCTCTCAGGAGTCACTATCCTGTCAGGAGTCACGGTGTTGTCAGGAATCAATGTCCTGTCAAGAGTCACCGTCCTGTCAGAAGCCACTGTCCTTTCAGGAGCCACTGTCCTGTCAGGAACCACCACCCTGTCAGGAGCAACAGTCCTGTCAGAAGTCACTGTTCTGTCAGGAGCCATGTCCTATCAAGAGCAACATTCCTGTCAGGAGCCACCGACCTGTCATGAACCACTGTCCTGTCACGAACCACCGTCATGTCACGAGTAACCATCCTGTCAGGAGCCACCAACCTGTCAGGATTTACCATCCTGTCAGGAGCCACCGTCTTGCCAGTAGCCACCGTTCTTTCAGGAGCCATGTCCTGTCTGGAGCCATGTCATGTTAGGAGTCGCCGTCCTGTCAGGATCCACCTTCCTGTCAGGAGCCACATCCTGTCAGGAGCCATGTCCTGTCAGGAGCCATGTCCTGTCAGGAGTCATGTCCTATCAGGAGCCACGTCCTGTCAGGAGCCACGTCATGTCAGGAGCCACTGTCCTGTCAGGAGCATCGTCCTGTCAGGAGCCTCATCCTGTCAGGAGCCTTGTCCTGTCAGGAGCCACCTCCTGTCAGGAGCCACGTCCTGTAAGGAGCCATATCCTGTCAGGAGCCACGTCCTGTCAGGAGCCATGTCCTGCCAGGAGCCACGTCCTGTCAGGAGCCACGTCCTGTCAGGAGCCACGTACTGTCAGGAGCCACGTCCTGTCAGGAGCCACGTCCTGTCAGGAGCCACCGTCCTGTCAGGAGCCACGTCCTGTCAGGAGCCACCGTCTTGTCAGGAGCCAATGTCCTGTCAGGAGCCACTGTCCTGTCAGGAGCCACCGTACTGTCAGGAACCACATCCTGTCACGAGTCACGTCCTGTAAGGAGCCATGTCCTGTCAGGAGCCATGTCCTGTCAGGAGCCGTGTCCTGTCAGGAGCCATGTCCTGTCAGGAGCCATGTCCTGTCAGGAGCCATATCCTGTCAGGAGCCACGTCCTGTCAGGAGCCATGTCCTGCCAGGAGCCACGTCCTGTCAGGAGCCACGTCCTGTCAGGAGCCACGTCCTGTCAGGAGTCACGTCCTGTCAGGAGCCACGTCCTGTAAGGATCCACCATCCTGTAAGGATCCACCGTCCTGTAAGGATCCACCGTCCTGTAAGGATCCACTGTCCTGTAAAGATCCACTGTCCTGTAAAGATCCACTGTCCTGTAAAGATCCACTGTCCTGTAAAGATCCACTGTCCTGAGAAGCCCTTGGTTAAGGACTTTTTAGATGTATTGGACTCATTTAATCTAACTCAGCATGTAAACAGTCCCACCCAAGAGCGTGGACATACACTGGACCTTGTTTTAACTCGTGATGTGACTGTTAGTAATCTTGAAATTGGTGATAATGTTTTTTCAGACCACATGCCAGTCCAGTTCGAGTTCAACCTCCCCCATCTAACTCCTAAGCCGTGCATTCCTGCACATCGCTGCCGGACCATTAACCACTTCACTGCCGCACATTTCACTGATGTTTATAACTCTGAAATGATAATTCAGCCCCCAGTGTTTCTTTCCACCACTGAGGAGCTGACATCCCAGTTCAACTCTGTCTGCTTAAAGACTCTGGATCATGTTGCGCCTATTAAAACCAAAAAATCAAAACACAGAGCAGAACCTTGGCTGAGTGACGTCACCAAGGCCGCTAGGCAGCAATGTAGGAGGGCGGAGCTCAAGTGGAGGAAAGACAGGCTGCAGGTCTCTTTTCAAATACTTAAGGAGAGTTGGCATCGTTATCAGAAAACAGTGAAAGCTGCAAAATCCAAATACTTTTCTGATATAATTACCTCAAACTCTCGCAACCCACGTGTCCTCTTCTCCACCCTAAACTCTGTTCTCCACCTCACTGAACCATCACCTCTGGAAGCCTCGACTGAGCTGTGCGACAACTTCTTACATTTCTTTTTGGAAAAAATTGCGACCACCAGGGCTCTCATTTCTCCTCCAACTCATGACCCATCCATCCCACCTCAATCTGCAGCTCTAGTTGACCATTTTGAACCCATCACTCTATCTTCTCTAGAGCAGGTCATGTGCAGCTTGAAACCTGGTTCCCCCTTTGATGTGGTCCCCCCCTCGACTACTAAAGGAGGTGTTTCCAACTCTAGGTCCGTCCATTCTTGATATAGTAAACAGTAGTTTATCCACTGGTGTGGTGCCAAAAACCTTTAAACATGCTGCTGTCCAGCCTCTCCTGAAAAAACCTAACCTTGACCCCTCAGTCGTGTCCAACTTCCGGCCTGTCTCCAAACTCCCATTTGTTTCTAAAGTACTGGAGAAAATAGTCCAGTCCCAGTTGAAGTGCTTCCTGGAGGATCACGCCATCTTAGAGCTTTTCCAATCTGGCTTTAAACCTCTCCACAGCACTGAAACTGCCCTGCTGAAGGTCTTTAACGACATCTTCAGATTCACAGATACCGGTGATTCTGTGCTGCTTGTCCTGTTGGACCTCACAGCCGCCTTTGACACCATCGACCATGAGATCCTCAATGCTAGGTTGGAGCAGTGGGTGGGCATCACAGGATCAGCCCTCAATTGGTTCAGATCTTACCTCACTGACAGATCCTTTTGTGTCTCCATCAAGGATTTTAGTTCCGCAGAGGCAGAGCTTAAATGGGGGGTTCCGCAGGGGTCCATCCTGGGTCCCCTCCTATTCTCTTTATACCTGCTGCCGCTTGGTGCTATTTTCCAGAAACACAACATGCCCTTCCACTTCTATGCCGATTACTGTCAAATTTACTTCCCACTAAGACACAATGGTACATGCTCTATTCAACCGCTGCTCGACTGCCTGGGTGACATCAGGGACTGGATGGCTTTAAACTTAAATTTCAATGAAAAGAAGTCTAAAGTCATGTTGTTCCCTCCCAATGACATGATCACAAACCACTGCATTGACCTCTCCGCTCTAACCCTGTCAGAAAAACAAAGAGTCACTAATCTGGGCGTGATAATGGACCCTTCCCTGAAACTTAACAATCCTGTAAACATGATATTTAAATCATGTTTCTTCCAACTGAGGCGGCTGTCTAAACTGAAGCCCATATTGTCCAAAAATAACCTGGAGACAGTAATACATGCATTCATTACATCTAGGCTTGATTACTGCAATTCACTCCTGTTTGGTATCAGTCAGACCTCCATTGCACGACTACAACTGGTCCAGAATGCAGCAGCCCCATTTTTAACCAGTACAGGCAAAAGAGAGCACATTACACCAGTTTTGGCCTCACTGCAATGGTTACCGGTTCACCTTTGAATCCAGTTCAAAATACTCATGTATGTCTACAAATCACTGAACAGTGTCCCCCCCCCCCCCCCCCCCCC
>NC_056500.1:350802-389439 GCF_014905685.2 Nematolebias whitei
CCCCCCCCCCCCCCCCCATCTCTCTGATCTGCTACAACCGTATGTCCCACCACGCTCCCTGAGGTCAGCGGACCAGTTGCTCCTCACAGTTCCAGGAACTCGTCTTAAGTGCAGAGGTGACAGGGCCTTCTCTGTAGCAGGACCAAGACTTTGGAACGAGTTACCTCTGCTTGTCAGACAGGCCCCCCCCTCTTGGTTTTCAAGTCCCGTTTAAAAACTCACTACTATTCAGTAGCTTTCAACACCAGATGATCTGTGTTTTGATCCTGTATGCTCCACACTGGTTTGTCGTCATTATCTGCATCGTTTTTATGTCTATATTCTGATTTACCTCATTTTGTATTTTGCTTTGTGTGTTACCTGTTGTTCTGTCTGTACAGCACTTTGGTTGGCCTTGTAGCTGTTTTAAGTGCTCTATAAATAAAATGGTATGGTATGTTTTGTAAGGAGCCACCGTCCTGTCAGAATCCCCATCCCTCCAGGAGCCACCATCCTTTACGGCTTGCTTGAGATATAAACTGGACGGAGAAATGTGCAATTTGACATTTTGAGGCCTTGTTTTTTTGTTTTACAACTGTGGCAAAGTTTCAACATGATGGAGGTGGGGGTGGGGGGGCGGCATTGATTTACAGCAGCTCAATGTGTGAACACTGTGCACCACTGATCTTTCAAATATTAAATATATCTGGAGGGGGCAGATTTTGAGCTCTTTAAGGTGCTTGATGGACTGAGAACCATAAAGTTTGTCTCATATTCATAAAGAATATTATTTGTATTAAAAATAATGGATGAATGGATAAATGTTTTTTATGTCCGAAGAGACAACCCGCTCTGTCAGAGTTTTTCATTGTAAATATTTTAGTGTCTAATTAATGTGAAGTTACTCCAAAGACCACACCAAACTGCAGTCAATCTCAAATTTACCATAAAATAGAAGAGAAAAGTGCAATGCTGTTGCTGTTGTAATTATAGTAAAATATTGTTCTGTATTTTGTTAAAACGGAAACAATCAGAGACTTTAGTGAAGAAAAGGAAAAATGAAAGTAAGAATCAAACAATTCAAAATGAATGGTGGGTAAAAACTTATCAAATTAATGATTTCCTGAAAAAGGATGAGTTTGGACACCGAGTTTAATTATATGCAAATATTTTTCAAAGTCTGATTGATGTGATTAATGCATGAATTAATTTGTTCTTAGAGTTTTAGGAAGAAGCAAAGTTGCTGATTCAATCTTCACCCCCCCCCCCACCCCCACAAACAACAACAACAACAACTACAAACTGATCTGAAATCTACATTCGATTTCAGTCCAGCAGCTCTCAGCTGCAGAAACCGAGCAGCATCTTCACTCTGCAGGAATATCCTTAATAATAATAATAATAATAATAATAATAATAATAATAATAATAATAATATTATAATAATGATAGATGATAATAATAATAATAATAGATGATGATGATAATAATAATAATAGATGACGATGATAATAATAATAATAATAATAATAGATGACGATGATAATAATAATTATAATAATAATAATAGATGACGATGATAATAATAATAATAATAGATGATAATAATAATAGATGACGATGATGATAATAATAATAATAATAGATGACAATGATAATAATAATAATAATAATAATAATAGATGACGATGATAATAATAATAATAATAATAATAGATGACAATGATAATAATAATAATAATAATAATAGATGACAATGATAATAATAATAATAATAATAATAATAATAGATGACAATGATAATAATAATAATAATAATAATAATAGATGACAACGATAATAATAATAATAATAATAATAATAGATGACAATGATAATAATAATAATAATAATAATAGATGACAATGATAATAATAATAATAATAATAATAGATGACGATGATGATAATAATAATAATAATAGATGACAATGATAATAATAATAATAATAATAATAATAATAATAATAGATGACAATGATAATAATAATAATAATAATAATAGATGGCGATGATAATAATAATATTGCCGCTTTGGAGAGATATTTTTGTACTTATCCACCGAAAAGCAGCAGGAATTACAGAGGTAATTCTCTTCATCCGATTGTCAGCTTAGCTTTAAATGATCGTGCTATAAACAGCACGCCCCCCCCCCCCCAAAAAAAAAAAAACCCACCTCCACGAAGTGTCAAAGAAGCAGCGAGGTGCTCTGAATTGGAGATTATCCAACTAATTCCTGAACAACAACAACAACATGGTCACTTCAGTTCATTTCACCTGAAAAATCTCTAATTTCTAATAAATATATTTACTAGGACGCATTTCTTCAAAAAGGAAATGTCAGAAGGAATTAAAGCATAAAAAGTGCAGCCAGTCAAAAAACAGATTTTTGTTAAATTACACGAGTCTTTCTACATTTTTTGATAATTCTCATTATTAATAAAAATTCCCTCAGAGTTTGATTGATGACTGTAAATTTACGTGGTTTGTAATTATTATTATTATTATTATTATTATTATTATTATTAACACACACACACACACGCACCCACACACACACACACACACACGCACGCACACACACACACGCACGCACACGCACACACACACACACACACACACACACAGGTGATCTGCAGCCACTGACTTCTGCTCTTTCACAATAAATAAATAAAAGCAGAAAAGCAGCAAAGCGCACGCGCCTCGTTCCTTTCAGCTAATATCAGCTACACTTCAGCTCATTCACTTCCACAACACGTACCATGATAGCGTGGGGGGTGCCAGCCTGCTCAATGCCCCATTTTCCTCAAAAGTTCAGCTTCCAAGCAAGAAGAAGTAAATGAGGGGTGGGGGTTAGGGGGGGGCTTGGTCTCCTCGCTGTTGCCGGAAGCCAAAAAGAAAAAACCCACAAGCTTTAAACAAGTCGGCTGGAGAAAAACGCGTCTGTCTGAGAAGTGAGTCCGCTCTTCATGAGCGTGATGCAGCACGAGCGTGCGTGAGAAGTCCGGAGGAGGCGCGTCGTTCAACCGCCGAACTTATCCAGGTTTGACTTGAGGAGACGGAGGCTGGGGGGGGGGCAACTCCCTGACAGATCTAATAATTGTTTGAGTGAAAGAAGCTGACCGGAAGTTCTCTGTGCGTCTTTTCTGCTGCTTCCTGCGCCGCGCGCCTCTTCTGCGGCTTGTTGCTTTATCTCCTCGCTCTCCTTCTCCCCTCTCTCTCCTTTCTGACACACACACGGAGTTACATACGAGCTGAGTGCACGTGTGTGTCTGTGTGTGTGTCTGTGTGTGTGTGTGTGTGTGTGGGGGGGGGGGGGGGGCTCACCGCCTCCTCATCAAAGCGCAGCGGCTCCAAAACGCGGAACGTCCAAAACTGACCGACTAATAAGAAACCGAGCCACTGTCACCTGCGCGCGCCCGCAGGGTGAGGCTTCAGCTCTGGCGTTCACAGTCAGTGTGAGGTGGTGGTGGGGGGAGACGGGGGGCCGGGGGGGGGGGGGGGGGGGAATTATTAACCCCGCGAGGTACGCGCGCGGTCTGTCGCGGCCGCTGCGGAGACAGCTGGGGCTTTAGGAGCATTAGGAGCACCGGGGGCTAAATCACGGCTGCGGGGGGATTAAAGGGGGCTGCGCCGGGCTCCTGCGCATTCCGTTAATATAGAAGGTTCGGGACCGGGACGGGGACCGGGACCGGGACCGGGACGGGGAGGGGTGGTTCTGGAACCAAACAGCGGAGTAAAGATCAGCTTGCAGAGAGGTCGACTTTGGAGACTCCTTTGGTCCTTTCAGCTTCCATTCAGTGTTTGCTCGGTGTGGGGGGGTCAGTGCTGTCACACTCTGCTCTGGTCTTGAAGCAAACTGGGCCGCGTGGACCAGGAAGAGTGACACGCGCGCACAGACACAGACAGACACCATGCGAGCAGCAGGGAGCAACAAGGAGCCATGACTGGGGCCCCCAGGAGCCACCCAAACACCAGCGTGTCCAAAGAAAGTTTAAAATAACTTTGTGAAATAAATCCATGATTAATAAGAACTCTGTGTGTGCGCGCGTGCGCGCCAGCGTGTGTCTTTCAGCGTCATGTTTTCATCTCACCAAAACAAAAGCAAGAAATGAAATCTCCTGATGCTGCTCAATAATCCAGGTAGAAACATCTAAAGAAGTTCCATCTGGTCCTCTGGACATTCAAAAAAAAAGAAAAAAAAAGAAAGAAACCTGAAGACAGGAGGGCGCGCGCGCGTGCGTGTTTTGCTTCAACTGGATCTTCAGGCTAATTTCGTTTTGTTTTGCTTTAATAAGAAGACATTTAATGAGAGCTCATAGTTCATATTAAAATTTAAGCTTTAAACAAACAAGAACAAAAGCATCAAGTTCTACATTTATATAATAATAATAATAAATTATAACATTTATTATGATCCAATCTTAGAGCAGTTGAGTTCCAACAAGAAACACATTCAACTGATCCAAGTTGTTCACCTGCTCAAAACATTCATTTGCCTATTAACAGATTTTTGGTTCTTTATTTATTTGTATATTTATATATTTTTGTTTATGGATTTTTTTGTTTGTGTGTTTATTTATTTACTTATATATCGAAACACTATTAAAAAATCTATTTATTTATTGAAATATTTATTTACTTGGTATTTATTTATTTACTTGGTGCATTTTAGTGTATTTCTTAGTTTATATCTTAGATCCTTCTTTACAGTTTCTTTTTTATCATTTATATTTTGCTATTGCTGGAAGTAACTGGGACCATAAGTACACAATTTAGTTCCACCTCATGCAACACATGCGATGAAACAATAAAGAACCTCGAACTTCATTTTTGTGCTAGTTCTGAAAACATTTCTGAGGAAACGTGAAATTAAAACTGTAAAAAGGAGAAGATAATTAAATGAACATATATTACAAAAACATGAGATTAGTGAAAATGTTAAAAACAATAAACAAATACATAAATAAATTAATTAAAAAATTGTTTATTTATGTTTTTACTTGCAGAAATAGAAAAATATATTTAAAAAAGTCAACAGTTACAATAAAAACTATAAATTATATAAAATAATAATAATATTGATAACAATAAAACAAAATCACTAATAATAATAATGACAATAATAATGATAATAATGATATAAAAGAAATTAAACAACAACACCAACAACAATAATAATAAAATAAATATAAGACTAGAAATAGTAAGAAAAATAATGATGCTAGTAATTATATAATAGAAAAAATAAGATTATTGATATAATTGTAATACTACTACTACTAATAATAATAATAATAATAATAGAAATAATAATTTGTTCACCCTTTATTTCTACAGGTTAATCCCACTGAGCCTTGGGGACTCATTTACAAGAGAGACCTGATCTCTTTAACAAAGATCGATGAGAACAGTGGACAACATCTACAAAGATAGACAATCATAAAGGATGTGTACAAATGTATTTTTTTAACAAGTGAAATAAAAAAGGGTTTTAAAAGGATAATTACAAGGAAAAGTAGCAAAAAACAGCTAGATTGTAATTAATGAAGGGATTATACTGACCGTAGTCAACATATTAATAATAATAATAATAATAATAATAATAATAATTAAGGATAATAATAATTTTAATGATAATAATAATAATAATTTCAAATAATAAAATTATATGTTAATAATAATGAGATAATATAATAATAACAACAACAATAACAATAACTCTAATAATATTAATAATAAAACAACAACAATAATAACAATTATAATATAAAAATAATACAATAATAATATGATAACAATAATAATAATTATTATAATAGTAATGATGATGATAATAATAATATAATAACAATAACAATAATACGTATTATTATGTAAGCATAAGGATTATAATGATATAATAATATGAATAATAAATGCAATAAGAACTAATAATAATAATAACAAAAACAACAACAATAATAACAAAAATAATAACAACAATAATAATAATAATGATGATATTACTACTACTACTACTACTACTACTACTACTAATAATAATAAATCACAGACTATTATCTATATTTAAAAGCTGATGTTTAATATACATGTTTATTTGAACCTTCTTAATTTGATTGTTGGATTCTTCACTTTTCTTCTTCTCTGTTTTGTTGGCCAAACACTAACAAATGTGTTGTAACTGCTGTTAATCCAAGCAGAGGCTTTAATTTCATTTACCTTTAATTAAAGTCAGCAGCTTTCTGCAAGGGGGAGGAGGGGTCCTGAAGAAAGTGATCTGCAGGAGAAAGGAAGTAAAATAAAATAAAATAAATAACAAGAACAAACAAAGCGTGTTCGTTGTGTAAAAAAGCTGAATCTGATCAGAAAACGAAATAACTGAGATGAATCTAAGGTGTTTGAGAACAGACCTCACCTGAAACTATCCATCCATCATCCATAATCTTTTCCCATTTCTTCCTTTTCAGGTTGTGGAGGTCACGGGTGCCCATATTCAGCATTTACTGTGCGAGAGGTGGAGGACACCCATGACAGGTCTCCTGTCCATCACAGGCCTGAAACTAAACCCACAAAAAAAAAAAAAAACAACTGAATATTTCAGCGTCTATTTGGACCTCAAATTAACACAATTTAATTTATTTTCCTCATATTCTTTCTGCAAATATTCTAAAAACAGACCTTTAAGTAAAAAACAAACAAACAAACAAAAAACTGCAGAAACGAGACGATTTTCACTTTAGTTTAAATAACTTCTAACAGCTCTCTATATAAATAAGTTTAAGAAAAACTGTTTTATTCACATCATTCCATCCATGTTATATTTGTCTTTTGGAACTTTTTTAATCGTTTTTCCTTCCAACTTGAAGCGTTTTAAACAGACAAATCAATCAGTAAATGATCAATAAAAAGGAGGGATTAATCTGTGATCCTCTTTAAATTATTTAAATCAACGCAAGCTGGGCAGAGGACAGAATTTAATTTTACCCATGAAAAATGATTTATGGGAATAAAATTAATGCAGTAAATATCCTGAAATTCAAAATGTGCTTCTCAAAACATAAAAAAGTGAAAAGGTCTCTGTTTGTGGACAGAGATCAGACCAAAGCAACTTGTTTATGTGTGTGTGTGGGGGGGGGGGGGGGGGGGGGAGGCAGCCCCCATAACCCCCCCCCCCCCCCCCCCCCCGAAACAAAGAGCCTGCTTCATCCCGCATGAAAGAATCAGACCCGGAGCTGAGCTCAGTCAAAGGAATGATCAGAAGCTGGAGCCAACAGGTGAGCTTGTGACAACAGCTGTCCTCACAGAAAACTAAAATAAACAATGACATGTTTGTTTTTCCTCACAATAAACAAAAACAAACAACAACATGTTTGTTTTTTCTCACAGTAAACAAAAACAAACAATGTTTGTTTGGCCTAACAGTGAACAAAAACAAACACATTTGTTTTTCTTTACAGTAAACAAAAACAAAGAACAACATGTTTGTTTTTCCTTACAGTGAACAAAAACAAATAAACATGTTTGTTTGTTCTTATAGTAACCAAAAACAAGCAACAGCATGTTTGTTTGTCCTAAGTGAACAAAAACCGTAAAAAAAAATATTAACCGTCTCCGCCCTTCTCCCACACCCCGCTCCACAGCCATCCTTGTTCACAGTCTGGTGACTTCCCAGATTGACTACTGCTACTTTCTTCTTTATGGCCTCCCCAACAAATCTCTCCAGAAGCTACAATTGGTCCAGAACTCAGCTGCCCGTGTCATCACTCAAACCTCCTCCTATAACCACATCACTCCAGTCCTGCAGCAGCTCCACTGGCTCCCGGTTAAATCACGCATCGTCTTCAAAATTCTTCTTCTCACTTTCAAAGCTATCCACAACCTTGCCCCTCCGTACCTATCTGACCTCCTACACATCTCCATCCCCTCTCGCTCTCTCAGATCCTCCTCTTCACTACACCTCCATGTACCCTCTGCCCACCTCTCCACCATGGGGAGCAGGACCTTCACCTGCTCTGCCCCTCATCTCTGGAACTCTCTACCCCCTGACTTAAGAAACACCACCTCTCTTTCTCTATTCAAGACTGCTCTGAAAACACATCTCTTTAGACTCGCTTATCCTTAACTTTGCTCTATGTATTTTATATTCTTTTTGCATTTTATATTCTGTATGTATTTTATATTCTGTATGTATTTTATATTCTTTATGCATTTTATATTCTGTATGTATTTTATATTCTGTATGTATTTTATATTCTTTATGCATTTTATATTCTGTATGTATTTTATATTCTTTATGCATTTTATATTCTGTATGTATTTTATTCCTGTTGATCTTTGTTCTTACTGTAAAGTGTCCTTGGGTGTCCTGAAAGGCGCTTTTTAAATAAAATGATTATTATTATTATTATTATATAAAAACAGAAAACAACATGTTTGTTTTTCTCAATGTAAAAAACCACAAACATGATTGTTTTTCTCTACAGTAAAAAAAACAAACAAAAAACAACATGTTTGTTTTTCCTCAGAGTAAACAAATTCCAACAACAAAATGGTTGTTTGTCCTAACAGTGAACAAAAATAAACAACATGTTTGTTGTAGAGAGAGACCCCTTATGATGAAAAAGATGGATGGAAACAATGTTCCCTCGCTCGGACGTGGGTCACCGGGGCCCCACTCTGGAGCTGGGCCTGGAGGTGGGGCATGCTGGCGAGCGCCTGGTGGCCGGGCTTTTACCCATGGAGCCCGGCCGGGCACAGCCCAAAGAGGAGACGCGGGTCCCCCTTCTCTTGGGCTCACCACCTGTGGGAGGGGCCAAAGGGGTCAGGTGAAATGTGGGATGGGTGGTGGCCTGATCCTCGGCTACAGAAGCTCGCTATTGGGACGTGGAATGTGACCTCACTGGTGCGGAAGAAGCCTGAGTTGGTGTGTGTGAAGTTGAGAGGTTCTGTCTAGAAATTGTCGGACTCACCTCTACGCATGCCACTGGCTCTGGAACCAGTTTCTTTGAGAGTGGTTGGACACTCTTCCACTCTGGAGTTGCCCCTGGTGACAGGCGCCGAACAGGAGTGGGCATTTTTGTTGTCCCCAATCTTGGTGCCTGAACATTGGGGTTCACCCCAGTGAATGAGAGGGTAGCCTCTCTCCGCCTCTGTATGGGGGGATGGGTTCTGACTGTTGTTTGTGCTTATTCACCAAACAGCAGCCCAGATTACCCACCCTTTTTGGAGTCCTTGGAGGGGGTAGTGGAGAGTGCGCCTCCTGGGGACTCCCTTGTTCTGCGGGGGGACTTCAACGCTCATGTGGGCAATGACAGTGAGACCTGGAGGGGTGTGGTTGGGAGGAATGGCACACCTGATCTGAACCCGAGAGGTGTTCTGTTATTGGACTTATGTGCTCGTTGTCATAGTTCGCCCCTGGATCCCCCTCAGTTTCTGTTTATTTCATCCTGTTCGGTCCTGCACTGCCTATCACCCATTTTCTGCTCCTGTCACTCTCTCTCAGCAATCTGCACTCATCTGCTGCACCCTGTCTCTACATTCAGCACTCACCTGCCACACCTGTTCAGCTCACTACTTAAGCTCCACTCTCACTCTCCTCAGTGCCAGATTATTGAAAGCTCTCCAGCCAGAAAATTCTCCAGCATTCTCCTCGACCCTGATTTCTGATCTTGAACCCTGCTTCGTCTTCTGACTCTTCACTTTTGCCTTGCTCCTGACTGGACACCTCTACAATTTTCTGACCATGGTAATACAACCCTTGCTTGCTCTTTCTCGACCATGCTTTTTGAATCACCCTTCTAGGCATTTTTTTTCTTTGCTTGTGTAGTGATGTAAGGACAGCTTTCGCTGTAACATACTACTAATTAATTATTCTTAAAGCTAGTTCAAGCACAAAGAATATTAATTGTTTAATTACAACGGGTTCTTTCTTTTTCGAGTTAAATTTCTTCCATGTGACCAAGATAACTTGTGGAGTGGAGTGTATAATTAGTGACATGAGATGCCATTTTATCTTTGACCCATCAGAATAAATGCGGTCATTTATTTAACAGAATCAAAATTTAACATCAAACATGAACACATTGATTGGCTGATTTGTTTCTTATTAATAAACTTGGCAAGTTCAAATAACAAGACAACAGAGGATTACAGATGGAGAATAATTCATCTCTGAAGGTATCTAGCTTGATTTACTGGCAAATAGAAGTTTAAAGAGAAGGAGTAAAGAGGTTTAAAGATTTAAAGAGGAGGTTTAGATGGATGAAGGAACATGTGTTGACCAGAAAATGGCACCCTTCCTCCGACACCAGCTCAGCCCGCGGTACACTCAGGGTGTGCAACGACTTGTTACCTGAGCAGAGGATACATCAACTCCGGAACAGAGGTCCATTGGCACGCTACCTTTTCAGCGTCTCCAGTCAGGGTGGCTGAGAATCTTTAGAAGTAGTTCCATATGCTCCGATCAACAGAATAAGCTTCCTTCAAAGTTGAAAGCATTTAATGCTCGGGGTGAGTCACAGCGAGGCAGCTGGGACTCCGCTGAAATGGAGGGACCCTTGGCACATGGTCCAATCCATCAGATATTTAGTTAAGCTGTAAGACTCCATCAGACTGAGGGTGCATTCACACTAGCCCTGTTTAGTCCGCTTTAATCAAACTCTAGCTCGTTTTCCTAGAAAGCCCAGTTCGTTTAGGGACGTGTGAACACACCATCGAACTCTGTCATGGAACAAAAAGGCGAACTCTGGCCCGGGCTAAAACCTAGGTCTCGGTCCGGTAGAAGCGAACTCCAGCGCGGTTCGAGTACAGTGTGAATGCAAACAGACCGGGCCCCGCTCTGCAGGATAAACAACACGCATTTCTCTGACCTTATATGGAGCCGGCAGCTGACTTGTGTGGAAAAACAATATTCTCCATGGTCTTCTGTCTCTTCTTCTGCTCATGCTAAGTCCATTTTTGAAAAATGACAAAATATAACTCCTAAAACTGCTAAAACTTGATGCCACTTTGTTTTTATTTTTATTTACAGAAGAAGAAGAAGAAGAAGAAGAAGAAGTGTCTTCAGAGGTTTTTGTGTAATTTCTTTCAGTAGTTCTTGGTGCAGCGCCCCCACAGGCGAGCAGGGGGAATAGGTTGGTTCAACAGGTTGACTCGACTGCACAGTGCAGTGTGAATGCAAACGCACCAGCTCAAATGTAAACAAAAGCTCATGAATATTGGTCCTGAATCGAGTCTAACGGACTATCTGGTGTGAAAACGACCTGAGTCTCATCTTCGACTGAAAGTTCCAGGAAGACTGGAAAGACTGGGAAGACTCGGAAGACTGAATAGTTCCAAGAAGTGTTGACTTTTAAAGGGTATCCACTTCCTGTCACTTGGTACTTCCTGATTGGTTGAAACAACCAGCAGGGGTGTAGTTTTAGTGATGTCAGAGGGTTATTAGAAGTCAGCAGACAGCAGAAATGTTTTTAATAACGTCCTGATGCATGCTCAATAATCCAGGTAGAAAAATCCAAAAAAGTTCAATCTGGTCCTCTGGACGTTCAAAAAAAAACAAAAAACAAAGCAAAAAAATCTAGAAACGTTTCGTCTCTCATCCAAGAGACTTCCTCAGTCTGAGGTGCTGTATTCAGCTCAGTCTCTTAAATAGCACCTTCTCAGAGTGGATCAACCAGTTTGCTGCTGACAACCAGAACCAGCTGATCACATGCTCAAGAAGGACCATCAGCCTAACAATGGATCATTAGCACCTGATGGCTGTTTACTATTCACAGAGGGCTGAGTTATACTAGCAATCACAGCATTGTAAGAGGGGGACAGTTGAACCCGGAGGCCTCCACCCCTGTTTAATGATGGACGATTTCTTTTCACAAAGATGGCCTCCTTTACTCCTCTCTCAAACCATCGTTCCTCTCTGTCCAGGATGTGAACATCTTCATCCTTGAAAGACATCTCCAGGCCAGCGGTCACTCTTTCAGGGACTTTACCTTAGCTACTTTCATATTGTCTGGAAATATTCCTTTTGAAAATGATAAATTACAAATATATGTAAACGGCTCGATAACATAACTCATTATGTCCTTTACAAACATCATATCCATGTCCACCCAGTCTTTTGATCTCTTATCTGTAAGATTTTTTACAACATTCATTTTTTCTTCTTTGTCAGTTCCATTAAGAAAAATACTGTTGTCACAACTTATAACTGAATGTTTCACATTTTTATCTACTTTTGGTATTTTAGCAGCAAGGCTAGATCCAACGTTCACAAAATGATGATCAAATCCATTTACAATTTAATTTCATCATGGATTTCATCGTCATCCTTCAAAAAATATTGTGAAATACCTGTTTTTGCTTTATGACTTTTCAGAACACTATTTATTACTCGCCATGTAGCTTTCATATCACCATTACTTTTATTTAATAAATCACTATAATATTCCTTCTTGTGTTTCCTTATAATCGCTACTAATTTATTTTTATACTTCTTATATTTATCTTCAGCCTCTTGTGTTCTCAATTTAAGAAACATGAAACAAATAATTCTTTTTTTTAACAAGCATTTCTCAACCCTTTCATCATCCATGGTTGATCAACAACATTTCTCTTTGTATTATTATTTTGCACACAATTCTTTTCATACAGAGTTCCCAAAATATTCATAAACTCATCATATGATCTGTTCACATCATCAACATACACGTCTTTCCAGCTTTGTTTATGTAAATCATCTTTTAATTTGTCCAATGCTTTTTTTGATGTGTTTATTGTTTTTTCTTAATTGTGATTTCTTTTGTAATGCTTTGATCATTTTTATAAATCATGAAAACTGGTAAGTGATCACTTAAATCACTCGTTAAAATACCTCCCATCACATCCCCATTTGTTACATTTGTGAAAATATTATCGATTATTGTAGCACTATGAGTTGTAATTCTTGTTGGTTTTGATATTAATGGATAAAGATTTAAACTATACAATGAATTTGTAAATGTACTGATGTTATTTGAATCTGTTTTATTTCCCAGGTCAATATTAAAGTCTCCACACTAAAATATGCTTTTATTAAAACTCTTGTCCAATAGTACGATTTTATCAGTGAATATTTCTATATTTCATCCTGGAGATCGATATACACAGCTTATCAATATGTTTTTATCATTCTTGGTTATTATTTCTATTGTTATTATTTCCATGATATTATCAACAATTATTGACATTTCATTAATTAACTTACATTTTATTTCATTTTTAACAAATAGAGCCACTCCACCACCTCTTTTGTTGCTTCTGTTCACATGATATAATTCATACCTTCCATGTGAACATTAGTTGTGTTTTCATCGTTGAGCCATGTCTCTGACAGTGCTATTATTGTAAAGGTTCTGTTTAGCTGTTTTAAATAATCTGTTATTTTGGATATATTTGCATTTAAACTTCTACTATTAAAGTGAATAATAGAGAGACCTCCATTTGTTATATTGATGTCATTAAACTGTTCTTCATTGTAATATTCACAGTCTTTTATTGCAGGGAAAATATTTGTATCGATCACATCTTCAACATTGTAGATTTTAAACTCTAAGTCTTCGTATGTTGCCATGTTTTAATGTATTTGTTCATTTTTATATTTTGTTAATTTCTTGTTTGTGAAGTTATGTCAATGATTTATCATCTGTCCTCTCCTGAGCTCATTTTAGTTTTTCCAGATCCTTCAGGACTTTTATTATTTTAGCCTGAGATTCTTCCTCTAGTTTGATCCAAATGTTTCCATTTCTTGTCCAAGTTGATGCTATTTTTTTTCAGTTTTTTCAACCACCTTGCTTCACGTGCAATATTTCCATTTTTTTTAAGTTAGTGTCATGAACCAGAGGCCGGATCGCAAACAACAACAACAACCACTGAGAGGGTTAAAAGATTTATTGTGAAATAAAGTAAAACTCTGGAGTAGGTCCGGTTCTGGGCTGGTTCCGATCTTCTGATTGGTAGTTCGTGATTGGGTAGTGTTGTAGTGGCGGGCTGCCAGTAGAAGTAGAACTGATGTTAAGGTCCACTGGAACGGAGTCCAACAGGCTTGCAACTAAAAGATAAAGGTTAGTAGATGCAGGGGAAAAAAGACTAATTGGGGAAATGAATCTGTGGGAATCAGATTCAGGGGTAAGGATAAGTCCGTGATACAGAATGAGCTTGACCTTTAATCCGTGATCCAAAAAACAGTCAGAAGGGAAAGGCAGAGTTCATACCGTGAAGTCAGTTGTTCAGCAGAAGTATCCAGTACGTGATCCAAAAAGAGAGTAAAAAAAAACAAGAGCATGAGTCGGTACCTGATCAGATGAGCAAAAGCAGACGAGGGCTGAGGCAAAAGCGTGGTCGTGGTCAAGGCAAGGGTCATGAACGTGATGAGTCAATCAATGGAATGCTGGAAAGTCTACTGCTGATGAGACAGGATAGAGAATCTGGCCCAGACTGAGAGGAATGAGTGAGCTTAAGTACTGACTGGACCAGGTGGTGGAGCTGTGGGATAATGAGCGGTGACAGGTGACATGAGTTGAGTGATTACTGAGTGTGCAACATGACAGAGGAGCTGACAGAGAGCAGAGCTATGACAGTTAGATGTTCGTTCATGTAAACATTTGTTCCCTTCAGTTTTTTGCTTGCACTATTACCTTGTTTCAAAACTTTGGTTTAAATGAAGAATTAGATAGATGTAGTAGAGCAGGAACTCAGCGAAGTTGGCCGTCCATAAGTATAGTTAAATAGTACATGAGTGATTATGGACTTTGCGATACATGGCGATCTCTTCACCCGAACCATAGGGAGTATTCTTTCTTCTCACCTGTCCATCACTCTTACTCTCGTCTGGATTATTTTTTATTCAGCAGCTCGTTGTTGACGGACATCTCGGGTACTGAGATACACCCTATAGCTGTCAGTGATCATGCTCCTGTCTCTTTAACTCTAGCAAACAGAAAATAAATTCCAAAAAGTATAAACTGGAGATTTAATATATCATTGCTTGAGGATGAAGATTTTATCAAATATTTTACATAAGAGTGGACTTCATATCTGGAGTATAATGACTTGCCTGGAACATCAGCATCTGTTCTCTGGGAGGCAGGGAAAGCAGTGATGAGAGGTAAAATAATCTCATCCTCATCACATAAGAAGAAAAAAGAAAATAAACATTCAAGAATTAGAAGAACCCCAAAAAAGTTCAATCTGGTCCTCTGGACATTCAAATAAAACAAAAATCTTAACAAAGCAAAAAATTGTAGATACGTTTCATCTTTCATCCGAAAGACTTCCTCAGTCTGAGGTGTTGTATTCAGCTCTAGTGAACTAGACCTCCGACATCAATCTGTCTCTGAAGACCTTCAGGGGACAGGAACTGTTATTTCATTGATTTGAATCCATAAATACAAATTATCTCATCAAGAGACTATTTAATTGTATCCTGAATTAATCAATTAAAAGAACACTTTTCTTTTTGTATTATCATTACTATTTTACAATATCTTGATAATCAAAAGTGTGTTTAGTTCATACTATTTCTAATGTTGAAGTAAACCACTCATTTAAATCAACTGTGAAACAGTATTAATGACTTTTAAACCTCATTAGACATAGATCATACACGTTAAATGTCTATTTATGAAGTAAGTGTGCATTTTATTCTTCTGTCTGAATGAGGAGTGGATTTTAAGTCGGTCAAAAGTCAGAGGACAAGTTATGAGAACAAAGTGCCTTGTTTTAAAACTCTCAGACAGTAAATAAGAAACTGGCACCTGCAAAGTCTGTCATTTCTTCAAAATATTTTCCTGTCTGTACTAACCGTTCTTAAAAACATTTCTGCTGTCTGTTGACTTCTAATAACCCTCTGACATCACTAAAACACCACCCCTGCTGGCACGCCCCTACAAGAACCCTGCAGATGTTGGATGCTGTCTATCATGGTGCACTAAGATTCATAACTGGCTGTGATTATCGTACCCACCACTGCACTCTGTATTCATTGGTTAACTGGACATCAGTAACTTCATGCAGACTCTCTCACTGGTATATTTTCATCTTTAAATCACTTCTTGGTCTGCTGCCTTCATACATCTCCTCCTACATGTCTCTGCGTGAGTGCAGCTACGAAGTGCGCTCTCAGGACATTATTACCTGCAGTGTTCCCTCAGTGAGGACTGAACTAGGCAAAAGGGCCTTCTCCTACTCCGCTCCTGTTTCCTGGAATATCTTACAAAAAGATTTGAAGCTCTCGACCTTTGACCTCTCTAAGTGGCTTTAAGAATCTGTTGGACTCCTGGCAGGGTCCAATGCAGACATGTTCCTGTTTTTAGTTTTCTACATTTGTCTTGGAATCTAGCTGTTTTTTGTTTTGTTACCTTTTTCCTTTTAGCCATCCTATTTGTTAAAAAACAAACAAACAAAAAAAACTGTAGTATGAGTTTTTATAACTGCTTATTGTTGTTGCTGTTGTCCATTGTTGTCATCTTTCTTTGTTAAATCAGGTCTCTCTTGTAAATGAGTCCTCGAGGCTCAATGGGATTTACCTGTATAAATAAAGGTTGATTGTGTTAACCAATCAGGAAGTACCAAGTGACAGGAAGTGGATACCCTTTAAAAGTCAACACTTCTTGGAACTATTCAGTCTTCTTGGAACTTTAAGTCTTCCAAGTCTTCATGGAACTTTAAGTCTTAGGAGTCTTACTGGAAGACTCAGTCTTACGGCGAGCTGATGGAATGGAACCATGTGCCAAGGGTCCGTTCATTTCAACGGAGTCACAGCCTGCCTCGCTGTGAACTCACCCGGGCGTAACGCCCTACAACTTCTAATGAAGATTCCTTCTGAGGAAGCTTATTCTGTTGAACAGAGTACTTCGTCACTAATTCTGACGATTACCAGCCACTCTGACCGGAGACGCTGAAAGAAGCGTGAAATGGACCTCTGTACCGGAGCTGATTTATCTTCTGCCAAGGTAACAAGTCGTCATACGCTAAGTGTACCGAGGGCTGAGCTGGGGTCGGAGGAAGGGTGCCATTTCTGGTCAACACATCTTCCTTCATCTATCTAAATTCTCCTCTTTAAATCTAAAACTTCTTTACTCCTTCTCTTTAAACTTATATTCGCCAGTAAATCAAGCTAGATGCCTTCAGAGATGAAATATTCTCCATCAGTGATCATCTGTTGTCTTGTTATTTGAACTTGCTAAGTTTATTAATCAGAAACAGATCAGCAAATTAATGTGTACATGTTTTGATGTTAAATTTTGATTCTGTTAAATAAATGGCCGGATTTACTCTGATGGGTCAAAGATAAATGGCATCTCATGTCACTAATTATACACTCCACTCTCAAGTTATCTTGGTCCCATGGAAGAAATTTAACTCGAAAAAGAAAGAATTTGTTGTTAATTAAACAATTAATATTCTTTGTGCTTAAACTAGCTTTAAGAATAATTAATTAGTAGTATGTCCGCAGCAAAGCTGTCCTGTCACACTACACAGTTCAGTCTCTTAAATAGCACCTTCTCAGAGTGGATCAACCAGTTTTCTGCTGACAACCAAAACCAGCTGCTCACATGGTCAAGAAGGACCATCAGCCTAACAATGGATCATTAGCACCTTTTTCATTCATTCATTCAACCTTAATTTAAACAGATAAATCACATTGAGCCTCGAAGACTCATTTACAAGTGAGACCTGTTTGGACAGACAAAAAACAGTGGTTAACTGGACACATGAAGGAAATTAGAGGCGAAAAAATTCCTATCAGACTTTTTTCTTGGCTGAGAAAAACCCCCAATATTGAAAAAACACTTTGTACAAACAAGCACATATTTACGTAGACATTTTGCAGAGCAGAGCATAAGAAGGAAGAGACGAGACCGGTCAACAACGCCTACAGATGCTCTCGAGGTCACTGTAATCAGTCAATGTCCTCCGGTGAGATCCATAAACATTCTCGAGGTAAGTCGAGAAATGGCCAAGAATAACCTCTATAAGAAACCTGAGTCCTGAAATGATGAAACAAAGTTTATTCGGCTGGCTCATCTGGTTATCACCTGATGGCTGTTTACTATTCACAGGGGGTTGAGAAATACTAGCAATAACAGCATTGTAAGAGGGGGACAGTTGAACCAGGAGGCCTCCACCCCTGTTTAATGATGGATGATTACTTTTCACAAAGAGGGCTTCCTTTCTCCTCTCTCAAACCATCGTTCCTCTCTGTCCAGGATGCGAACATCTTCATCCCTGAAAGAGTGACCGCTAGCCTGGAGATGAGTGTAGACAAGGGATGGGGCTGATCCAGTATCGGTATCGGCCTCCGATACAAGCATAATTTATGTATTGGATTTTTCCGATCCACCTGCCAATATTTCCGATCCATGATGCATGTTAGCTTCAAACTACGGAATGGATTTCCTGAACGGCAGCGTGTCTCATGAACCCAGAGTAATAAGACCCGCCTCACATTCAGGAAATCATTTCATAGTTTGCAGCAGTTACAATGTGATGGCTGAGTTAGCAGCACTGTGGCTAACAGCTAACCAACTTTTCTTCGAAACATGTCCGCTGTGTGGAAGTATTTTACACTAGAAACACCACAAAACAAGACAGCATCGTGCAATGTCTGTAGAGCCATAGCACCACATTAAACCGCAGTAATGTTAGTTTTACGTTGGACATTCGAGTTCCGTGGCTTCAGTGGGGCGCTGCTCTTTGCTCAACCAGAAAGAGGCGACTCGACTCCAGCCAGCCGCGTCCAATCTGCCCGCTCAGTCTGCTCGTCTCTGAGGAGGGACAGACTGAGCACGGCTGCCCCAAATCAGGCTGCTTGCTTTGGATTGAACAAGAAGAAGACATCGCTGAAACCACAGAGCTCAAATGTTTACAGAGAAGTTGCTAAACTTCATCATAATTAATGACCAACCACAATCAGTTGTAGAAAACGAAGGATTTGCAAACAGAGGTGTACTGCAAACCCACCCACACAGACCAGTATTTGCAGTTTGACTCCCATCACCCTTTGGAGCACAAGCTATCAACAAGGAGTCATCAGGACTCTGTACCACAGAGCAGACAGCATCCCCACTAACTCAGGAGCCAGGCAGAAGGAGAAATCCCACACAAGACAGGCTCTAAAGCAGGTGTGCCCAACCAGTCGCTCGCCCGCGAGCTGGTTCCCAGTCGCCCGCAAAGCGAAGCCTTGACTTGTATTCTCACAGACATAGTCTCGCGAGTTTTGTGTGTGGTGACACAGTGCTCTCACGAGACTTTAGGCTCAGTCGTGGAGTAATGTCGGTGCGCAGAAAACATGGATGGAAAACTAGCGAACAAGCAAACGAAAACTTATTATTTTCACACAGAGTGGGAGGAGGAGTATTTTTTTGTTTATTCTAATTCGAAGTCCATTTGCCTCAAGAAGTCTTTCAGCGATGGACAAGTTATGAAAGAAGCGTTTATTGAGGCTGCAGATGTGCTTTTTCATGATTTTAAAAATAAAAGTGAGATCGTAGCTGCTATTAAAGACGTGCAGTTGTCCAGACAAACAGTGACACGGCGATGTGAGGGAATGGCTGTGGATGTGGAGGAGCAGCTAAAAAAGGACGTGGAAGAATGTGAGTGTTTCTCTCTTCAGTTTGATGAGTCGACAGACATGGTGGATGTAGCCCAGCTGTGTATTTTTATCAGAATGGCCTTTGCAGACATGAGTGCAAAAGAGGAGCTGCTCACCATCTTGCCTTTGAAGGGACATACAAGAGGAGAAGATATTTTTAATGCGTTTATGGAGTTTGTTAATAAAAGCAACTTGCCCCTCTTTAAACTAATTTCTATAACAACTGATGGCGCTCCAGCAATGACTGGTCACACCAGTGGATTTGTTGCACTCTGCAAGCAGAATGATGCTTTCCCAGACATTTTGCACTATCACTGCATCATCCACCAACAGGCCCTGTGTGGGAAGATTTTAAACATGAAGGAAGTGATGGATGTTGCCATGAAAACTGTGTGCTCTATAAGGGCCAGGAGTCTGCAGAGGAGGTTGTTCCGGGCTCACTTGGAGGAGGCAGGAGCAGACCACACAGACCTGCTGCTGCACATGGACGTCAGGTGGCTAAGCAGAGGTAAATTTCTGGACAGATTCAGTGAGCTGTTGCCTGAGATCAGGGATTTTCTGAAGCTGTCAGATCATGGTGAACATTCAAAACTAGAGGACACCCAGTGGCTTTTGGATTTAGCCTTCCTCACAGATCTCACCAGCCTGCTCAATGAACTGAATTTGGAGCTTCAGGGAAAGGACAAAAACATAATCCACATGATCAGTTCTGTGAGCACCTTCAAAAGCAGGCTGCAACTGCTCACAAGTCGGCTGCAACGCAGGGACCTGCGAAACTTCCCACACATGGAGGCAGAGCTACAGCGCCAAGGGAAAGAAGTCCCACAACTGGACAGTGCACACTATTCTAAGCAGGTTCAGAGCATCTCAGCAGAATTTGAGAGACGATTTACTGACTTTTCCTCCATCGAGCCTGTTACCAGCTACATGTGTTATCCTTTTGGAAATGTTGATGTGGATGACATTGTGTCCAAATTGGTGTCCGTGTTTCAGCTGGACAGCTCTGGTGTTGAAAATGAGGTGTTAAGTCTGCAAAATGACATCGGGATCAAATCCAGAGCATCACCTGGCGTGGATGGAGAGTTCTGGAGTCTGCTGTCAGAAGAAAAGTATCCTAACATCCGAAGATGTGCTTTGAACTTAACAGCACTTTTTGGATCTACCTACCTGTGTAAGTCTGCTTTTTCACACATGAAAATCATCAAGTCCAAAAACAGATCCACAATGAATGATGATCATCTGGAGACCTGCCTGCGCCTCGCAACCACCTCATACTGCCCAGCTTATGAGACCCTGGCCTCCTCCTCTCAGTGTCAGAAGTCCCACTAAGGTAGAGACACCTTTATTTTATACAGCTTGCATAAAAAGTTGTCTCCTATAGACACATCATGTTCTGTTTTATTTACTTTAAATAAGTGAGGAGTAGGGATTGATGAAAAATTATGTTTGTTGATAATGAGACTGGACGAGTAGCTCTCGGCAAATTGCCGACTTCAAAAGTAGCTCTTGGTTCAAAAAAGGTTGGGCACCCCTGCTCTAGAGCAATGTGGATATCCTAACTGGGCCTTCCTGAAAGCAGAGAAATAACCCAAACAGGACACCAGTCAGCCATCAGGTGAAAAGGAGGAACCCAGACCCAGACCAGTGGTCATTCCGTATGTTGAGGGAGTATCAGAGAAACTGAGATGTTTATTTTCTAAACATAACGTCCCAGTGGCTTTTAAACCCCAAAATACATTAAAGACTGGTTCATCCCAAAGATCCAGTCCCCCGGCACAAACAGAGTAATGTTGTGTATGCTGTTCAGTGTCAGGAGGGCTGTGATCAGTCTTACATCGGGGAAACTAAACAGCCACTGGCCAAAAGGATGGCCCAGCACAGAAGATCAACATCATCAGGACAGGATTCTGCGGTCTACACTCATCTCCAGGCCAGCGGTCACTCTTTCAAGGATGAAGATGTTCACATCCTGGACAGAGAGGAACGATGGTTTGAGAGAGGAGTAAAGGAGGCCATCTTTGTGAAAAGAAATCGTCCATCATTAAACAGGGGTGGAGCCTCCGGGTTCAACTGTCCCCCTCTTACAATGCTGTGATTGCTAGTATCACTCAGCCCTCTGTGAATAGTAAACAGCCATCAGGTGCTAATGATCCATTGTTAGGCTGATGGTCCTTCTTGAGCATGTGATCAGATGGTTTTGGTTGTCAGCAGCAAACTGGTTGATCCACTCTGAGAAGGTGCTATTTAAGAGACTGAGCTGAAAACAGCACCTCAGACTGAGGAAGTCTCTTGGATGAGAGACAAAACTTTTCTATATTTTTTTGCTTTGTTTTTTTTTTTTGTTTTTTTTTGAATGTCCAGAGGACCAGATTGAACTTTTTTGGACACTATTGGTTGGCTCTCTAACTATCTCTCAGACCGGAGGCAATGTGTTCAACATAATGGTACTTCCTCCAGTTATTTAACAGTCAACAATGGTACCACGAGGCTCAGTCTTAGGACCCACCCCCTTTAAAATCTACATACATAATCTAGGTAAAAGCATCCCTAATGCATCCATACATTTCTAAGCTGATGACACAGTTGTTTATTGTCGAGCTAAAACAGTTGATAAGGCTTTCCAGCTTTTGAATTTTGGATTCAACTACATCCAGACAGATTTGTTCCGCCTCAAACTTGTCCTAAATGCTGACAAAACCAAATGGATGCTTTTTTCAAATAGGAAGTTGGTCCCAGCAGTTCTTCCTCAGATTTTATCCTCAAATGGTGTCCCCATTGAGTTAGTTGATTCCTATAAATATTTGGGTATCTTGGTCGACTCACATCTTTCTTTTAAGCTCCATGTGGAAAACTTGGTAAAGAAACTGAAAGTTAAACTGGGTTTCTTTTTCAGAAACAGATCCTGTCTAACCCTGAATGCTAGAAAACGCCTTGTATCTGTGACTTTCCTTCCCTCAATTGATTATGGTGATATTATTTACATGAACACTCCTACAAGAACCCTGCAGATGTTGGATGCTGCAGATGTTGGATGCTGTCTATCATGGTGCACTAAGATTCATAACTGGCTGTGATTATCGTACCCACCACTGCACCCAGTATTCACTGGTTAACTGGACATCATTAACTTCACGCAGACTCTCTCACTGGTACATCTTCATCTTTAAATCACTTCCTGGTCTGCTGCCTTCATACATCTCCTCCTACATGTCTCTGTGTGAGTGCAGCTACAGCGTGCGCTCTCATGACATCATTACCTGCAGTGTTCCCTCAATGAGGACTGAACTAGGCAAAAGGGTCTTCTCCTACTCCGCTCCTGTTTCCTGGAATATCTTACAAAAGATTTGAAGCTCTCGACCTTTGACCTCTCTAAGTGTCTTTAAGAATCTGTTGGACTCCTGGCAGGGACCAATGCAGACATGTTCCTGTTTTTAGTTTTATACATTCGCCTTAGAATCTAGCTGTTTTTTTGTCCCCTTTTTCTTTTAGCCATCCTAATTGTAAAAAAACAAAAAAACAAAAAAACAAAAAAAACTTGCAGTATGACTTTTTATAACTGTTTATTGTTGTTGCTGTTGTCCATTGTTGTCATCTTTCTTTGTTAAATCAGGTCTCTCTTGTAAATGAGTCCTCGAGGCTCAACGGGATTTACCTGTAGAAATAAAGGTTGAATGAATTAAAATAGATGAATCAATATCCCTTCCCATTGTAAAATGGGAGACAGACTTGTCAGTCAACTTTGACAAAACTTCTGGTCTCAGATATGTCTAAGAACGTTTAAGATTATTAAAATCCCCAATTTACAACTAATACAATACAAAATCCTTCATAGGGTACACTACGCAGGTCAACGGATGTTCAGGATGGGTTTCGCATCATCTAATGTTTGCTCACAGTGCACAGACAATATTCCTGACATTTACATCCACACATTTTGGTTCTGTCCACCTGTTCAGAGGTTTTGGTGCCAGATATGTGAAGACTTATCAAAGTGTCTGAGATGTAATATTCCACTCTCTCCATCAGTTTGCTTATTGGGCCACTTACTGTAGATGATGTCATCTTGGAGACAAAATCAATTCACATGATTTTTACTGCTTTATGTATAGCAAAAAAAACTATACACATGAACTAGAAAAATAAAAATACTCTTAGTATTAAACAGTATAAAGACCTTTTGTTGGATTACATCAGTCTTGAGACAACCTGTACCTCCACATCAGACCAATCTCTCTGGGCTTCTTTGATTGGCTCCAACCCGTAGTGGAGGTGGGTGAACCCCTTTTATTTCATCCTGTGGGGCATTGTTGTTGATGTGGTGGGGTATCAGGGCTGGGGGCATGGGGGGGTCGTGGGCCCGGGGCAATGGCGCTCAATTGGGGAGGTGGGGAAAAAAAAGAAATGTTTTTGCACCAAAAATAAAGTTAATAATTATAATAATTAAGTAAAAATAATAACTAAGAAATATTTGAATCAACTGGTCTCTGACTTGATTATCACAAATATACTAAACAACAAATTAGCATAAACATAAACAATAATACTACCGAAAATTAGTTCAGTTGTTTTGGGAGCTGGTTAAAATTCAAATAAAAGAATATCCTGATGCATGCTCAATAATCTATGTAGAAAAATCTAAAAAAGTTAAGTCTGGTCCTTTGGACGTTCAAAAACATAAACAAAAAACATAAAAGAACTTTAAGGAGAATTTTTCTTTTGGTACAAAAGAGGTTTATTTACATGTTTTCATGTAAATAAATCATCAAAGGATGTTTAATAAGTAATCCCAAACTGACAGATTGATGAAAACATTCTGATGAGGCCCAGTGATGGCATTGGACCGGTCTTGGGTGTACCTCATCGCTCACACAACGACTTCTGGAGATACTGCGCATGACCCTAACAGAGTGAGAACAAAATCAAACTGACTTCATGATCAGATGTCTCAAAATATGACAAAAATTCACTTTCCAGTCCATTATTTTTTCGATCAATTTTTATGTAGACAGGTTAATCTCAATTAGCCTCGATGACTCATTTACAAGACAGACCTGATTTCAACAAAGTCAAGTCACATTTATTTATATAGCACACTTAAAACAGTAACTGTTATCAAAGTGCTTTCCAAAAAAGATCACAGCATCAAATATAAATAACATATTACTGCAACATGAATAAAAGCATAAAAACATGAAATATAATGAGAAACAATGAAATACTAAATCAAATCACCCTGCTTTAAATGTCAGGGAGTAAAAGCAAAATGGATGAACACAATCATCAACAATTAAATACCAAATGAGATCACACTTTGTTAAACATCAACGAGTACAGATGTGTTTTGAGGAGAGATTTAAAAATAGAAACTGAGGTGGCCTGTCGAATGTTGATGAGCAGATTATTCCAGAGTTTAGGGCCCATGACTGAAAACGCCCGATCTCCTCTGAGCTTCTGCTGGTTTTTGGTACGGCCAAAAGTAGCTGGTCTGATGACAAAGAATGATGACAACAATGGACGACGACGACAACAATAGACAATCATAAAAGAGGCATACTGATTAATAATTTTTTTTTTTACAAATTAAAATAAGATGGCATAAAAGTAGTAAAAAACAGCTAGATTACAAGGCAAATGTAGTAAATTTATAATCTAGCTGTTATAAATGTTCTACATTCGCCTCATAATCTAGCTATTTTTGCTACTTTTTTGCCATCTTATTTTAATTTGTAAAAAAAAAAGAGATCTTATTTAAATATGAGAGAAGCTGACTAACATGGGTGAGTGTCACAGTTCCCACAGCCAGTAATCAGGGGTTTACCACCTGTTTTGTGCTCTAACAGTCAGTAAACGTGCCCTGAGCTGCAGGCTGCCACTGTGTCTCCTCCCAGTCTGAGTGCGAGCTCGGCCTCAACACCGGGTGCATTTGTTTTGGGCTGGGCAGGTCAACGGCGGGTGGAGTGAGCCTCAGTTTAATGTTTGCAGTTGGGGGGATGGGGGTGAATGAAGGTTTTGTGTGTGGGTGTATGTGTGTGTGTGCACTCCCTCAGGAGAAAAGAGAACTCTTAATCTATTTTCCTGGCTCTCCTTTAAAGGCAGAACTCGAGGCTGCCTCTGATCTGCTGCCCCGTCCATCCCTCACTTTCCCTTCATCGCTCCTCTTCCTCGTCTGCATCATCTGTCTCTGGTTCCCTTTGCTTTTAGCCCTCGTTTTCTCGGCCCCCCATCCCTATGCTCCCTCATCTGTTGTGTTGGCCCTCACCAGTCTTTGTATGGCAACAGCCCTCATCTCCAGATACTGCCTAAGAACTCTGATTCCACTTAATCGCTCAGTTTTTTATTAGTTTTCCCTCGCAGGGTATTTTGTGTTCTGTATTGCATTTATCTATTATGCTGTTTCAGATTTATTGCCTTAGGAGGCAGACTGTGTGGCACACTCCCCACCAATACACTACACGATGCTGTGATCTCTACGTCTGCCCCTCTTTATGCCTGTTTGCTTTTATCCCCTCAAAATTAAATGAGCAAATACACAAGGAAGGCTCTGCTGCACACTCATGACTCCCCCTGCCGCCGCTCAGCACTTTTCTTATTACTTTTCTCTTATTTGGTGTTTCAGGGTCTTAGCAGCATTTATTTAGCATGCAGTAGGGACCACGGGGGGTGGGGTGTGGGGTGTGGCATCAGTTCCATTTTCACATCCATCTGTCCTGGCACCAACTGTGCAGCGCTACTTACTTTTCAAATGTCAATATAAAAAGAAAATCACAGGTATGTGAGCACAGATGTCTGTCTTTGAATGAGTTTTCAGCAATTTGCAGAATATTTAGACGGGCTTAGCAGAGACTGTGGCACATTTAAAACATTTAAATCACACGGCGTTCCAGAAAGAGTGAAAAAATACTGTTTATTTTAATTTATCAATAGAAGAAGAGACAAACAACCAAGGCCATTTTGTTGCCAGAGCTTTGCACTGGACTCGGAGCTTCCAGTTCCTACATAAATTAGGAAGTGTGGCATGCCTTTTGAAAATATTGTACCCCAAAATGGCGGCCCACCATCCTGGCCCGCCATTTTGTGCTGCCGCTGAACTGAGGCTGGATCCTGAACCTGACTCATTGGACCAATGCCTGCATTTGAAAATACCCTCTCTTGATGTCTTGCTGTTACTATGTGGCTTGCCTCTGGTGACTGGACGCCCACTAGCACCGTGAACCTGCTGACCAATAGGAATAAAGCTCCCACCCTTTCTGACTCTGGTTCCAGGGGCTCCCTGAAACCAGAGGGACAAGAAAAAACCTGGGCAATGGCCATCACCTCAGCCAAATCCAGGAAAAAAAAAAAAAAAACAAGGAGAGAGGCTCTCATAATCAGCCAGATAGATGGAGGCAGAAACAGAAAGAATGACCGAGCCAACACAAGAATTATACATCGTAAAGAAGCAAAGGCAAAAATTATGAGGTGACTATGCAGAAAACAACAACAACAACGGCTTCTTTTTGAGGTGGAAATATGATTATTCATGACCTCGTCCCTCCCATCCAAATTCAGTCCCCTTCCTCCCTCCTAACCCACTCGAACGCTCCCTCCCCCTCACTTCCTCTCCCCTACGTTGGGTGGCAACACTTGGTAGGGCACATGGTAAGACAGCTGTTGCAGGCCAACATGGGCATCTGTGGTGCTGCAGCACATAGTGGGGGTGATGGTGGTGTGGGTAGGGGTTGTATCAGTGGCAAACAGCATCATGGCTGTGTTTGTGTCCTAAACTTTCTAAAAAGGGCTCTGGGATTTTTCACAAAGATGAACGAGACTTTAAGGAGAGTGAAAGAGGAACAAAAACACAACCTCTTTTTTTCTACAGCCAAGTTGGATGAAAAATGGCACCTGCATTCCAAACCACGACAGAGACAACATTAGCATAAGAACACAGAGATGGACTGGTCCAAGAGAGGAGTCAGAACCAAACTCAGGACACACACACACACACACACAGGTTTGTTTTGCTATCTTTATGGGGCCTTTGCATTGACTTCCATTCATTTTTCATTCATTTCTATAGCCTAACCATGACCTTTATCCATAACCTAACCATTACCAGTACATACCTAACCCTAAACCTAACACATCCTCAATTCACACCTTAGTCCTAAACCTAGCCCCTAACCCACCAACGGGACTTCTTCTTATGGGGCCCGGGCTTTGGGCCCCATAAGGAGCAGTTGGTCCTCACAATGCAGTATAAGTTGGAAAAATGGGCCTCACAAAGTAGCATAAACAAGGACACACACACACACACACACACACACACACACACACACACACACACACCACTCCCTTGCTTGTCCCAGAACCTAATACACACCCATGCCATTTTTCTCTTCTCCACCCCCCAAAACATGTCAGTGAAACCCCACCTCATGGTGCCAAAGTGGGCAGCCTCTGCCTTGGCGTCGCCTGGGCCTTCTGGTGCCCCAGATAGCTGAGTGTGTGCATTTATGCACTGGCCCAGCTCTTTGCGGACACAGCCAGCCCTTTAAACTGTGTCGAGGCTACAGATGCTGGGAGAGGCTGCAGGGACTAACACGAGTGTTTGGAGGCAGACAGATGCACAAAACAATGTTTTGTAGGCCTCAATACATCACATTCGTCTTTGTCTCACGTTGGAAAAAATTGTGAGTCTTCCTAGGTTTTTCTTTAGCAACAGCTCACCTTTTTTACCCAACATCGCAATATGTGATGTTAATAAAATGCAGGATCACATACAGACGTGCACAGAATGGAAAACAAAGGCCATAGAGATCCTAATACAAACCACAGGATTTATGGTACCAGGTGACTGATGCCATCTCTCACAGTGAATTTGGACTGGGTGAACACAGAAAGGACCTTGGAGACTTGACAAACACACAGCCCAGCATTAAGCCCCCGGTATACTGCCACGTTCGTCCGTTCACGCGTACGTACGCATGCACTGTACGCAGAGGGTTCAGACTTCAAACTCCAGTGTACACCCTGTGCAGCTGCAGAGCAGCTGCAGAGCAGCTTCACAGACAAGGGGCGTTTACCTTCAGGACAAATTGAGGTCGCCGATTGGTCATTTGCTGACATGCCTACTGGATTGATTGACAGGTCAGGAAAAAGAAAAAAACGAGCGCTGGCAGCCTCCGCCGCAGCGGTGTTCTGTGTTTATATGTTGTTAATAAAAAGATCTATTAAAATAAAAAACAGGGAGCGCTGGCTCTACAACCCACACATCAGACCAGCCCACCAGGAAACCTCCAGACCGTCCCGCAGCCATGCTGGACCTGAGTTTAATTCGCTTGTGACAAATTCCTTCATTTCTCACCATTTCAGTCATGGCATCAACGGAGGATGAAAAGATCACTTGCTTCTTGGCAAAAAAACAAACAAAAAAAAAGGCCAGATCAGGGATGAAGAGGGGAATTTAATACATTGGTGTCACATACAAAACAGTCCGTCTCCGGGCAGTTTATTGTGCGACACCGAATATGCATACGCGTACGTGGTCGTAAAAATTGAGCTTTGCACGGACATGCCCTGGGGGGTATGCTCATACCTCTGCGTACGTACGTGCAAACCTCTGCGTATGGATATACGCGGGAGTATACTGGGGGCTTGAGTGCACGGGCCTTTACCAGTGTGCCACTTCCCTGAAGGCATAAATGCACACACACATACCAACAAAATATCCACCTATGATTTCTTTTATGATGTGCCACTGCCCTAAGGTTGTGCGCACACACACACACACGCACACACACACACAAACACACACACACACACACACACACACGCACGCACGCACGCACACACACACACACACACACACACACACACACACACACACACACACACAGACCAGAATGCACATTCCACAGGCCGTCTAGACATCAAATTTAATGAAGCTGAATTGATGAGAATGATGGGGACAGTCTCTCTGCAACCAGTATTGTCTAAGAGCTCACATGATTTCAAGCATTTGTGTCCAAATGTATAAAAAACAAAATAAGTGAAAGTTTTCTTAAAGTTCAGGCTCTCTCTGAGCAGCAGTTATGGAGTGTTGGCTATAGCAGGGAGCCACCTTGGCATCGAGCCCTAATTTAGAAGAATTAAAAAGCACTAGACAGGCCCCTTTGTGGCACCGTTCGCCTGCTTTAATCTCCCCACGCCTCAGCGGGCACCCACACCACCAGGAGCTGGCACCTTGCCCACATGACCCCAGGCAATATGGAAATGGCCACTGAAAACCCTAACTGAGGACTGAATCCATGCCCTGGTGCACACAGAACACACAGACATGAGCAGAGTGAAGCTGTCCTTCATACACACACAGACACAAAGGCTTAGTGCTGGTGGTGGTGGTGGGGGGGCACAACTCTCAGCCCACAGTGGTGCTTTGTACAGTGCACTCATTCACACATGCTTACCCATATGATTAAAACTTGAAAAGCAAGTGTGGGCTGCACGTGTGCTCAGAAGCACATCGACAAGCTGTGCACACACACATTCAGCTGCTTGGGAAGGCCACAGGGGCTTGAAATGGACCAGTGCTGCCTTCTCTGCTGCACAAACACAAACTTTTCCAAACAGCCAAATTCTTCTGGTTGGAGAGGAGGTGAGTTTAATGCCTGCCTGTAAGGTCATTCATCAGGACTAATGGAACTGGCAGAGCCGGACTTGGTCTCCCTGGGCAGCACTGGCACCGCAAGTTAACTCAAGGAAAAAGGGACTGATTTAATTACACTGACACACACACACACACACACACACACACACACACACAATGCCTTGCATGGAAAAAGAACACATGCTCAGGTAGGACTGTGCTAAAGTTGAATCACATAAATAAAAACACTGAAGGGAATCTACTGAGGAAGGCTTTCTGCAGAGAAATTAGGAATAGTAATTTTACCTGCTGTACATAACTCTTTGAACAACATAAATCCTGAGAAATAGAGTTTAATTCTCATCTGATTAATGAGTTAAAGGCTAATCGGATCTTGTAGGGATGGCGCCATCTTGTGGGCCTTCCCTGTCTGTGCACCCATGTCTCATTATTCTCGATTGATTCCACCTCCTGTTCCCAGCTGTTTGTAATCACGTCCTTCTTGTCTGTGTATTTAAACCTGTCTGTGAGTCTTGTCCTTTGTCGCGTCATTGTTGGGTATACCCTGTCCTGTCGTGTGTTCCAGTTGTATCTCCTAAGAGTAAGTTGCTGCCATGTTAGCCATTTTGATTTATATTTATTAAATATCTATATTTTTGTATCTGCTGGCTTCTGAGTGCTTGTCTACACCATTCAATTCAATTCAATTCAGTTTATTTATATAGCGCCAAATCACAACAAAGTTGTCTCAGGGCACTTTACAGGAACATTCACATAAAAGCCAATTAGTAAAGTTCTCTATCTAAGGAATCCAGCAGACAAGATGAATCTTGGCTTCGTTGCAGTCTCCCATCCTGAGCAAGCACAGTGGAGACAGTGGAAAGAAAAACTCCCTTTAACAGGAAGAAACCTCCAGCAGAACCAGACTCAGGACAAGCGACCATCTGCTTTGACCGGCTGGTTGAGAGGACAGGAAGGAGAGACAGACGAACACAGAATGGTAGGTCCAGATACAGGTCCAGGTATAGGTCCAGGCAGGGGCGCAACTACATATTTTTGAGGTGGATGCGAACACATCATCGGCGCCCCCCCCACCCGCTCCTTTTTACTTGCCGCCTCATACAGCTTAGTCATGCACTTAGAAAATACAGTAGTAATATTACAGATTTTTTTAATGTTACATATTATATCAGGTGATCATTTCAATCATAAACAAATAAGAAGTTTTATAAAGTACAAATATATAACAGTAGTGGTACTCAGTCAGTGCTCAACATTTTATGTAGCGGAAATATGACATCTTAACAGCCTGGAGTCCATGTCAGAGTTTTAACATTTATGACAGTTAAACTGTTACATTCCGTGACTTTGCATTTGCCCATTTGTCAAGTATAACATCAAATGAAATAGACCGTGCCACACTGTTTTCAATAGAGATCACTGCTAACTGGGACAAGCGATCATTGCTCATATTTGAACGAAGGTATGTTTTGATGAGCTTCAGCTTGCTAAATGATCTCTCCAGATGCAACTGTCAGAGGCATGGTTAAAAATACTCTAAGGGCTACTGTCAAATTTGGAAATACCAAATCAAGGTCCTCTTGAATTAGGAAATTTAACTTTTCTAGAGCCTTGTAACCCTTCAGTAGACGGCTTGCTGGGTATATTTCTTGAATGATATCTCTTGAAACATCACAAGTGGTCAGGGCATATGTGGTCACTGATTCCTCCAGCTCAGCTTTTGTCATGTGCTCCCTTTTAGTGATGAATTTAAATTTCTCAGACACAAGTTGAAAATTGGAAAACCTCTCAGACAGCTCTTGGAGGAGTGTGTCAACAATAACATTGAAAACCATGCACCTGAAGTGCCTTGTGGGTTCCTTTTCATGATGACCAGTGCATGAATTGTCATCTGGGAAATTCTTTTGCTTCCTAAGTCGTTTCTCTTTGAACTTAGGAGAAGCATCCATTTCGATGGCTATTTTGCTTGCGATGTCAAGTGACTTCTGAAAGCCCTCTTCTCTATATTTGAAGATAAAACTGCTTCAGCTGAATTTTTACTTTAAAAAAAAAAAAAACGCGCCGAGTGCGTTCTCTTAGGGGCGTGTTCACAGCCACCTGTGTGGGAAGGGAGAGCGATAGGAGGGGAGGTGAAGGAGCAGAGGGGAGGTGAAGCAGCAGAGGGGAGGTGAAGGAGCAGAGGGGAGGTGAAGGAGCAGAGGGGCGCCTAATCAGTGCTGTTCCCCTGTTATTGATCATTTAGAAAATGCCTACTAGAAAAACATTTTTTCTACAGAGGGTTTTGACGCCCCCTGCAGTGCAGCGCCCCTATGCGTTGCATACGCTGCATACCCGCTTTTTGCGCCACTGGGTCCAGGTCCAGATATAGGTCCAGGTTCAGATATAAGTCCAGGTGTATCTGAAAGACAAAAAACCCCCCCACATGTTAAGGATAGAAAAAATAATTACAAATACAAAACAGGTTGAGCAGAGTAAGTAAAGACAGTAGCAAAGTGAAAATTGTGGCCAGTTTGTCCTCCAGCAGTCTAAGCCTATAGCCACATAACTAAGGAACAGCTCAGGAAACCCAAGCCAACCCTAACTATAGGATTTAGCAAAAAGGAAAGTCTTGAGTCTAGTTTTAAAACTGGACAATGTGTCAGCCTCATGGACAGAGATTGGAAGTTGGTTCCACAAGAGAGGAGCCTGAGAACTGGAAGATCTTCCTCCCATTTTGTTTTTGTAAACTCTAAGAACCACAAGTAAACCTGCAGTCTGAGAGAGAAGTGCTCTGTTAGTAAAATATGGAACAATAAGATCTGTAATATAAGATGGAGCTAGGTTGTTGAGAGCTTTGTAGGTTAGAAGTAAGATTTTGAATTATATTCTGGATTTGACAGGGAGCCAATGGAGAGAAGCTAAAACTGAAGGAATATGATCTCACCTACTAACGCCGGTTAAGACTCTGGCAGCAGCATTTTGGATCAACTGGTTTTTAACTGCCAACAGCATTGGTGAAAAATTCCAGTCAGGTTTTAAATCATGCCATAGCACAGAGACAGCCCTTTTAAGAGTTTTTAATGACCTTCTTTTAACTGTTGATGCAGGAAGCTCTGCTGTTTTAGTGCTTTTAGACCTTTCTGCTGCCGTTGATACTGTGGACCACAACAGCTTGTTGTCACGACTTGAGCAGGTGGTTGGTATCAAAGGCACAGTTCTATCCTGGTTTAGATCCTACCTGACTGACAGGAGTTTTTCTGTTCATTTAGGGAAATGTTCTCCATCTCCTGCTCCTCTGATCTGTGAGGTCCCTCAAGGGTCTATTTTAGGTCCATTGCTTTTTAATCTTTACATGTTGCCTTTGGGGTCCATTTTTAGAAAACACAACATCCCTTTTCACTGCTTTGCTGGTGATACTCAGTTATATCTTCCGATTGAGTCAGACAGGGTCACTTCACTGGATCCACTCTTGAACTGTCTAAATGACATTAAAGTCTGGTTAAAACTAAATTTTCTGAATCTAAATGAAAATAAAACGGAAGTCATCAGCTTTGGTAAATGTAATACCCTTAATGTGCTTGGCCCCTTGGCTTCATACAGCCACTCCAATGTCAGGAATCTGGGAGTTATTTTTGATAGTGCTTTTAAATTTGACAAACAGATAAATACAGTTGTGAAATCCAGTTTCTTCCAGCTAAGACTTATTGCCAAGGTGAAGTTTTGTCTCCCTTTCAGAGACCTTGAAAAGGTGATTCATGCTTTTATTACATCTCGTTTGGACAACTGTATTTCATTGTATGTTGGTTTAGACAAATCATCTTTGCATCATTTAGAATGTGTCCAGAACGCAGCAGCTCGTCTTTTAACAACAACTAAAAACATGAACACATAACCCCTGTCCTGGCTCCTCTCCATTGGCTACCTGTCCACTTCCGAATTGATTTTAAGATTTTATTGCTTGTTTTTAAAGTCTTAAAAGGTCTGGCCCCGTCATATTTAAGTGATCTCATTAACATGTACACTCCAGTAAGAGCACTCGGTCTACCAACCAGTTCCTCTTAGATGTCCCCAGATCCAAACTGAAATCCAGAGGTGATCGGGCTTTTGCAGTTGCTGCTCCAAAACTGTGGAACAGTTTACCTGAGAATTTAAAGAGCGCTCAGACTGTTGAGACTTTTAAATCTTTGCTCAAGACTCATCTGTATTCCTTGGCATTTTATCCACGCAGAGTCTGAGAACAAGTTGAGCTGATTTTATTGTTGTTGTGTTTTTACTGTCAACTTGTGTTTTTGAGTGGCACTAGATGCATTTTTACTCTTTTTTTTTTAAATGTTTTAATCTGTCTTAACTGTAAAGCACTTTGGTCAGCTTTTGTTGTTTTTATGTGCTATAGAAATAAATTGACATTGACATAACTGAAGACGTTTTAAAGAAGTATTTGGACATCCAGATAATAAACCATTGCAGTAGTCCAGTCTAGACGTGACAAATGCATGGAGCAGTTTTTCTGCATCATCTTTAGATCAGATGTTTCTAATGTTAGTGATATTACGCAGGTGGAAGAAGGAGGTTCTAGTAACGTTTTTAATGTGGGGGATAAAAGACATGTCCTGATCAAAAATAACACCAAGAGTTTTAACATTAGAGCTGGAGGACAGATTAATGTCCGGGACTGGATGGCTTTAAACTTCTTAAGCTTCAATGAGAAGAAGTCTGAAGTCATGCTGTTCCATCCCAGTGGCTCACTCATGAACCATGACATTGACCTTTTCTCTCTAGCCCCGCTAGAGAAACAAAAGGTCACTAATCTGGGGGTGATAATGGACCCGTCCTTAAAACTCAACAGTCACGTAAACATGATGGTCAAATCCTGTTTTTTTCAGCTGAGACGGCTGTCTAAGCTGAAGCCTATACTCTCCAAAAAGAACCTTGAGACAGTGATCCACGCCTTCATAACATCTAGGCTTGATTACTGCAATTCACTTCTGTTTGGAATCAGTCAGTCCTCCATTGCTCGTCTACAACTGGTCCAAAATGCTGCAGCCCGATTTTTAACTGGTACAGGCTATAGAGAGCACATCACGCCAGTTTTGGCCTCCCTGCACTGGCTACCCATTCACCTTCGGATCCATTTCAAAATTCTCATGTATGTTTTTAAATCACTGAACAGTTCCGCCCCATCCTATCTCACTGATATTCTGCAGCCATATGTCCCACCGCGCTCTCTGAGGTCAGCAGACCAGATGCTTCTCTCAGTCCCAGAAACCCGTCGTAAGCTCAGAGGTGACAGGGCTTTCTCTGTTGCATGTCCACGACTGTGGAATGAGTTGCCACTGAGTGTCCGGCAGGCTCCCACACTCTCAGTCTTTAAGTCTCGCTTGTAGACCCACTTCTATTCGCTTGCCTTTAACACGGTGTGATTTGTTTTGGTCCGGTCTGTTCTCTACTCTGTTGGCCATTTTAGTGAGCTCCTGCTGCTATTTGTATCTGTATTTCTATTTTATGTTTTCCTGTCTGCTGTGCATGTTTGTGTTCTTTTGTACAGCACTTTGGTTGGCCTTGTTGCTGTTTTAAGTGCTATATAAATAAATTGGTATGGTATGGTATGGTATTTACATGAATGTCCCTACAAGCACCCTGCAGATGTTGGATGCTGTCTATCATGGTGGTGGTCCACACTGCACTCAACCACCTGGAGCATAAAAACTCTTATGTCCATGTGCTCTTTGTGGACTTAACATCCACCTCCAACACCATGATCCCCCCAAACCCTGATGGACAAACTATCCACACTAGGACTGAGCCCCTCCATTTGCAACTGGGTACTAGACTTCCTAACAAACAGACTACAGTCAGTGAGGATCCACAACTTCTCCTCCTCCACCATAACCCTCAGCACTGTCTCTCCTCAGGGATGTGTGTTGAGCCCCCTCCAGTTTACTCTGCTCACGTATGTTTGTGCAGCTACCCATCCAGGCTGTCACATTGTAAAGTTTGCAGATGATACAGCGGTGGTGGGATGCATCACAAACAATGATGAGTCCAGCTACAGACAAGAGGTGGAACACCTGGAGAGCTGGTGCAAAGAGAATAACCTTCACATCAATGTGAAGAAGACAAAGGAGATGATTGTAGACTTCAGAAGGAACAAAAACATCTACACCCCCCTTAACATAAGAGGATCAGCGGTGGAAGTGGTCTCCAGCTACAAGTACTTGGGTGTACACATGAATGACAACCTCAGCTGGAGCAACAACACCACCAGCCTGATGAAGAAAGCTCATCAGAGACTCTACTTCCTCAGACGGCTGAGACGAGCTGGTCTGGAAGCTCAGTCCTCACCTCCTTCTACAGGTGTGCAGTGGAGAGCATCCTGTGCTCCAGCATCAACGTGTGGCATGGAGGCTGCACAGCTGCAGAAAGAAAAGCTTTGCAGAGAGTGGTGAAGGCTGCACAGAAGATGTTGGAGTCAGTCTCCCCACCATCACAGACATCTACACCTCCAGATGCAGAAAGAGGGCCACCTGCATCATGAAGGACCACACTCACCCAGCACACACACTTTTTGCCCCACTCCCCTCAGGAAGGAGGTTGAGGAGCATTAAGTGTAGAACCACTAGACTGAGGAACAGCTTCTACCCTGAGGCTGTTAGACTCATGAATCTCTAACTAGAATAATCACTGTGAAAAACCATATCAAGTTGCTGCTGATCTGTTTCATGTTGCTGCTGATCTGTTTCATGTTGCTGCTGATCTCTTTCAATGTTGATGTGTTCATGCATTCACATCTGCTCACACAGACTCATGTTCATGTTTGTGCTGATGTTCAATGTTTTTATGTTATTAGTGCTTAGTGTATATTTAGTTGATGTTTTTCTTAGTTCATATCTTAGATGTTATTACTATTTTTCTTATACATTTTATTGTTGGATGTAACTGGGACACTGTGTACATAATTTCGCTCCACCACATGTACCACATGAGGTGCGAATGACAATAAAGAATCTGACTCTGACTCTGATCATGGTGCGCTAAGCTTCATAACTGGCTGTAACTACTATACCCACCATGGCACCCAGTATTCACTGGTTAACTGGACATCATTAATGTCACACTGACTCTCACAGGTACATTTTCATCTTTAAATCACTTCTTGGTCTTCTGCCTTCAAACATCTACATATGTCTGCATGAGTGTTGCTACAGCATGCACTCTCAGGACATTATTAAATGCAGTGTTCCCTCAGTGCAGACTAAGCTAGGCGAAAGCGCCTTCTCCTACCCTGCTCCTTTTTCCTGGAATATCTTGCAAAATTATTTTTAAGCTCTCTGTCACAGTCCTTATGTTTTAAACCCATTTGCAGGCAGGCAAGAGAAGCAGGAGTTTAAATAAAATAATTTATTTAAACAACAAAACAAAAGGTTGATGAGGCTGCACAAAAACTTACTCTAGTTAAAAAGTGAGCAGAACATCAGATGGGCAGACAGATGGAAACATAACAGGCAGAGGAGGACTGAGAAGTCTTTGCATAACAGAACAATGACAAGACGGAGAGTGGAGGAGAGAAGAGTTTTAAATAAGGCAGGGGGAGCGTGAGTAGTGAGAGCTCCTGGGCAGGTAGCTTATGAGGGACAGGTGTGAGTGATAAAGACTGAAGACTAGAGAGACAGACTAAGGAGTGAGTGGAAACTGACATGAAACACAGAGTCAAAATACTCAAGGAACAGAATGACACTAGAAGCAGAATGAAATAAACACAAAAAGCAGAAAGAGACGACATAGAAATACAAAGACAGACAAGGACAGAATGTGACATAACTTCCCTCTCAAGGGACGGCACCTGACGTCCCCTAGGACTACCACACAGGAATCACAGAACACGTGGGAGGAAGGGGGGAACACAAGGATGGAGGGCTTCAAACATCAAAACAAAAGCCGGCAGGACTAGACCTAGGAGCAAATACAAAAAAAAATAATTCTATGAACGGCCATGGGCATCGTTCAAAGTAGACAGGCGTACAGGTGGACGGTCAGGAGACTGTCCCAAGCAAGGCCAGAGTTCATGTGGATGGCCCGGGGACCATCCAGAGTGGGACTAGAGTTCAGGTGAACGGCCCGGGGACCATCCAGAATGGGACCAGAGTTCAGGTGGACGGCCCGGGGACCATCCAGAATGGGACCAGAGTTCAGGTGGATGACCTGGGGACGATCCAGAGCGGGACCAGAGTTCAGGCGGACGGTCATACTGTCCAGACTGAAACCAGAGTTTGGGGAAGGAAGGAGTGGGACCAATGATGGTGGCGTCCGCATCTGTGGGGACAGGCCAGGGTTCTGCTGCTGCAGGGTCAGGCCAGGGTTCTGCTGCT
>NC_056500.1:389449-406565 GCF_014905685.2 Nematolebias whitei
CTGCTGCAGGGTCAGGCCAGGGTTCTGCTGCTGCAGGGTCAGGCCAGAGTTCTTCTGTTGTAGGGTCAGGACAGGGTTCTGCTGCTGCAGGGCCAGGCCAGGGTTCTGCTGCTGCAGGGCCAAACATGGATTCAGCAGCCGGGGAGTCAGGCCTGGGTTCAGCAGCTAGGGAGTTGGCCCTGGGTTCAGCAGCCGGGGAGTTGGCCCTGGGTTCAGCAGTCGGGGAGTCGGGCCTGGGTTCAGCAGCCGGGGAGTCGGGCCTGGGTTCAGCAGCCGGGGAGCCATATCAGGCGATGAGACCAGATGAGCCAGATCAGGCGATGGGATCAGAAGAACCAGATCTCGTGTGAACAGAGCCTCAGGAGCGGGCTTAGACCATGTGGCAGTAGAGCGATCAGCCACTTCAGGTTCTGCGATTGGGGGCATAGCCACTTCAGGTTCTGCAGCTGGGGGCATAGCCTCTTGAGTTTTTGCAGCTGGGGGCGTAGCCTCTTCAGCTATGCAGCTGGAGGGACCCCTGGAACAGAGATGAGGACCTTTGGGGCAGAGCTGTCTGACTTAGGCAGAAAGAGGGCTTGAGTCCCTCGTCGACCTCTCTTTCTGCGGTGGCGAGGAGGAGGGCAGGCAGTTGTAGGGTTACTGTCCTTAATACCCACTGAGCAAGATGGTGGGAGATTGCTCCTTTCAACACCCTCTAAGCAACATGGTGGTAAAGTAGCAGGTGGAACCATTGTCATGAGCACTGAGAGGTGACTGGGATGACTGGGGATAGGAGTAACAGGCAGCTGGAACAGCAAGTGTAGACACTGTCTCTTTGTCCAGGCTTCATCAAAACACATGACTGACCTGACTGAAAAATGTTAGATTGTATACCTGGATTATTGAGCATGGACTTTGTTGCTTCATCAAACAGTTCGTACATCCCCGGTACATTGGCCAGTCCAGGGAAACAAGATAAACAGCCCCACCAGGTCCTGGAAGGCGTTCATCCTCACCTGCAGATTAGAGATAGTGGACAATGTCTTTGCATAAGTCCTAATGACTTTGCGGAGCCTTGAGTGATCCTCTGGACGGAGCCCTGCAAAGAATGAGCTTCCTGCTGGGTCTGGTCCAGTAATTCTGTCACAGTCCTCATGTTTTAGACCCATTTGCAGGTAGGCAAGAGAAGCAGGAGTTGAAATAAAATAATTTATTTAAACAACATAAACAAAAGGCTGATGAGGCTGCACAAAAAGTTACTCTAGTTAAAAAGCAAGCAGAACAACAGACGGGTGGACGGACAAATGGAAACAGAACAGGCAGAGGAGGATTGAGAAGTCTGTGCATAACAGAACAATGACCAGATAGACTGGAGGAGAGAAGAGTTTTAAAGGCAGAGGGAGAGTGAGTAATGAGAGCACCTGGGCAAGTAGCTGATGAGGGACAAGTGTGAGTGATAAAGACTGGAGAATAGAGAGGCCGACTGAGGAGTGAGTGGAAACTGACATGAAACACAGAGTCAAAATACACAAGGAACAGAATGACACTAGAAGCAGAATGAAATAAACACAAAAAGCAGAAAGGGAAGACAAAGAAATACAAAGACAGACAAAGACAGAAGTGTGACAGTCTCGACCTTGACCTTTCTAAGTGGCTTATGTTAAGTTCCTGGCAAGAACCAATGCAGACATGTTCCTGTTTTTAGTTTTCTACACCGCCTCCTAATCTAGCTGTTTTTTTGCTATGTTTCCTTTAGAATATCCCTTTAATTATAATTTTGTTTCAAATTATATATAGATATATAAATTAAATTATGTATGTGTTATTTGTGAATGTCTATTGTCGTTATCCACTGTTGTCATCACTCTGTTAAAATCAGGTCTCTCTTGTAAATGAGTCCTTGTGACTCAGTGGGACTAACCTGTTTAAATAAAGGTTGAATGAATGAAAAAATGGTCTGGTCTAAGCACAAATAAATCTTTGCATATGTTTGTTCAAGGCTTGGCTTCATTAAAAAGCCGCAAGTGTTGGAGTTAAACGAGACAATCTCCAGAGGAAACCACCATTTGTTTGTGCAGTGTCTAAAAAATAGTTTTGTCTTCAGCAGGCAAGAACATGCTGCTTATTGCTTATTAGTTCATGAAGTTCAGTTTGATTTGAAACAAGCAGCCATTTTAAATCCAAAGGAGATCTCAGACACACACACACACACCCTAAACTTTGATATTTATCACTCTGGTGGCCTCTAGTGGTCTGAACTTCTCACAGAGATGGACCGGAGCTGTTCCACGTCATTAATTTTCTGAAGTTCCAATGAAACTAATGCTTTTATGAGAACTAGATTTAGGTTTGATACTGCTGCACATTCTGTGATGAAGAGGATTAAGTTCTTCTCTTCCTGTAGGAGGATTTAGATCATCTTCTCAACCTATAGGATGCTTTAGATAATCTTCTATTCCTCTGTAGGATTATTTAGAAAAACTTTTCTTCCAATGTAGGAGGATTTAGATTATCTTTTCTTGATCTTTAGGAGGATTTAGATTATCTTCTTTTTCTCTGTAGGAGGAGTTAGATCATTTTTCTTCTTCTGTTGGAAAATGTAGATCATCTGTGCTTTTTCTGTAAGAGGAATTAGATAATCTTTTCAAACTGTAGGAAGATTTAGATATTTCTTTATATGTAGGATGATTTAGAAATCTTTTTTCATTTTTAGGATGATTTAGATCATCTTTACTTCAATTGTAGAATTTAGAGTACTAAGGGACAGCTCAGGAAACCCAAGCCGACACTAACTATAGGATTTATCAAAAAGGAAAGTCTTAATCCCAGTTTTAAAACTGGATAATGTGTCAGTCTCATAGACAGAGATTGGAAGTTGGTTCCACAAGAGAGGAGCCTGAGAACTGAAAAATCTGCCTCCCATTCTGTTTTTGTAAATTCTAGGAACCACAAGTAAACCTGCAGTCTGAGAGAGAAGTGCTCTGTTAGTAAAATATGGAACAATAAGATCTGTAATATAAGATGGAGCTAGGTTGTTGAGGGCTTTGTAGGTTAGAAGTAAGATTTTGAATTCTATTCTGGATTTGACAGGGAGCCAATGGAGAGAAGCTAAAACTGGAGAGAGATGATCTCTCCCAGTAACTCCAGTTAAGACTCTGGCAGCAGCATTTTGGATCAACTGAAGACGTTTTAAAGAAGTATTTGGACACCCAGATAATAAACCATTGCAATAGTCCAGTCTAGACGTGACAAATGCATGGACCAGTTTTTCTGCATCATCTTTAGATCAGATGTTTCTAATGTTAGTGATATTACGCAGGTGGAAGAAGGAGGTTCTAGTAACGTTTTTAATGTGGGGGATAAAAGACATGTCCTGATCAAAAATAACACCAAGATTTTTAACATTAGAGCTGGAGGACAGATTAATGCATCTAAGGAGGGAGAAAGACTGAAACATTCATTCCTAAGGTGCTCAGGTCCAGGACTACTATATGTATGTATATATGTATGTACGTATGTACGTATGTACGTATGTACGTATGTACATACGTATGTACGTATGTATGTACGTTGGTATGTACGTATGTACTTACGTATGTATGTATGTATGTACGTTGGTATGTACGTATGTACGTTGGTATGTACGTATGTATGTATGTCAAAGTCAGTCAGAGTTTCTTTATTGTCATTCGTACCTCATGTGGTACATGTGGTGGAGCAAAATTATGTACACAGGGTCCCAGTTACATCCAACAATAAAATGTAAAATAAAAACAGTAATAACATCTAAGATATGAACTAAGAAAAACATCAACTAAATATACACTAAGCACTCATAACATAAAACATTACGTCAAACATGAGCACAAACATGAACATGAGTCCGTGTGAGCAGATGAGCACAAATGAACAGACCAACATTGAAACAGACCTGCAGCAACATGAAACAGATCAGCAGCAACATTGAAACAGATCAGCAGCAACATGATGTGATTTTTCACAGCGATTATTCTGGTTAGAGATTCATGAGTCTAACAGCCTCAGGGTAGAAGCTGTTCCTCAGTCTAGTGGTTCTACACTTAATGCTCCTCAACCTCCTTCCTGAGGGGAGGGGGACAGAAAGTGTGTGTGCTGGGTGAGTGAGGTCCTTCATGATGCAGGTGGCCCTCTTCCTGCATCTGGAGGTGTAGATGTCTGTGATGGTGGGGAGGCTGACTCCAACATCTTCTGTGCAGCCTTCACCACTCTCTGCAAAGCTTTTCTTTCTGCAGCTGTGCAGTCTCCATGCCACACGTTGATGCTGGAGCACAGGATGCTCTCCACTGCACACCTGTAGAAGGAGGTGAGGACTGAGCTTCCAGACCAGCTCGTCTCAGCCGTCTGAGGAAGTAGAGTCTCTGATGAGCTTTCTTCATCAGGCTGGTGGTGTTGTTGCTCCAGCTGAGGTTGTCATTCATGTGTACACCCAAGTACTTGTAGCTGGAGACCACTTCCACCGCTGATCCTCTTATGTTAAGGGGGGTGTAGATGTTTTTGTTCCTTCTGAAGTCTACAATCATCTCCTTTGTCTTCTTCACATTGATGTGAAGGTTATTCTCTTTGCACCAGCTCTCCAGGTGTTCCACCTCTTGTCTGTAGCTGGACTCATCATTGTTTGTGATGCATCCCACCACCGCTGTATCATCTGCAAACTTTACAATGTGACAGCCTGGATGGGTAGCTGCACAAACATACGTGAGCAGAGTAAACTGGAGGGGGCTCAACACACATCCCTGAGGAGAGACAGTGCTGAGGGTTATGGTGGAGGAGGAGAAGTTGTGGATCCTCACTGACTGTAGTCTGTTTGTTAGGAAGTCTAGTACCCAGTTGCAAATGGAGGGGCTCAGTCCTAGTGTGGATAGTTTGTCCATCAGGGTTTGGGGGGATCATGGTGTTGGAGGTGGATGTTAAGTCCACAAAGAGCACATGGACATAAGAGTTTTTATGCTCCAGGTGGTTGAGTGCAGTGTGGACCACCACCATGATAGACAGCATCCAACATCTGCAGGGTGCTTGTAGGGACATTCATGTAAATACCATACCATACCATACCAATTTATTTATATAGCACTTAAAACAGCAACAAGGCCAACCAAAGTGCTGTACAAAAGAACACAAACATGCACAGCAGACAGGAAAACATAAAATAGAAATACAGATACAAATAGCAGCAGGAGCTCACTAAAATGGCCAACAGAGTAGAGAACAGACCGGACCAAAACAAATCACACCGTGTTAAAGGCAAGCGAATAGAAGTGGGTCTACAAGCGAGACTTAAAGACTGAGAGTGTGGGAGCCTGCCGGACACTCAGTGGCAACTCATTCCACAGTCGTGGACATGCAACAGAGAAAGCCCTGTCACCTCTGAGCTTACGACGGGTTTCTGGGACTGAGAGAAGCATCTGGTCTGCTGACCTCAGAGAGCGCGGTGGGACATATGGCTGCAGAATATCAGTGAGATAGGATGGGGCGGAACTGTTCAGTGATTTAAAAACATACATGAGAATTTTGAAATGGATCCGAAGGTGAATGGGTAGCCAGTGCAGGGAGGCCAAAACTGGCGTGATGTGCTCTCTATAGCCTGTACCAGTTAAAAATCGGGCTGCAGCATTTTGGACCAGTTGTAGACGAGCAATGGAGGACTGACTGATTCCAAACAGAAGTGAATTGCAGTAATCAAGCCTAGATGTTATGAAGGCGTGGATCACTGTCTCGAGGTTCTTTTTGGAGAGTATAGGCTTCAGCTTAGACAGCCGTCTCAGCTGAAAAAAAACAGGATTTGACCATCATGTTTACGTGACTGTTGAGTTTTAAGGACGGGTCCATTATCACGCCCAGAGTAGTCACCTTTTGTTTCTCTAGCGGGGCTAGAGAGAAAAGGTCAATGTCATAGTTCATGAGTGAGCCACTGGGATGGAACAGCATGACTTCAGACTTCTTCTCATTGAAGCTTAAGAAGTTTAAAGCCATCCAGTCCAGTAAATATCATTGTATTCAATGGAGGGAAGGAAAGTTGCAGTTACAAGGTGTTTCCTAGCATTCAGAGTAGATAGGATCCGTTTCTGAAAAAGAACCCCAGTTTAACTTTCAGCTTCTTTACTGAATTGTCCCCGTTTTAATGTCCATCCTTCCAAGAACCTTTGCAAAGACAAATAAGACAAAGAAGTGAATCATCTTTAAATCACTTGTTGGTCTGCTGACTTCATACATCTCCTCCTACATGTCTCTGCGTGAGTGCAGCTACGGCGTGCACTCTCAAGACATTACCTGCAGTGTTCCCTCAGTGAGGACTGAACTAGGCAAAAGGGTCTTCTACTCTGCTCCTGTTTCCTGGAATACCTTACAAAAAGATTTGAAGCTCTCGACCTTGACCTCTCTAAGTGGCTTTAAGAATCTGTTGGACTCCTGGCAGGGACCAATGCAGACATGTTCCTGTTTTGAGTTTTCTAGATTTGCCTTCAAATCTAACTGTTTTTGTTACCTTTTTTAGCCGTCCTATTTGTTTTTGTTTTTTAAAAAGGAGTATGACTTTTTATAACTGTTTATTGCTGTCGCTGTTGTCCATTGTTGTCATCATTCTTTGTTAAAATCAGATCTCACTTGTAAATGAGTCCTCGAGGCTCAGTGGGATTTACCTGTAGAAATAAAGGTTGAATGAAAAAAATGTCAGAGTCAGAGTTTCTTTATTGTTATTCACACCTCATGTGGTGGAGCGAAATTATGTACACAGGGTCCCAGTTACATCCAACAATAAAATGTAAAATAAAAACAGTAATAACATCTAAGATATGAACTAAGAAAAACATCAACTAAATATACACTAAGCACTCATAACATAAAAACATTGAACAGCAGCACAAACATGAACATGAGTCTGTGAGCAGATGTGCACGCATGAACACATCAACATTGAAACAGATCAGCAGCAACATGAAACAGATCAGCAGCAACATGTCATTTTCTCCACAGTGATTATTCTGGTTAGAGATTCATGAGTCTAACAGCCTCAGGGTAGAAGCTGTTCCTCAGTCTAGTGGTTTTACACTTATTGCTCCTCAACCTCCTTCCTGAGGGGAGCGGGGCCACAAATGTGTCCTTAGAATGAAATGTCCTTAGAGACACTATTAGTCTACCCTACGCCCTCCCTTTCTGGGACAGATACTGGCATTCTGTTTTCACACAGGAAGCCTTTTTCTAACCTCTGAGAAACAACAGCCACATGACGGAAGACGAGTCCAGCTGAGAGATGGTGGACATCCTGAAACTTCTCAAAACACCCAGGAACAAAAGGTATGAGTTGAATTGACTGCAGCCCTGAGAAACGACATCCTTCTTGGGACAGCGGGCTACTGGCTTCTTCATGCATCCGCTGAGGTAATGAGTAACAGACATCTTCCATTTGATGAGAGAACCACGAAACTGTGCCAACTAAGTTTGTTTAGATAATTAATTCACAAATCCGAGATTAACATGCCTAAATTTTAACTTTAAGAACTAAGAACCTTAGTCCAAATTGAAATCAGTACTCCTTCTCAAAGTCTTCAGTTTTACATAATTCACTTTCTAAAATAACACTTGACTTTTCATTTACGTATATTCCATATTTGCTATAAGTTTCATATTGTTATTTTTCAAACTGACAATAAACTCTACAGAATTGTATTTAAATTACTTGATTCTTTCTTGGTCTTTCTTCGAGGTATAGGAATTAAGTTCACTAGAAAAATTCATATTTGTGTGTGTGAAGTGAGGCCAGTCCAGGTTAAATTAATGTAAATACCTGTTAAAGGGTGTCTGGACCAAAAGTCCAATATCCTATACATATATTACTACTATGTGAAGCTTAAAAATAAAAAGAGATGAGAATCGACCAAGAACCAAATATTTGTAGGAATTGACAAACTCAATAGGGACACCATTAAAGGATAAAATCAGAGGAAGAACTGCTGGGACCAACTTCCTGTTTGGGAAAAAAAGCATCCATTTGGTTTAGCCGTCATTTAGGACAAGTTTGAGACCGAACAAATCTGACTGGATGATGTTGACAGTGGATTCCAAAAGATGGAAAGCCTTAGTAAATGTTTTAGCTCGACAATTAAACAACTGCGTCTTCAGCGTAGAAGTGTAAGGATGCATCAGGGATGCTCTAACCTACATTACCTATGTATATTGTAAAGAGAGTAGGTCCTAAGACTGAGCCTTTTGGTACACAAGACCAGATTAACCATATGGGCAACTGGGCAACTGCCCAGGGGCCCATGATCTCCAAGGGGCCCAGGGCAGTGAGGGCACAAGCAGAATATCTGGTTATCTCCAGCTTTACTTGGAGCTCTGCGCTGCACAGAAACTACTGTGCTTCCATTACATTCGTGCAGCCCCGCCTTCTCCCAGCGCGGCTGCGGCAGCTCTCGTTTTTTTTTTCCCCTCAATTGGATCCTCGATGGCGCAACCTTTCAATCAACTCAGAAGGCATGTCAGTAACTGACCAATCAACAACCTCAATTTGTCCCGAAGGTAAACGTCCCTTACCTGCTGACAAGCTCAGTTTTTTTTTTCCTTGAGAAACTTCTTGTTTTAATTAAAACAAGAAGTTTGTATTTGTTGAGAGATGATTTTAGCAGTTTTGCAGATTTTTAATCTACTTAATGAAGAATAGTATGACTTAAAATTGTTCATCAAACAGGAAGGAGGGAATATTATCTCTCCTCTTACTACAGTGAATGTGGTACTTTGCTATAAGTACGACTATTTATGGCTTCAGAGAAAGCTGAGCTTAAGTTAACATAAAGTAAAATGCCATCAGCATGAAAAGGAATGTTAAGTTTGAGATTAATCTAGTTTCTGATGTCTGACCAAACACTTTGTATTGACATGATAAACATACAAGGGATTCATCTTCTGATTTACAAAACATCAAATTTAAATCTTCTTTGCAGAAACATGGCTACAGGATATATCTTAATTATTTTTAAATTATTCTCCTTCAATTTAAGATATTTAGGCCATTTGACAAATTTAGAATGAGCAGAAGTCATTATGGTTCTATGATTTTTATTAGGAGGTTTCTTGAAGGAATCTTTGTTATAATCAGTAACCCCCTAGAATTCAGGGTTGCTCTGATGTAAATAACAACTCCAGCTCCTATTTTCTGACAATCACAGTGATCAATATTAAATTGTCGATTGCCAGGTCATTATTCAAGATAGATTTGTTGTGCCAGGATTCAGAGATTATTATTATATCAGCTCCTGAAGAGCAGACAAGAATTTTCAATGTGACAATTTTTCTCAGAAGACTGCATGCGTTTAAATGCAGAAAATAAAGACCTGACCCGGGTTTAGGGATTCGAACCAGATCACAGACAGCAGGCAGGTTTAAAAGAATAAACTGCTTCTGGTGGAGGTCTTAGTCCTTGGGCCGGCACAATCTGAAGTCATAGAGTTAATGAGCAGGAGTTCAATTATAATTTTCAGATTGTTCTGATGATGGTCACCAACCTTCACAGACAGATGAGGGAGCAATTCCTTGAAGGAGTTGTTCTGGTGACGTCACCGGTGGGGAAGATGAGCCGGTTTTGAGACCTAGCTGAGCAGTGAGCAGCAAGGAGCGAAATCCAAATGGCAGGTTCAGAGAAACAGACAAGGTCGATACACGGATGGTCAGAGATCCGAAGCCAAACTTGAGAAGAGATCCAAAAGTTGTGGTCGTTATAGAGGAAGCCGAGGTCATTTCCATAAGCAGAGCAGAGCAGATAATCCAAAACAGACAGGCAGAGAGCAAGGCAAGGAATCCATGGAGCAGGCGTGAGGTCAAAACCAGGAAGACAAACGAGACTATGACATGAATGCTGGACATTTACTCACTGTGAGGCTTTCAATAATCAGGCACTGAGTAGTGACTGTGGGGTTTAAGTAAAGGGAAAAACAGGTGAGCTGCATGAGGACTGATTGCAGTGACTCAGCAGAGTGGGTGTGGTTAAGTGAGCAGGAAGAGGTGCAGGTTGACAGGAGATGAGAATAATAAACAGGAACTATGGCCAGAAGGGCAGAAAACGTAACACCATGATCGAACCATGAGAAACGTTAATGAAGATGTGATCATTCAGATGATGATGAGAACTGGCCGGAGAAGTTGAAGCCATCCTGGGCTCGATTCTGTTCTGGTCTGGTTTTGTCAGGCTCCTCCGTGGCCAACAACAAATCCCACGGAGGTGAATCAGCCATCCACTGGCTGATAAATGGGTTCTCAAGGCTCACTGAGACTACCTGTAGAAAAACGGTTGCATGAACAAACACTGCATCAGAGTAACCTCTTTATTTTTATTTTGGCGGGGCAAAGAGTTTCTTTATTTCGAGAAAAGCAGAATGAAACATAAAAAACTGAGCCTCACATGACAATTATGAGTTATAAAATAAGTGATTAAAGCTTTTGACAGACTCTTAAAAATGAAAAGTCTTAAATTGTCCAGTTTTTTAGAAGAAATTTTTACTAAAAATAAAAAGATCTAAACAGCAAGAAATCTGAAAAACGGAGACGAATTGAGCTGATTTATCATAATTATCCTCCCCGATGAATGATTCAAAGACAGCCGAGTAACAATAGCTGAGAGAACAATCTGTCTCCGAATCAAGAAAACCAGAGGAATAAATTAAAATTATAAACTTCTGAGGATCTTTTTCATCTCTTACAGTCTATCCAAACTTTAAGCAAAACTACAAACTGTACAAAATTACTCGTCTTTTTTCAGTTTTGTAGTTTGATTACATTTTTAAATGCATTTTAATTGCGCCCAACAACACACACACATGTGCACACACAGACTATCGATCGATCCATCCATCCATCCATCCATCCATCCATCCATCCATCCATCCATTATCTTTACCCGCTTATTCCATTTTTGGGTCACGGGGGTCGCTGGTGCCCATGTCCAGCAATCACTGTGCGAGGGGCGGGGGACACCCTGGACAGGTCTCCAGTCCATCACAGGGACACATAGAGACAAACGAGACAAACAACCATTCACTCTCTCACTCACACCTAGGGACAATTTAGAGTTACCAATCAGCCTAACATGCATGTTTTTGGTCTGTGGGAGGAAACCGGAGCACCCGGAGAAAACCCACGCATGCACGGAGAGAACATGCAAACTCCACCCAGAAAGGCCCCTGGACCGGGGTTTGAACCAGGGACCTGCTCGCTGAGAGGCAGCAGCTCTACCAGTTGCGCCACCGTGCTGCCCACACACAGACTAATGTTACAGATTATATTTTTATTACAATATCAAGTAATTAATCTAAAATTATAAGCAGTTTATTTTCATGCTGACCTGTTTATTTAAACATCTTTTTGTTGCTCAGAAGATAATTTTCCAATTTTCAGACTCATAACTATAAAATATTTGTTTTCTTAAGTTTCTGTAGATATGTGAGGTGCTAATTTGTAGGATTGAAATCATTGCTGGGTAAATGTAAAGGTTTGTTAAATGCTGTTATCTTCCATATTGTATATAATTTGTATCATTGGTAAAACACAATTTATTAGATTCTTCTCAGAGTTGCTGTCATTTATTGTGGGTCACTTCTATTGATTAGCCAGTATTGAGTAGTTTCATCATTTAAAGTATTTTTATTTTCTACAGACGAAGCTCAGCTTGATCTTGGCTTGGACCGTTCCATTCATCCCCGCCTGTTGTGCGTTCAACAAGTTTCTTCGAACCAAAGTGCACAAACACAAATCTAAAGTCCTGCTGACAAACATTATGAAGATGCCAGCATGAAAACATTCAGCATCCGCAGAATCCATGGCCAACGTTAAAGTTTGCTCTTGGATAGGAGACTCTCACGGGTAAGTTTAAGCAAAACAAACACAGAATGTGCTCGGAGAAAAAAAAGCATTTATGTGTGCTCTCAGCCAGATCTTCTGTTGCTGAGTTTATTAATAATATATCAAAGCCAAACACATGTTCTGTTTTGAGTTTATGTTTAGCGCTGAGACTCTGCGATTAAACTGAGTCTTCCACATTCACTTTTTCTTTTTTGAAAGAATACTCCAATTTATATCTGTGAAGGATAGCAGAAGTTTGTACTGTTCCTTCAGTAATGTGTAGCAGACTAAAAAATTTTCAGAGCATCAGAGAGTCAGAGTCAGAGATTCTTTATTGTTGTTCGCACCACATGTGGTACATGTGGTGGAACGAAATTATGTACACAGGGTTTAAAGTTTTAAGAATAAAGTTTTGCATCATTGCTCAGTTTTCCACCTCTGTCTGATCTTTTAGCCCCGCCGAAACATGCACACACTCATGCACATGCAAACATATACAACTATATGCTGTAAAATGGGCCATCTTAAGCCATGGTAACCACATACCCTCAGCAAGAGAAGAGACATGAGCCAACAAAATGCCATGGCAACTTTTTAAAATCTTTGTGTAAAACCATGTTGCCCAGAAACATTTGAAGCTCAATAAGTGAAACCAGCGAGACAAATGGACAGAACTGGGGGGGGGGGGGCAACAGACAAAGAGAGTGAAGGATGGGAGTGATTCCTGCTCTGGAGCTAAAGTGGCTCTTTGTTTTAGGGAAGGGAACACTGTCAGCTGTTTGGGGGGCTCATTAATGGAGCTTTCATTGGACTGAGCTGCAAAGATCCTGACTTCCTTTTCTTACCAGGACACATCATTTTGGATTCATCATGATGGGGACTTGATGTTTGTGTGTTGATGAGACCGGTGAGAGGGATGGTGACAATGGATGTGAGGGTGACTTCCCTGCACCTTCAGGTGGGGAGACAGTCTCTATCTGTTGTTTGTGCCTATGTGCCGAATGGCAGTTTGGAGTATGTGGCCTTTTTGGAGCCCTTGGCAGGGGTATTGGAAGGTGCAACAGCTGGGGACTCCTTTATTCTGCTGGGGGACTTCAATGCCAACGTGGGTAGCGACAGTGTGACCTGGACGGGCTTGCTTGGGAGGAACGGCCTCTGATCTGAACTCAGGTGGTGTTCTGTTGTTGAACTTATATGCTAGTCATAGTTTGTCCATCATGAACACCATGTTTGAACATAAGGGTGTCCATAAGTGCACTTGGCACCTGGACACCCTAGGTTGTAGATCGCTGATTGACTTCATAGTCAAGTCATCTGATTTGTGGCCATTTGTTTTGGACACTTGGGTGAAGAAAGGAGCTGAGCTGTCAACTGATCACCACCTGGTAGTGAGTTGGATCAGATAGTGGGGGAAGATGTCGAACAGACCTGGTAGACCCAAATGTGTAGTGAGGGTTTGCTGAGAACACCTGGCAGAAGAACCCATCAGAGAGATCTTCAATTCACACCTCTGGAAGAGCTTTAACCGTATCTCAGTTGAGGTGGGGAACATTGAGTCCAAGTGGGCCATGTTTCGCACCTTGCTTGTTAAGGTGGCTGCCTTGAGCTGTGGTCGCAAGGTTGTCAGTGCTTCTCGCGGTGGCCATCCAATCACTAATCTGGGGGTCAAGTTTGAGTCTGATTTTAAATTTGAAAAACAGATCAGCAGTGTTGTTCAGAAAAGTTTTTATCAACTTCGCCAAATAGCAACAGTGAAACCAATCTTAGCAAGACCTGACTTGGAGAAAATATTCCATGCTTTTATCACAGCTCATCTTGACTACTGTAATGCACTGTTTATAGGCATTAGCCAGATCTCTCTTGCCTGCCTGCAGCTTGTGCAGAACTCTGCTGCTCATCTGTTAACTCAGGCCCGTAGGTGCGAGCATTTTACTCCCATCCTGGCGTCCTTTCATTGGCTCCCTGTGCACTGCAGAATTCATTATAAGCTTTTGCTGTTTGTTTTTAAATGCTTGAACAACCTTGCCTCACCAGATCTGTCTGAGCTGCTTCAGCCTTACTGCCTACCTTGATCCCTACGATCAACTGATCAGTTGCTGCTGACAGTCCCTAAAACTAGGCTGAAGCTCAGAGGTGACAGAGCATTTGCTGTTGCTGCTCCCAGGTTGTGGAACAACTTATCCTTGAATGTCAGACAGGCCTCTTCTCTTCCTGTTTTTAAATATATTTTAAAAACACACTTTTATTCTTTGGCTTTTAACTTATCTTTTATGGCATCTTAACACACCTGGCATGAAACTGGTATGTGTATGTTTTTAGGTTTCTTTGTGTATGCTTTGTATGTTTTTATTGTCTTAATTTGTCTTTTTGTCTTATTGCACAGCACTTTGGCTACCCTTGCAGTTTTTAAAATGTTCTATAGAAATAAAGTTGATTTACCCACAAACTTGGTGGTGAACATCCTGGGTTAGAGAGGCTATCAAACTGAAGAAGGAGTCCTATCGGGCCTTGTTGGCCAGTGGGACTCCGGAGGCAGCTGAGAAGTACCAGAGGGCCAAGAGGTCCACAGCCTTGGCTGGTTGTTACTGAGGCAAAAGCTTGGATGTGGGAGGAGTTCAGTGAGACCTTGGATACAGACTCTCGGTTGGCTCCGATGAGATTCTGGCAAACCATCAAGCAGCTGAGGAGAGGAAAACAGCACTTTACCAACACTATGTTCAGTGAAGGTGGGGTGCTGTTGACCTCAACCAATGATGTCAGAAGGTGGAAGGAATACTTCTTCTCAATCCCACCAGCACGTCTTCTATGGAGGAAGCTGAGTCAAGGGACTTTAGGGTTGATTCGTCTATAACTGTGGCTGAGGTCACCAAGTTAGTTAAAAAGCTCAGAGGCAGAAGGGCTCTGGGAGTGGATGAGAATCACCCGGATTTCCTTAAGGCTCTGGATGTTGTGGGTGTAAGAGTTTTTCATGTTATCATTTTAAACTGCTTCATGACTCCTGTACTTCTGTGCATACAGGTCCTTCTCAAAAAATTAGCATATTGTGTTAAAGGTAATTATTTTCCATAATGTAATGATAAAAAATGAAACTTTCATATATTTCAGATTCATTGCACACCAACTGAAATATTTCAGGTCTTTAATTATTTTAATACTGATGATTATGGCATACAGCTCATGAAAATCCAAAATGCCTGTCCCAAAAAATTAGCATATTTCATCCCACCAATGAAAGACAAGTGTTTTTAATACAAAAAACGCCAACCTTCAAATAATCATGTTCAGTTATGCACTCAATACTTGGTCGGGAATCCTTTTGCATGAATGACTGCTTCAATGCGGCGTGGCATGGAGACAATCAGCCTGTGGCACTGCTGAGGTGTTATGGAGGCCCAGGATGCTTCGATAGCGGCCTCAAGGTCATCCAGAGTGTTGGGTCTTGTGTCTCTCAACTTTCTCTTCACAATATCCCACAGGTTCTCTATGGGGTTCAGGTCAGGAGAGTTGGCAGGCCAATTGAGCACAGTAATACCATGGTCAGTAAACCATTTACCAGTGGTTTTGGCACTGTGAGCAGGTACCAGGTCGTGCTGAAAAATGAAATCTTCATCTCCATAAAGCTTTTCAGCAGATGGAAGCATGAAGTGCTCCAAAATCTCCTGATAGCTAGCTGCATTGACCCTGCCCTTGATAAAACACAGTGGACCAACACCAGCAGCTGACATGGCACCCCAGACCATCACTGACTGTGGGTGCTTCACACTGGACTTCTGGCATTTTGGCATTTCCTTCTCCCCAGTCTTCCTCCAGACTCTGGCACCTTGATTTCCGAATGACATGCAAAATTTGCTTTCATCCGAAAAAAGTACTTTGGACCACTGAACAACAGTCCAGTGCTGCTTCTCTGTAGCCCAGGTCAGGTGCTTCTGCCGCTGTTTCTGGTTCAAAAGTGGCTTGACCTGGGGAATGCGGCACCTGTAGCCCATTTCCTGCACAGGCCTGTGCATGGTGGCTCTGGATGTTTCTACTCCAGACTCAGTCCACTGCTTCCGCAGGTCCCCCAAATCTGGAATCGGCCCTTCTCCACAATCCTCCTCAGGGTCCGGTCACCTCTTCTCGTTGTGCAGCGTTTTCTGCCACACTTTTCCCTTCCCATAGACTTCCCACTGAGGTGCCTTGATACAGCACTCTGGGAACAGCCTATTCGTTCAGCAATTTCTTTCTGTGTCTTACCCTCTTGCTTGAGGGTGTCAATGATGGCCTTCTGGACAGCAGTCAGGTCGGCAGTCTTACCCATGATTGTGGTTTTGAGTAATGAACAAGGCTGGGAGTTTTTAAAAGCCTCAGGAATCTTTTGCAGGTGTTTAGAGTTACGTCGTTGATTCAGATGGTTAGGTTAATAGCTTGTTTAGAGAACCTTTTCATGATATGCTAATTTTTTGGGACAGGCATTTTGGGTTTTCATGAGCTGTATGCCATAATCATCAGTATTAAAACTTAAAGGCCTGAAATATTTCAGTTGGTGTGCAATGAATCTGAAATATATGAAAGTTTAATTTTTATCATTACATTATGGAAAATAATGACCTTTATCACAATATGCTCATTTTTTGAGAAGGACCTGTAATTCTCTGCATTTACATAGGCTGCTTTTACTTAGAACTGTTGTTAAAAACCAAACATGTCAAAACGTATCAACTAGTATTCCAGCACTGTCATTGTTTTTCTCCTCACCCTTAAACTGATACAGACGATTTCAACTGATACAGATGGTATCAGAAACTCATTACAATAAGCATTTAATCAACTGAACCTGTACAAGATGTTTTGTTCTGATAAAAGAGTGTTATTATCAGAACAAAAACAATTATGTGTCACTCTTACCGGCATTGTGACACTTAGAATTATTGTCTGAGTGTCAAAGTGATGCCCAACAGATTTACTTTAACAAGCAGAGCATTATGGCTGGCCTTAATGGCTTTGTTGTTGAAGCAATGGATGCTAAGGATTATTGTGCTGCACTTTTCTTAGACCTGTCTAAAGCTTTTGACACTGTGGATCATAACATCTTGTGTCATAAACTCTCAGAAATTGGTTTCTCAGATCACACCATTGGTTGGTTCTCTAACTATCTTTCAGACCGGAGGCAATGTGTTCAACATAATGGTACTTCCTCCAGTTATTTAACAGTCAACAATGGTGTACCACAAGGCTCAGTCTTAGGACCCACCCTCTTTACAATCTACATACATAATGTAGGTAAAAACATCCC